>NC_029777.3:59434963-59478062 GCF_000817695.3 Arachis duranensis
GGCACGGCTATCCATCTGTCAGTTCTCAATCAGGCCGGAATAGAATCCAGTGATTCTTTTGCGTCTGTCACTAACGCCCCGGCCTCAGGAGTTTGAAGCTCGTCACAGTCATTCAATCATTGAATCCTACTCAGAATACCACAGACAAGGTTTAGACCTTCCGGATTCTCTTGAATGCCGCCATCAGTTCTAGCTTATACCACGAAGATTCTGGTTAAGGAATCCAAGAGATATCTACTCAATCTAAGATAGAATGGAGGTGGTTGTCAGGCACATGTTCATAATTTAGAATATGATGAGTTTCACGGATCATCACATTCATCCGGGTTAAGAACAAGTAATATCTTAGAATGGAGGCAAGCATGATTGAATGAAAAACAGTAGTAATTGCATTAATCCATCAAGACACAGCAGAGCTCCTCACCCCCAACCATGGGGTTTAGAGACTCATGCCATGGGAAGTACACAAAGAAACGTGTAAAGTGTCATGAGGTCCCGATACAATGTCAAGAGATCCTATTAATAGTAAGCTAGTAACCTAGGGTATACAGAAATGAGTAAATGACGTAAAAATCCACTTCTGGGTCCACTTGGTGTGTGCTTGGGCTGAGCATTGAAGCATTTTCGTGTAGAGACTTTTTTTGGAGTTAAACGCCAGCTTTCATGCCAGTTTGGGCGTTTAACTCCAATTTTTATGCCAGTTCCAGCGTTAAACGCTGGGAATTCTGAGGCTGATTTTCAACGCCGGTTTGGGCCATCAAATCTTGGGCAAAGTATGGACTATTATACATTGCTGGAAAGCCCAGGATGTCTACTTTCCAATGCCATTGAGAGCGCGCCAATTGGGCTTCTGTAGCTCCAGAAAATTCACTTCGAGTGCAGGGAGGTCAGAATCCAACAGCATCTGCAGTCCTTTTCAGTCTCTGAATCAGATTTTTGCTCAAGACCCTCAATTTCAGCCAGAAAATACCTGAAATCATAGAAAAATACACAAACTCATAGTAAAGTCCAGAAAAGTAAATTTTAACTAAAAACTAATAAAAATATACTAAAAACTAACTAGATCATACTAAAAACATACTAAAAACATACTAAAAACAATGCCAAAAAGCGTATAAATTATCCGCTCATCAGAAAGACAAAGAAGCTCTTCTCTAAGGATGAGTGAAACCTCGGTTCAAAAGAATTTAGACATGGCTTTTACAGCCAGCCAGGCTTTAACATGCTTTATGAAACTCTAGAATTCATTCTTAAAAATTTAGAATAATTAAAAAGAAAATTACTTAATCTGAGCAACAAGATGAACCGTTAGTTTTCCATACTCGAACAATCCCCGGCAACGGCGCCAAAAACTTGGTGTTGTTGCCGGATCAGAAAAACTTGGCGCTGTGGTTGCACGTAATTGTAATTCAAACATTCTCTGGCAACGGCGCCAAAAACTTGGTGCACGGAATTGTGATCATCAACAATGGCTCCAATAGTTTGGTAGCTCTCACACGTGAATCACACTTTGTCACAACTCCGCACAACTAACCAGCAAGTGCACTGGGTCATCCAAGTAATACCTTACGTGAGTAAGGGTTGATCCCACGAAGATTGTTGGTATGAAGCAAGTTATGGTCATCTTGTAAATCTCAGTCAGGCGGATAATAATTGGTTATGGGAAATATAAAGAGATACTTGCTTAAATAATAAAGGATAAAAATACTTATGTAAATTAATGGTGGGAATTTCAGATAGGTGCATGGAGATGCTGTATTCCTTCTGAATCTCTGCTTTCCTACTACTTTTATCCAATTTTATCACTCCCTTCTATGGAAAGCTGTATGTAGGGCATCACCGTTGTCAATTGCTACATCTCATCCTCGCAGTGAAAAAGGTCCAAATGCTCTGTCACGGCACGGCTAATCATCTGTCGGTTCTCGATCATGTTGGAATAGAATCCCTTGATTCTTTTGCGTTTGTCATCACGCCCAACAATCGCGAGTTTGAAGCTCGTCACAGTCATTCAATCCCAGAATCCTACTCGGAATACCACAGACAAGGTTTAGACTTTCCGGATTCTCAAGAATGCCGCCATCAATTCTAACTTATACCACGACGATTCTGATTAAGGAATCCAAGAGATATGCGGCCGGCCTAAGGTAGAACGGAAGTGGTTGTCAGTCACGCACGTTCATACGGATGGATGATGATGAGTGTCATGGATCATCACATTCATCATGTTGAAGTGCAACGAATATCTTAGAACAGAAATAAATGGAATTGAATAGGAAATAGTAGTAATTGCATTAAAACTTGAGGTACAACAGAGCTCCACACCCTTAATCTATGGTGTGTAGAAACTGCACCGTTGAAAATACATAAGTGAAAGGTCCAGGCATGGCCGAATGGCCAGCCCCCATGAAGGTCTAAGGACTAGGCGTCGAGAGATTGAATAATACAATCAAAGATGAAAATACAATAGTAAAATGTCATATTTATACTATACTAGCTACTTAGGGTTTACAGAAGTAAGTAATTGATGCAGAAATCCACTTCCGGGGCCCACTTGGTGTGTGCTTGCACTGAGCTTGAATGTTACACGTGCAGAGGCTTTGATTGGAGTTGAACGCCAAGTTGTAACGTGTTTCTGGCGTTCAACTCTGGTTCGTGACGTGTTTCTGGCGTTTGACTCCAGAATGCAGCATGGAACTGGTGTTGAGCGCCAATTTACGTCGTCAAATCTCAAATAAAGTATCAACTATTATATATTGCTGGAAAGCTCTGGATGTCTACGTTCCAACGCCATTAAGAACGTGCCTTTTGGAGTTTTGTAGCTCCAGATAATTCATTTTGAGTGCAGGGAGGTCAGATTCCAACAACATGAGCAGTCCTTTGTCAGCCTTCTTATCAGAGTTTTGCTCAGGTCCCTCAATTTCAACCAGAAAATACCTGAAATCACAGAAAAATACACAAACTCATAGTAAAGTCCAGAAATGTGAATTTAACATAAAAACTAATGAAAAAATCCCTAAAAGTAGTTAGATCATACTAAAAACTACCTAAAAACAAAGCCAAAAAGCGTATAAATTATCCGCTCATCACTTAGGCACAAGCAAGCTTTAAGTTTGATGTTGTGATGCCAGAGCATCTTGGCCAGTTTCATTGACCTTTTCTTTAATAGTTTAGGGTAGTTTCATGGATTTTCTTAGTAAATAAGCAAGTTTTGTTTAAAAATACACTTACATCTTGATTCAAGCTAATATTGTGAACTTTACATGATTTCATTAGAATTATGTAGGAATTGAATGATACAATGGCTAATGCATGATCTTATGACTTGGAACAGAGCTTTGATGTACTTTATTTGCTTGATTTCAGGACAAAAGAAGCAAGAAGAAGCCACGTTAGCAGCCACGTTAATCTAATTAACGTGACCACTAACGTGGAATGGGAATAAGCTTGCAGCGTTAACGGAAACGTTAGTGGTAAAAGTGAATACCACTAACATTCCAAAAGGGCACACTTAGCCACGTTAAGAGTCACGTTAATCTAATTAACGTGAACTCAAACGTGAGAGGAGAGAGCAATCACAAACGTTAGTGACACTCAACTTTGTTACTAACGTTGGGCTAAGCCAATAGTTCCCACGTTAGTGGTCACGTTAAGACCACTAACGTGAAGGATAACGTGGAGCAAGGAATGATAGGCCAACGTTAGTGACACTCTCCTTTGTCACTAACGCTGGAGATGGCAATCACCACCAGGTTAGTGGTCACGTTAATTCAATTAACGTGAGGCACTAACGAGGGAAGAAAGGGCGTTTGATGTGTTAGTGACAAGGTAAGTGTCACTAACGCTCTCGAAGCTTGGGCATGCGCACATTAAGGGCCACGTTAGTTACACTAACGTGGATCACTAACGTGGGGAAAAGAAGCAAAGAGCAACGTTATTGGTAAAGGTGAATGCCAATAACATTTGCGAAAGATTAAAAAGCAACATTATTGGTAAAGGTGAATGCCAATAACGTCTGCGAAGGACTAAGAGGCAACGTTAGTGGTCACGTTAGTGCCATTAACATTGAAGTTAGCGTGGATCAATTTGGTTGGAGCATTAGTGAAAAAGGACTCTTTCTGCAAGCAAAGATGAGCCCACTGAAGATTGTAACTGCTTCAACTCAAGATCAAAGGCCCATATCCAAGACTTGAAGAGCTTACTATAAGATCAAGAAGAGTAGTATATATAGGAGTAGTTTTAAACTAGAGAGGAGCTTGGCATTTTGGAGAACTACACTTTGTATATTTACATTTCCTGCAATTTCTAGTTTACTTTAGAATGTACTCTTCTCTATCATCTTCCATTTCCAGAGCTATGAACAACTAAACCCCTTTTCATTGGGTTAGGGAGCTCTATTGTAATTTGATGGATCAATTATTTTTTTCACTCTTCTTCTTCTTTCTTTTCTCTTGATTTACTGGAAAGCTTTCGATCTTAAATCAATTGGTTAGTTGTCTTGGAAAAGAAACTCTCCATAATTGGATCTCCTCTAAGCCTTGGAAAAGGGATGAGGAGATCATGCTAGAAATGCTTTCTCATTTCGGACCAAATTGGGGTTTGGACGGATATAGTGACATATAATCCTCCCAACACTTTGATTTGGAAACACATGTGGTATAATCAGTGACCATACTTCATCTCTTCCCATGAGCAATTAAATTAAGAAATTGGGCAATTGTTCAAGCTTAGTGAGATTGGGTTGCCAAGGAATTGGGATCCAATCACCTAAGATTGCCAAGGAGATTAATGAATGCATTGATTGAGGAAGAGATGAACTTGATCCGGGGAATGCAACATCTCCTAAGCCCAATGAATCTCCCATTTCTGATCTTACCCATTTTCTTTACTTTCTGCCATTTATTTTCATGTTCATCTCCCCAAATCCCCATTTAAGATTTTGCAATTTACTTTATGCAATTTACTTTCCTGCTATTTAATTTTCTGCAATTCTCAACTCAATTTCTGATTAGCTCAACTAGAACATTCCTCTAATTAAAGTTGCTTGACCAATCAATCCCTGTGGGATTCGACCTCACTCTATTGTGAGTTTTTACTTGACAACAATTTGGTATACTTGCCGAAGAGAGATTTGTTGGTTTCGACCTCACTCTACGGTTTCCCGCATGGCTAATCATCTGTCGGCTCTCACTCGTGCCGGAATAAGATGCATTAATCCTTTTGCACACTGTCACTGTGCCCAAAATTTGTGAGTTTGAAGCTCGTCACAGTCACCCCTTCCCAGATCCTACTCGGAATACCACAGACAAGGTATAGACTTTTCGGATCTCAAGAGTGCTGCCAATTGATTCTAGCTTATACCACGAAGATTCTGGTTTCACGAAATTGAATACTCTGTTGTCAGGAGAAGGAATCAAACTCGTGAACCATGAACCCAAGAGATACACATTCAATCTAAGGTAGAATGGAAGTGGTTGTCAGGCACGCGTTCATAAGTTGAGAATGGTGATGAGTGTCATGGATCATCACATTCATCATGTTGAAGTGCGAATGAATATCTTAGAATAGAAACAAGCATGATTGAATAGAAAATAGAAATAATTGCATTAATCCATCGAGACACAGTAGAGCTCTTCACGCTCAACTATGGGGTTTAGAGACTAATGCTGTAGAAGATACAAATTCAGATGTAAAATGTCATGAGGTAATGAATGAATCTCTAAAAGTAGTTTTTATACTCAACTAGTAACCTAGGTTTACAGAAAACAAGTAAGCTAAGATAGATAGTGCAGAAATCCACTTCTGGGGCCCACTTGGTGTGTGTTTGGGCTGAGCAATGAAGCTTTCATGTGTAGAGGCTATTCCTGGCTTTTAACCCCAGCTTTTGTGCTAGTTTGGGCGTTTAACTCCAGCTTGTATCCTGTTTCTAGCGTTTAACGCCATAATAGGGTAGAAAGTTGGCGTTAAATGCCAGTTTACGTCATCACAACTTGGGAAAAGTATAAACAATTATATATTGCTGGAAAGCCCAGGATGTATACTTTCCAACAAAATTGAGAGCGCGCCAATTGGGCTTCTATAGCTCCAGAAAATTCATTTCGAGGGCAGGGAGGTCAGAATCCGACAGCATCTGCTGTCCTTTTTCAGCCTCTGAATCAGATTTTGATTGAGGTCCCTCAATTTCAGCCAGAAAATACCTGAAATCATAGAAAAACACACAAACTCATAGCAAAGTCCAGAAATGTGATTTTTGCATAAAAACTAATAAAAATATACTAAAAAGTAGCTAGATCCTACTAAAAACTTTATGAAAATACCCCCAAAAACGTATAAAATATCCGCTCAACAAAAGGATCATGCAGCAAACAAAGAAAAATATCAGAGAACTGGAACATAACATAGAAAAAGAAGGGAGGAATAAAAAATGAAATGAACTCAACCACCTTAGTTTTCCTAGCGGTCGCTTTATTCTTCAGGTTGTGCTCCAAAGTGAAGATGATTCGCCTCCCTTTTGGTGCCATAGGAATAAATAGAAAACCCTTAAGCGAAGTGTTAACACCAAACTTAACTATTTTCTTGTCCTCAAGCAAAGAGGAACTGAAAATAGAAAGAGACAAATATTATGATGAAAGAAAAAGAAAAGGATAAAAGAACAAGAGAGAATTAGGATTGGGAGAGGGGGAAAGAAAATTAAAACTAGTCGGCGAACTAGTGGAGTTGTGCGGCGCAGGCGATGCGTACGCGTGGGTCGCAAAATTTTCTTAATGGCGCGTAAGCGTCAGGCACGCGTAAGCGTGCCCTTGGTTTTGTGCGATTCGCGCGATGCCAGTCGCACACACGCACAGCTTTCTATTCGCGTGGCTTGGGTACCAATATTTTCATACGATGTGTGCGCGGCATGTACGCGCATGCATGGATGAACATTTGTGCAAATGACGTGCACGCGTTAAGGACGCGTATGCGTGGTCAATTTTGTGCGTCTAGCACACTTCCAGCCCCAAAGCAGCACAACTCTCTGCCCAAACACATATTTACGTCGAATTTCAAGGTCAGGCATACGCATCACTGACACGCATGTGTGGAAGGCGAAAAGTGCAAACAACGCGCACGCATGGGTTACGCGTATGCGTGATGCGGCTTGTGCTTTCAGCATGCTTCCAGCGCTACTCCCACTCAACTGTCTGTTAAATTTTATTTTTCACGCACATGCATATTACGTGTACGCGTCAGCGACGCTTGCGCGTCATGTTCTCCTCTTTTTTTTGTGAAGTGTCTGGTTCCTGTTCTAAAATAGTTTCATGATCAAAACACACGTAAAACAAAGGAAAAGAGTAAAAAACTCAATAAAAATCAAATAATTAAGGAAACTACTACTATGGAAAAAAATAGCTAAGGATACGAAATTATCGGGTTGCCTCCCGACAAGCGCTTCTTTACTGTCACTAGTTTGACAGTCAGCTGCTCTTAGGAAGAGGATCATAGGGGCTCAGCTCTTCACCCATTACTTTGAACTTCTTTCCTGTGTCTCCATAATGTAGCTTAATATGCTCCAGAGAGAGGATTCTAATTACTATATAAACCCATGCTGGATTGCAGGTCAACATCACCTTCATTCCTGGGGAGAAACCTTCAGTGGGGATCTTTTTGTTTCTCCATCCTCTGGGTACTTTCTTCTTTTTGGGAAACTCCTGCTTGGTAGATGATGCATTCCCAACACCAAACTTAGGTTTGATGTCCGGAGGAATTTTATTGATTGTTGCCAAGGGAGGTTTGTGGTGCAGATTCTGCTGTGTATCATCAGGGGGTTTTGAAGGGTAGGATCAATAAGCTCAGTCTGCTTGCACCTCTCTTCTTGACCAGCTGAATGTACATCTTTAAAAACATGGAAGACTAGTTGCTCATCATGCACTCTAAGCACTAATTCGCCCACTTCTACATCAATCAGAGCACTTCTAGTGGCTAGGAATGGTCTTCCTAAAATTATAGAGGCATTCTCATCCTCCCCCGTGTCAAGAATCACAAAGTCTGCTGGGAGAAAGAACTTACCCACTTTGACCAATATATTCTCCACTAATCCGTATGCAAGTTTCATAGATTTGTCTGCCATCTGTAATGCTATCTTTGTGGGTTGTGCCTCTTGGATTTGCAGCTTCTTCATCACATATAAGGGCACCAGATTTAAGCTTACTCCTAAATCACATAGGGCTTTCTCAAAGGTTGTGCTCCCAATGGTGCATGGAATTTGAAAGCTCCCTGGATCTGGCATCTTCTTTGGAAAGTTATTCTAAATTACAGCACTATATTCTTTAGTCAGGACTACTGTCTCATCTCCCTTTAAACGCTTCTTCTTTGACAACAGCTCCTTCATGAACTTGACATAGATAGGCATTTGTTCCAACACCTCAGCAAAAGGAATATTGATTTGCAACTTTCTGAAGACTTCCAAGAACTTTGAAAACTGCTTGTCCTTGGTCTCCTTTTGAAGTTTCTGAGGATATGGCATCTTAGGCTTGTACTCAGGAGCCTTTGGCAATGTAGGTTGAGTGTCAAGAGAGTCTGGGAATGGGTTTTCCGCACGCTTTGGAAGGGCGTACTTTTCTTCTTCCTTCTTCTCCTTTGGAGCTTCTTTTTCAACTGACTCTTCATTGACCTTGGCCTCAGAGCCAGCTACTTTACCACTTCTCAGTTGAATAACCTTGCAATCTTTTTCAACTGGCTCCTCAGTAACTTGTGCTTCCTTACTTGCCACTTGTCCACTTATCAAGGTGATAGCGTTGCATTCCTCTCTTGGATTCACCACTGTATTACCAAGAAGGCTATTAGTGGTCCTTTGATCAATTTCATTAACTTTTGTGGCTAATTGACCCATCTGAATCTCTAAGTTCTTGATTGATGCTCTGGTTTCTTGTTTAAAACTTATCAACATTGCTTCCAAATCATTATTCTGTTGGGGCTGAGAAGTTGCTTGCTGAGATGACTGAAACTGGTGGTTATTAAAATTATTCTATTGAAAACCACCCTGAGAATTGTGATTAAAAATCTGTGGCCTCTGAGGTTGCTCTCTTCACCCAAAATTTGGGGGATTTCTCCACCCCTGAATGTAAGTCTTAGAATAGGGATCATTATTGGGATTTCTAGGAGCACTCCACATGTAATTGACCTGTTCAGAAGAAAATTGAGCATAATCATAATTATCATTTTGCACAAAATTACCTGTCATGTCGTAAGAGGCTTCTTGAGGTGGATTTTGGGTGTTGATAGTTGAGACTTGCATGCCACCCATTTGTTGAGTAAGTATACTTATTTGCTGAGACATAAGCGTGTTCTGAGCAAGAAGAGCATTAAGAGTTTCAACTTCCATGACACCCATCTTCTGAGGAGCCTCATAGTTCACAAGATTTCTGTTAGATGAGTATAAATATTGGTTACTAGAAACCAATTCAATAAGCTCAATAGTCTCCTCTGGTGTCTTCTTCTTGTGCAATGAACCACCTGCAGAGTTATCTAAGCACATCTTGGACATTTTACCCAAACCTTCATAAAAGATATCTAGTTGGGTCGATTTGGAGAACATATCCGAAGGGCATTGCCTAGTCAGTAGCTTGTATCTCTCCCAAGCTTCATAAAGAGTTTCACCTTCCATCTGCCTAAAGGTCTGAATCGCCACCCTAAGCTTAGTCAGCTTCTTTGGTGGGAAAAATTTAGTAAGAAACTCAGTAACAACCTTGTCCCAAGTATCCAAATTCTCCTTGGATCGGGAATCTAGCCATAGCTTTGCTCCATCCCTCAGGGTAAACGGTAAGAGCATGAGTTTGTACACCTCTAGGTTTACTCCATTTGTCTTCACAGTATCACAAATCTGCAGAAAATTAGAAATAAATTGATTTGGGTCTTCGTGGGGAAGACCATGATAATGGCAGTTTTGTTGCACTAGGGTGACTAGTTGTGGCTTTAACTCAAAGTTGTTCGTAGTAGGAGCAGAATAAGAGCCAAGCACTCTCCTTTGTTGCTCATCCCCATTTGGATTTGCCACATTGGCATTATCAGCATTATTAGGATCCATAGTGGGTTCTACAGCGTTGTAAAGTCTTGTTTGTTGTAAACGTCGCCTGAAAGTCCTTTCAGGTTCAGGATCAAAGTCTAAGAAATATTCTTTGTCTCTGTTCCTGCGCATAAACAAATAAAAGAAAAAAGAAAAGATGGGAATCTCTACGTCAGAGTGCAGAGAATTCCTAGTGAGATAACCTGTGTAAAGAGATAAAATATTTTTTTTTTGAAATTAATAAAGCAAAAATTAAATAAATTTAAAACTAAAACACCTAATCTAAGCAATCAAACAACTAATAGTTGTTAATCACTATCAATCCCTGGAAACAGCGCCAAAAAAACATGGTGAGGTGATTTAACAACCACAGACTAGCCGGCAAGTGCACCGGGTCGTACCAAGTAATACCTCAGGTGAGTCAGGGTCGATCCAATGAGGATTGATGGATCAAGCAACAATGGTTGATCGATGAGTGATAAACCACTATTTTATGGTTTATCTTATGCTCAATTGAGTGGTTTTTATCAAGCCTTTGCCCACTTATTCAAATGATTTGCATGGTTTTACATTCTCCTTCCTAATTTTGTGCTATGATTGAAAACATGCTTCTTTGGCCTTATATTTGCTAATATTAATCCTCTCTTATTACCATTAAAATCCTTGATATGTGTGTTAAGTGATTTCAGAGATTACAGGGCAGGAATGGCTCAGAGGATGGAAAGGAAGCATGCAAAAGTGGAAGAAATACAAGAAGTTGAAGAAATTGCTAAGCTGTCCAACCTGACCTCTTCGCACTCAAACGGCCATAACTTGAGCTACAGAGGTCCAAATGATGCGCTTCCACTTGCGTTGAAAAGCTAACATCCAGAGCTTCGATTTGATATATAATTCCCCATAGTGGCCGTATAGATAGGTGACGCGAACGCGCACTCCACGCGGACGCATTGCATCTGCGAATCTCATTCGACGCAAACGCATGGATGACGCCTCTGCGTCACCTTGCCGCGACCTGTACGGACCAGAAAGAGATGGGAGTGACTTCTGGACTGTTTTTAACCCAATTCTCGGACCAGAAAACATAGATTAAAGGCTGGGAGTGGACAGAATCAATTGATATCAGATTATAATTCACTTTCATAATTTAGATGTAGTTTTTAGAGAGAGAGGCATTCTCCTCTCTCTTAGGATTAGGATTGTTTCTTCATACCAGGTTCAATAATTTATGTTTCTCTTCTACTTTCATTTACTCTGATGCTTTCATTTGTATCTGATTTGTGTTACCCAATTGGCTTATGAACTTTTCATCTTAGGATTGATTTTCTTATTTAATACACATTATTGAGATATTTTCAGATATATGATTTTAATTTAGCTTTCTACATTCTTGGCTTTGGTTGATTAATTGGTAACTCTTGAGTTATCAAACTCATCGTGATTGATAATTGCTATTTTTGCTAATTGAATTGAATTCTGATAACTCTAGTCCTTTCTTGGGAATTGACTAGGACCTGAGGATCAAACTAATTAGTCCACTTGACTTGCCTTTGCTTTAGTAAAGGTTAACTAAGTGGGATTAAAATCCAATTCTCATCACAATTGATAAGGATAAGACTTCCAATTCTAATACCATGCCAAAAGTTTATTTTATTATTACTATTTTAATTTTCTTATCATTTAACATACTTCTTACTTTCAAAACCCTCAATTTACAAGACTCATAACCAATAATAAGAACATACCTCCCTACAATTCCTTGAGAAGATGACCCGAGGTTTGAATACTTTGGTTATCAATTTATTTAGGGGTTTGTTCCTTGTGACAACCAGAATGTTTGTAAGAAAGGACTTTTGTTGGTTTAGAAACTATACTTGCGAAGGAAATTTATTCTGAATTATAGACCACGCAAAAGTTCTCTCTTCAAAATGGCACCGCTGCCGGGGAATTGCAAACGTGTGCCTTATTATTGGTTATTGTAAATATTTTTTCAAAAAAAAATTCAAAAATTATATCTTTTTCAAAATATTTTCTTTTTGTTAGTTTTTATTTTTATTTCCTCCTACTACCATGAACTCTCACCCCTTTGGCTATGAGTCTGGTTACAATTATGTTGCAGGAAGAGGAAATTACAATGAGAACAGGCGTCACAGTTGGAACAATCAAAGATGGGAGGAGCCACAAGGATTTAATCAACCCTTATGGCAATAACCACCTCCAATGGACTATCAACAACCACCACCATATGCTTATGAACCCTCTCCTCAACATGACTTTGGACCACCATACTCAGAAGCCCCTTTCCGCCATTCACCTCCATATGACCCTAACACATATCCACCATACCAACCACCCTATGAACCGTATGAACCATATGTAGAACCACCCCAATTCCACCCCAATTACTCCCAAGAACCACCACTGCCAATTTTTGGATCGACCCAAGAATCACAGGCTCGCCTCAAGGAATCAGTAGATCAATTTCACGCAACCCTTCATCAATTGAATCAAGCGATAAATCAATTAGCTTCCCGATGTTCGGACACTCAAGGAACCCCCATGGCTTCATGTGGACAATCTAATGAAGAACGTAGCATGAAGGAGACATTAGAAACTCCGGTGGACAGTAAGGAGCATGAATTTGTACTGGAACAAGTGGAGGAAGCCGGAACTATTGAAGCAGAAGAAGTGGTTGAAGACTTAGGAGATGCTGAACCTCCATTGGAAAGTCCATTCATAAATCCTCCTTCCAAGATGCTTGAAATTAATGTTGAGGAGGGTGTACAACCTCCAAGGCATGTCATGGTTGAAGACTTGGAAGAGGTTGATCAAGAGATGGAGACTAAGGAAGAAGAAGCACAACCTCCCATGCCCTTGGTGAGCAATAAAGAAGAGATTGAATTGGAAGAAAGCTACCAAGAGGAAGAGGTTGATATTGAAGAAACTTGCAAGGAGGTGGTAGTTGTCAAAGAAGAACACAAAGGAGTGGAGTTTGCAAGTTCATTAGAAACCCCTCCCCCTAAGTTGCCATCATCCTTCACAACATTCAAGTGGGTAAAATTCATATCTCTTAGCTTTCTAATTCCACTTGAATATGGGCTACTGGAGATGGATGGTCAACTTAGAGCTCTTTGTGGCATTAAGAGTAAGAGGAAGATGGTCAGTGGTAAGAATTATCCTGCAAGGTTCATTATGGTTGGAAGCTTTGAGTTTAAACGCAAAGGTTGGTGTAGAGCTCAACTGAATGGGTCTAGGAAGTTGTTGGGCTGCTTTAGTGAGAATTCAGACTGCTCGCCACCCGGATGGAACAATATTGCTCAACAAGAAGACGGGTGCAAAAGCATGGTTTGGGACCCTGGAATTCAATCTAGAAATCAATACTCTTGGGGCCTTGTCACTTGCTTTAGCTTGCTTGAAGGATTTCTGTGCCTTGTTTGGAATCCCGGAGGCCGTGGGAATTCCAAACACTGGTGGAGATTCTTGGATGAATACAAGCACAAGCCACCATAACAAGGAGCCCACCAGAATGTCCAACTTAAAGACTTTAACTAAAAGTGCTAGGTGGGAGACAACCCACCATGGTATTCTCGTTCCTCTTTCAGTTTTAATTCTAGTATGTTTTATTTGTTTTTGAGTTTTGATTGAACCTGGAATTATGTATACTTGCATAGCATTCATATTAAGCATTGCATTATGCATACTACATTATAAAAAAAAATTTTGCACGCGATGCGACAGCGTCGCTGACGCGTCCGCGTTGCAGGTGCATTAGGGAGATAAGAAAAGTGAACGGAGATTCACGCGAAAGCACGGTTGGTGGCGTGCCTTTGGAACAAAATGATCTACGTGACCGCGTCGCTGACGCGTCCGTGTCATGTGGGAAAAATGCCTCCCACGTGTCCGCGTCACCCACGCGAACGCGTGCCCTGTAAATCGACGTAAAAAGGGTGTATGGCTGAAAGTTGAGCTGGATCGTGGCTGGACTCGTGCTAGAAGCACAAGCCCTACCACGCGAACGCGTGCCCCACGCATCCGCGCCATTTTTTAGAAAAAGGCCAACCACGTGATCGTGTCCCTTACGCGACCGCGTCACCCAGTTTTTTGGAAAAATGCATTTAAACAGAGAGTTGTGCGAACGCGAGGTTGCACTCGCGCCACTAGCACAAATCGAGTCATGCGTCCGCGTGCCACACGCGTTCGCGTCAATTTCTCGAAGCGCTATCCACGTGACCGCGTGCCCCGCGCGTCCGCGTCCCCTGCGCCGCACAGCCTATCCATCCCAGCGCCAACTATCTTATCTTTTCTTAATCTTTTTCTTTCCCCTTTCTTAATTCTTTCTTCTTCCTTCTTTACTTTCTTCTATTATCTCTATTCTTCATCTTTTTCATTCTTTTTCTTTTTCTCTCTTTACTCTCTTCTTCTCTCTTTCTTTTCTATATCTGTTGTTTTACATTGGTGTTACAATCTTTTTACTCATCTGTTGCATATCTCCTGCTTTATTTTAGGTGCTTCTTAACTTGTTTACTATTTAGTTGACATGCCATGTGTTTCTATTATTTTCTCACTTGCATGTTGTAGCTACCATATAATTGAAACCTTTATTATTTAGCATTAACATCCAGACTTTATTTATATTTTTATTTTTATTTCTGGGTTACTTTTTCTTCTTTTTCCTTTTCTTTCAGGCTGGCCACCAAGAGAGAAAAAGACGAGTTTCTAACTGGAACTGTGAACAAGTTTACCACACAATCTTTGGAGAAAAGCATCAGCTGGAGCAACCCGTCCACCTGCACATTTTAGCATGCACCGAGGACGTTGCAATCTTTAAGTGTGGGGAGGTCGATATCGATCTCCATGGGTTAGCTATTTTCTTCTTTTCAACACCATTGTTTCATTTGTAGTTCATTGTTGCATTGCATGTTTGTTTTATTTTATGCACTTAGCTACTGCTTGGTTAAAGTAATGAGTTTCTTTTTAAGACCCTATTTTTGAAAAAAAAATTTCACTAATTTAAATCAAAATTTAAATGTTAAATTTGTTTGGAAGTTGTATTTGGAACATAGTTAAAAGCTAGAGCACACAACTTGTGAGATTTGAGCTTATTTATATGGTTACATTATTTAACTATAAATATTTTATTCTTGTGTGTTTTCTTCTCTATAACTGCAATCTTTGCTTTGTTCCATTCTATATGTCCATTATTTAGTGTATTTACATGCTTGCATATGATTGAGGCCATATTTGATTATTAACTCACTTATCCCAAATAAAGCCTACCCTTTTATGTCACCCTTGTTAGCCACCTTGAGCTCTTTAATCCCCTTTTGTTTTATAACCACATTACTAGCCTTAAGCAGAAAAACAAATTAAAAATTCCAAGTTGAATCCTTGGTTAGCCTAGGATATAAATTGTGTATCAACTAAGTGTGGGAAAATTTATGGGAACATGGGATAATAGGAAAAAGGTATTAAAATGAATAAATTATTTAAATTTTGGGAGCATGCTCATGTGAAATCAAAATAATTAAAACTCCATGTGCATTGATATATTATTCTTATGTTTCAAAAAAAAAAGAAAAAAAGAAAAAAAAAGAAAAAAGAAATTTATTAAGTAATTAAATAAGGGGACAAAAATTACCCCAATGCAAAAAATTAAAGAATCAATGCACATGGGATAAAATCAAAAATAAAATTGGTGCATGAGTATGTAACACACAAGTGGGAAAATTGGGCAGCTAGGCAAGATTTCTAGATTATATAGAGTATGTATATGTTAGGTGACATCTTAGACTAATCAAGGGTTCAATTATTAGCTCACTTAGCCTTATATATGTACCCTTACCTTTACCTTAGCCCCATTACAACCTTGAAAAAGACCTCATGATGTTTGTATGTATACATTAAATATTTGTTGATTGATTAGATGAAGAACAAAGTTTAGAAAGCATGATTAGAGAAGAATAGAGTGATTAGCCTATACACTAGAGAGACTAGAGCGAGACATACACTACCAGTGATGGTTCAATGCTTGATTCTATGTTCCCTGCTTTCATGAGCTATGTTCTTACAAGTTTACTTGTTTCCATTATACGATTTGAATTAGTGGAATTTGAATTATTTTTGTCTTGGAGAACTTATTTACTTTTACCCAAGTAGGTATAAACATTTTGCATATAGTTGGATTCATATAGATAGGTTGCATTTCATACATCCTACTATTCTGTCTTCGCTCCTTTATAGCTTCTCTTGAGCTTAGCATGAGGACATGCTAATGTTTAAGTATGGGGAGGTTGATAAACCACTATTTTATGGTTTATATTGTGCTCAATTGAGTGGTTTTTATCAAGCCTTTGCCCACTTATTCATATGATTTGCATGATTTTACATTCTTCTTCTTGATTTTGTGCTATGATTGAAAACATGCTTCTTTGGCCTTATATTTGCTAATATTAATCCTCTCTTATTACCATTAGATGCCTTGATATGTGTGTTAAGTGATTTCAGATATTACAGGGTAGGAATGGCTCAGAGGATGGAAAGGAAGCATGCAAAAGTGGAAGGAATACAAGAAGTTGAAGAAATTGCTAAGCTGTCCAGCCTGACCTCTTCGTACTCAAACAGCCATAACTTGAGCTACAGAGATCCAAATAATGCGTTTCTACTTGCGTTGGAAAGCTAATGTCCGGGGCTTCGATTTGATATATAATTCGCAATAGTGGCCGTATAGATAGGTGACGCGAACGCGCACTCCACGCGAATGCATTGCATCTGCGAATCTCATTCCACGCAAACGCGTGGATGACACCTCCGCGTCACCTTGTCGTGACCTGTATGGACTAGAAAGCGCTGGGAGTGACTTTTGGGCTATTTTTGACCCAATTCTTAGATTATAATTCACTTTTCATAATTTAGATGTAGTTTTTAGAGAGAGAGACTCTCTCCTCTCTCTTAGGAATAGGATTTAGGATTTCTTTTAGTCATTAGGATTGTTTCTTCATACTAGTTTCAATAATTTATGTTTCTCTTATACTTTCATTTACTCTGATGCTTTTATTTGTATCTGATTTGTGTTGCCCAATTGCCTTATGAACTTTTCATGTTAGGATTGATTTTCTTATTTAATACACATTATTGAGATGTTTTCAGATATATGATTTTAATTTAGCTTTCTACATTCTTGTCTTTGGTTGATTAATTGGTAACTCTTGAGTTATCAAATTCTTCGTGATTGATAATTGCTATTTTTGCTAATTGAATTGAATTCCAATAACTCTAGTCCTTTCTTGGGAATTGATTAAGACCTGAGGATCAAACTAATTAGTCCACTTGACTTTTCTTTGCTTTAGTAAAGGTTAACTAAGTGGATTAAAATCCAATTCTCATCACAATTGATAAGGATAGAACTTCCAGTTCTAATACCTTGCCAAAAGTTTATTTTATTAGTACTATTTTAATTTTCTTATCATTTAACATACTTCTTTCTTACTTTCAAAACCCCCAATTTACAAGACTCATAACCAATAATAAGAACATACCTCCCTACAATTCCATGGGAAGACGACCCGAGGTTTGAATACTTCAGTTATCAATTTATTTAGGAGTTTGTTACTTGTGACAACCAGAACGTTTGTAAGAAAGGACTTTTGTTGGTTTAGAAACTATACTTGCAACGGGAATTTATTTTGAATTATAGACCACGCAAAAGTTCTCTCTTCAATGAGCTTCGTCAGGCAAACAGAAAAGAGTGTTGGATGTTCAAAGAGCATTAAACAGTCGTGCAGAAACTAAAATAGTAAAGTAAATGGTTTGGAAATAAAATATGGAGAAAATAGTTAAGGTTTCAGAGGCATCTATTTTTTTACTACTTCTTCCTGCTTATGTTTTTTATTTTGCTTTAGGCAATAGGTGGCTATATAGGTTAGTTGATTTTTGTTTTCTGGAATGAATGTTGATTGCTGGTTGATTGTTCGAGTCTTTGTTGGGTTGGATAACTGCTGCTGTTGCTGAAACTGACTGCTATTATTTTTACCTGATTCTGAATGCTGTTTTTGCTTGATTTTAAAACAAAATGATGCTGCTGATTTTTTTTTGCACATGATATGCTTGCTGGAATGCTGAATAGGGATTTTTGATTCATCTTCCACGTCTGATCAACAAAGAATTTGAATTTTGTTTTGATCCTGCATTGTTGTTTTCTACTTGTGCAAATTTTCTGTTAAAAATGGATGCTTCCTGGAATTTTGTGGATATGCACTCTATGTTTATGCTGAGATATCAAACTGATCATCATTCTGTCTTTTGATTATCTCGTTTGATGTTAAATTTTGTGGAGCATACCATCCTTTACTAACTAGCATGCCAACTATGCATTCCCTGGCTGATGTTGTTCCTGAAACTAAATTGGATTGAACTCGATAGTCTTGATCATCCTTTTTGGTATTTTTGACTGCATATAATGCTGAATTGTGCATTATATGTTGACTGCTATGTACTTTTGTTTTAAACCATACTGACATTGAGCTTCAAACTTTTGAATTCTGTTTAGTACACTTCAGAACAGTACTTATAATGCTTGTTTGTGAATTGATCAAGTGCCTATTCATGTATCCTTCAACTTAATGCCAATGTACATAGCCAATTGTTCCTCTATGTTTTTGAGCAATGCGTCCTGCCTTTCAAACAACTGTTGCTTTGGACAAGTAGCCATTTACACGCGGTCATTTTCTATTTAACAACATGAATATGCCATGCTTTCACTGTTACCTTGATTTCTGCCTTTTGTGCTTATTTTTTGAAAACCCTTTCCATCTTCCAAGCACAGATGCAATCATCAATTTCTTCAAACCTCATTCACTTGTATGATTCACCTAAGACATACGCATGCCTGTATTGTTTTTCACTCATTTCTCTGTTGCTTAGGTTGCTTGACTTGGGAACACACATTTTCTTTTAAACCTTTAATTGTCTTGTACATGTTATCCCTTGTTTACCTGATTGGCTATTACATTACCTAAGTTGTACTCTGTTTCTTTTTGTCTTCTTCAAGATGCCTCAAAAACGGAAGGAAAAAGCCAATCCTTTGGCTCGTCTTCCCTCAGCACCTCCTAGTACCCAATCAGACACATTCATCAATGTTGAAGCCCAAGAACAATATAAGAAAATAGAAGGCAAATCCTTTCATTATGAGTGAAAGCTGAACTTGCTTGAGAAATATGCGGCCCAGATTTTAGACAGAATTAATTTTTATCATTAGGAGTTCGTAAAATTTGATCCGGTGGAAGTTAATGAACACCAGGTCAAAGAATTTTACGCGAATCTCCTTAAGAGGGATGCCCCAGCTATTTTTCTTAGAGATGTTACCCTGGACACCTCCAATACTACTTTAGAGGCCCTCTTAAATATCCTGCATATTCCTCCGGCTCGCGATGCTTACACTCAAATAATGAAGGACATCTCGGAGGGCAAGATTTCTTTGGATGTGGTCCTGCAGAAGATAGGCCAACCTGATGCTAGATGGGAGTATAGTAAAGGAGACAATGCAGTTCCATTGAGCATTGCGTGCACTGATCTCAATCCAGAGGCAAGGATCTGGCAGTAGATCATCGCCGACTAAAGAGGATCTCTGTTCTTCCCCTCATCAGAGATTTGATGTGGAAGGTGGTGCAACAGCAGAAGTACAACATCCCCTTCCCATCGTTGATCACCAGATTGGCAGCCTTATCTGGTGTACAGAGATGACCAACAGACCAAACATCTGTCTAAAACAATAAGTGGCCTTTTTTGCCATATGGAGACTATGAAGGACCACCTCCGAAGAAGAGAAAGACTACTGAGCCTCCATCAGCAGCAGCAGAACCCTCAGCACCTCCTGTACCCATACCCCGACTCCAAATACCTTATGAGATGGGTTGGGAGATCTTGGAGACCCGGCACCATATTGAGCGCTGCAATGCTCACCGCTTCCAATGGATAGTGGCGAAGTTTGACGGTCAGGATCCTGGACTACCTCCTTCGGATACAGCAGAGCTTGAGCCACAAAAAGAGGAGCCAGCAGTTGAAGCCAGCCAGGAGTTTTAGATAACTGAGCTGAGAGCTGAGGAGCCTAGAGTAGAGGAGCCAGCAGCTGATCCCAAGCCGAATGCTGAGAGAGCCGTGGAGACAATTGCATCTGAGTCCAGGGTAGATCCCGCACCACGGCCGTCTACTGCTCTCATTGTTTACCAGCGTCACTATCACCCACCACCATCTGATGGTGGAGCTTCTCATGGTTGATATTCCTCCCCCAATTGACTATTTTGGGCACTGAGGACAGTACATGACTTAAGTGTGGGGGAGGATCTTCTATTTTTGGGTGTACATACTCTCTTTCAAACACTTGTCATTTAGTTACTTTAGTCTTTACTATGCTTTTGTGGATTTTTATAGTACTTTGACTATTGGACTTTTATTTTGGTATATATACATATATTGCATTTGGTATTGCATGGTACATGGTATAGATATGGATTGTGATTGGATGATGTGAATAGCTTATGCCTAGTTATTTTGATCCTAATTGTTCATGTTACTTTTTCGCTTGTTGAAAATTAGGAGAAGAATTAGGAAATTTTGAAAAATTTTGCATCCATCGCATTATACATACATATAGGAAATAATTTTGGTGAAAAACAATAATTTTTCCAAGAATTTTGTTTCACAGGTATTCTACTGAATTGATTGAGAAAACTATTTTCAAACTTGCTTTGATGACTTCTTGTGGAACATAGAAGAGTAAAGAATAAAATAGCTTGTGAGTTTTGAGCTTGAATGAGTGGTTGTACATTTTTAACCACTACTTTTGTTCATTGAGTATTATATCTCGTCTATGATTGTAATCTTGATTTTGCTTGATTCTTTATTTCCAATGATTGATGTTTTAAATTGCATTGAGAATGTTTGAGGCCATTTTTGTCTGAAAGCTAACTTTCCCATATAGCCTACCCTTGGCATCTACCATTGTTAAACCCCTTTGAACTTTATTTACCCAATTGTTCTTGATTTTAGCACATCACAACCCTAAGCAAAAAAGCATGACTTACCTTGGATTGCATCCTTAATTAGCTTAGGTTGAAAAGTCTGTAACATTTAAGTGTGGGAGAATTTTGGGGAAACTCTGGTAGTGAAAGAAAATGTTTGATTTGAGTACTCATTGAAAATTCTGGAAAATGTGAGCATTCATGTATGGACTAATTAGACCCTATGCAATTCTACTTCAAAAAAAAACTCTTCATCATAAAAAGGGCGCAAAATCACCCTGAAGAGTAAGCAAGTGATAAAGAATTGCATATGGGATGTCTTTGTGAAAAGCATACATGAGTGTAAGTGAATTGAAAATGATGGAAGGTTAGGTTGCATTTTGTGTTTGGTTTGATTGATATAGGTTAAGTTGGATACTTAAACTAATCAAGGATACAATTGTATTAGTCTACTTGGCCATATCTAACCCACCTTACCCTAACCCCATTATATCCATATGAAGCCCTCATGATAATTGCATTCATGCATCACTTGTATGTTGATTGTTAGATGAACATCAAAACCTTGAAAGCATGATTAGGTGGAGACTTGACTGAATTGACCCTAAACACCAAGTGATCAGAGTGTACACACACCTAGTGAGGATTCAATTACTCAATTCTATGTTTCCATGCTTCTTGCCATGCATTCTTGCAAGTTGCTTCACTTTAATGAGTTGGATAAATTCTTTAGATTTTGGTTGCACTGGATTATCCCTTTGTTTTGCCCTAATTGTCTATACGTGCTTGGAAATTTGATTGTTTGTTTTCACCAACTTCATATAGATACTATAGATAGATATATAGGTATATATAGTATATACATACTTGCATGCGTATAGGTAGTTGCACTCAATAAATTGATTACCCCTTTTGATCGTTCCCCTTGTTGGTTTAGCATGAGGACATGTTATTGTTTAAGTGCAAGGGAATTGATGAGTCCATATTTTTTGATATATTTTTCTTTGATTTGAATGGATTCTAGTATATAAACTCACATTTAAGCACCTAAATAGCATACTTTTGTGTTTGATCCCTAATTTGGTCCTAAATGTGAAAACATGCAATTTTATGCTTTAATAGAGCAAATTAATCCCACTTTTATGTCATTCGATGCCGTGATATAGTTTGTGAGTGATTTCGGGCCTTGAAGGCAAGAATGGATGGGCAAAAGTAGAAGAAAGCATGTACAAGGGAGAAAACATGAAGAAAACAAGGAAAAGCACACACAGCGAAGTGTGCGTGTGCACAACCCTACGTGTGTACGCACAAGCAAGGATTTCCAGGCATGCGTGCGCACAAGTACACGTGCGTACACACAGGAGGATTTTCAGCCGAGTGTGCGGACGCACACGTCTGTGCATCCGCGCAGGACCCAACACATGATTTCATTGATGAAACACGTGCAGCTCATATTTTTGGGGCTTTTGGCCCATTTTGGAAGGCTGAATTGCTGAATTAAAATGCTATATAAGGGGAGAATCAACACTTAGCAAGTGAGAGCTCACTTTTATTTTAGTAGTAGTAGTATAGGAAGCTTCCATAGGAGTAGGTGTAGTGTAGCATTGCTCTCTTAGGGTTTATGCAATTTCAACTGTAGCATTTTATAGCAAGCTTTGATTTTGAATGTTGATAAACTCTTTTGTAAGTACTCTTAATTTTCTCTTAATTACATTGTCTTTATTTTCATTTCCTTCTTGATTCAAGCATTTTGTTTATAATTGCAATTTTGAGTTCTTGAAGTTTTGATTGATGAATTTAGTATTTCATGCTCTCTTTATGTTTGATTACTTGTTTATATTTGGTTTTGTTGATAGTTGGTTATAGTTTCATTAATTTCCTTGGAATTTTCCATACTTTATTTTTATGCACACAAGGTGTTTGTGAAAATGCCAACCTTGGATTTTGAGTACGCTTTCACACCTTGGCTTGTGGTTTGAATTCCTAGGATACTAGAGTAATATCCGACATTTAGTGGTAATTCTTGGGTAGTTAGTTGACTCTTCTTTCCATTGACACTAGCCTTTTATCAACTAGTTTGGTAAGTGGGTTGGGACTTATGGATTAAGGTCAATTATGCTTGCTTGACTTACTCCTCGATGATTGGGGTTGACTAGGCGAGATTGACTCATTGTAATTATCATTGTTGTGGTTATGACAAGGATAGGATTCCTTGGATCTTCACTCCCAAGTCAAGGTCTCTTCTATGCATTAACTCACAATTTTGACCATTACTTAGTTCTTTGATTTCTTAGTTCTTTATTCTTTAATTTCTTGCTTGAAAACCCCTTTTTGCCTTCACAACCAAGGAAGCAACACCTCAATTGCATTCCTAGGGAGAACGACCCGACGTAGAGATACTCTCAGTTTATATATGGTTTGAATTGTGATAACATTTGATTGATGGTCAATTTGTTGGGTTAGGGCTATACCTACAATGCCGATTCTAATTGATGATGAAATTTCTAACCTATGCAGTTTGGCCATTTTCAGCAAGCTTGCAAACTTTCGTAACACTTGTTTAAAACCTTATTGCTAGTTTTAGGATCTTGAATCAAGGGAGAAAACAATAAATGAATAAAAAGGGGTATCTTAGTTATGAGTTTAGAGACGATGAAATAGGTTTTGGAAGAATTCTGTAAACTCTAGCTTGAATTGGTGAATGTTGAGGTGTGAAGTATAGGGTGGAAGAGATTTTTGGGAAATGGGAATGCTTATAATGAATTTGAGACATTGAAAATTGGTGATGGATATGATGAGTTGAGAACTTGGAAAGGAATGATGAAATTATTGGATTATATGAGAGTGTGCAGAGTCTATATCCCTGGCGTGGCAGTTTTTCTGCTACAAGAGTGTGCATGGCCTATATCCATGGCGTCGTAATTTTTCTACTGCAAGAGTGTGCCCAACACTGTATCTTTGGAATGATTTATGATGAGACAGTTGTTGATGTTTCCTTCTCTACTGCATGAGTGTGCAGAGCCTATATTTTTGGCATAGCAAACTCCCTACTGCATGAGTGTGTAGAGCCTATATCTCTGGCGTGGAAAGAAGGGTATATCTGGGAGAATGTGTCAGGTTGGTATTTATAAATTGACAAATGATATCACGAGCCAATAGGAAAGGCATTCATCATGCACATCTTCTACTTGTTTGTTTGCTTTGCTTAATTTCTATTATGCCTAAATAAAACACATGTTTACTTGCAAATTGTTCTAATTGCTGTATATGTACTTTACTTGTGATTTACTTATCTGCATTACTTATGTTTTTTACTGGGATTGAGGAAGATCGGGAGGCGATGGCGATGGGATCGCATGGAGGTTAGGTTCGTGAAGGTTGCGGGATACAGCGGTGTGATTTGATATTAGTTAGAAATACTGTAAGTTTAGATAACCCTGTTTATGGTGTTTGGTTTAAGTTAATTATTTATTTTAAGCTTGAATATCTGTTTGGTATGAAGTTCTAGGATTGCCTTCGGCATCCCAGAACCTTATATCTTCTATAATGGGCACTGTTACCATACTAAGAACCTCCGATTCTCATACCGTATGTTTTTTTTTTCAGATGCAGGTCGTAACCTACCTCGGTGTGTTCCGAGTTGGTGACAAAGCAGAGTATGGTTTCTTTCTTGCTTTATTCTGCTTTATTTTGATATAGTCACTCTCTCATCCTTTGTATTTATATAACCTTGTTACCATAGTGGCTTTATTTCTGAAAACTTTGAGAGATAGGTTGTTGCTGTTTTTAAACTTCAAAACTTTGTTTATTTAGTTTGACTAGCCAGCCTAAACTCCACAGGCTGTGACTAGTCCTCTTTTTGTATATCATACTTATATATATATCTTGTTTAATTTAAGTACAACCTTGTTTGTTGGAGCTTTATTGCAAGGTTGTATATATTATGTTTTGTATCTTTTTGTTTCAATGCGTTTAGTTATCGTATGTAAATGCTTTGCATATATAAATTCTATGATATATATATATATATATTGTATATATTATTGTATAAGATTTAGAACTATCGTGGTACTTTGTTATTCTTTGCTTTATGGCTAAAGGTAATGCCAAAGGTAACGGGGTGTTACATTTTTTGGTATCAGAACGGTTCGTCCTCGTGAGCCTAAGGGATGGACTGATTGTGCTTCGCTGCATACTCTGCGTCGTTTTTCTTTTATGCTATTTAGCTTATCTGCTTGATATTCATAGTATGCTGGTTTTTGAGTGCCATTGGGGATAATTGAAGCACTATGCTTGAGATATTGAGACTGATCACCTCGATATCGATTGTTTTGTGTAGACATGACCCCAAATGGCAACTCGTGGACGAGGTTAATCACGTTAATGGATAGATAGTAAGGATGATTGTAACATCTCACATTTTTGAAAATCTGAATATGAATAAATTGTGATGTTATCTTATTAAATTTAAACTTTATAGGTATTCATAATTTTCTCCTAATTTGTGCTTAAGTGTGAAAACATGGTTTTTTAGTCCTTCAAATTGCTAATTTTTATTCACCTTTGATTCCACTAGATGCCTTGATGTGTTTGATAGTGAATTTAGGTTGAAAAGGCTAGGAATGGATCAAAGGAATGAAGAGAAAGGAACGTAAAGTGGAGAAATCTTGGAAAATCAAGGATTTGGGATGCACTCATCGACGCGCACGCGTGGAATTGAAGTCACACGGCGACGCGTAGGCGTACATGATGCGTACGCGTGGATAGGAAAAAGCCAAATGATGCGTATGCGTAACCCACGCGTACGCGTCGATGCTCGCACGTGACTTCATTAAAGTAAAACCGCTGGGGGCGATTTCTGAGACTCCCAAGCCCAGATCCAACTCACTTTCTGAGCCTATTACATGAAGAATTGAGCAAGAGTGAAATGGGGGACACATGCATGATTTATGAGGAGCTTTTAGTTAGTTTCTAGAGAGAGAAGATCTCTCTTCTCTTTAGAATTAGGTTAGATGTATATTAGGATCTCTTAGATCTAGCTTTAATTCTTGCTTCCATCTACTTCTCCTTTACAATTTCTTGTTCCATTACATCTTGTTCTCTTAGTTTTCTTGTCAATTTCTCTCTTTAGGTCTCTTTTTTTTTAATGCACTATTGTTTGATCTGGATCTCATTTTAATGCAATTCATGTTTTATATTCTCTTATTGTTCAATTGAGTTGTTGTTATTGTTTCTTCATAATTAGATAGTTGTAGATTTAATATTCTTGCAATTTTACCATGCTCTCCCTTTTTGCCTTCCAAGTGTTTGATAAAATGCTTGGAAGGATGTTATAATAGAATTTTGTGTTCTTGGCTTGGGATGCTAACATAGGTGAACTTGAGTTACTAATGTCCAAGTGTTGATAACTGGTGTCCATTGACTCTAGTTTTCACTAAGCTAGTTAGTAAGTGGCTGGGACTTATGGATTAGGATTGGTATAGCTTATTTGACTTTCCTTTACTTGTTAGAGGATGACTTAATGGGATTGATCCTTGCAATTATCGTGTTATGGTTAGTGGCAAGGATATAGATCCTTAACCATCAACCCTTGCCAAGATCTCTTTATCATTTGAGTTTCTTTTACTCTCTTGCAATTTAATTTTCTTGTTTCTAATTCCAAAACCCCAAGATATACAACCCATAACCAATAACAAGAACACTTCCCTGCAATTTCTTTGAGAGACGACCCGAGATTTAAATACTTAGGTTATTTTTATTGGAGTTTGTTACTTGTGACAACCAAATTTTTGTATGAGATGATTTTTGTTGGTTTAGAAACTATACTTGCAACGAGAATTTATTGTGAAATTCTATACCATCAAAAATCTGTTCATCAAAATGGCACCGTTATCGAGGAATTGTAAATGTGGGTCTTGTTATTGGTTATTGTGTATATGTGAATATTGTGAATATGTTTGTTTTTTGTTTCTTTGTTAGGTTTTGGTAGTTGTAGGAGTTTGTTCTCTTTACTTGTTATTAGTTTTTGTTTTTATTTTCCTTTGCTACCATGAATTCTCATCCTTTTGGCTATGAGTGTGGTTACAATTATGTTGTAGGCAATGGAAGCTTCAATGAGGACATGCATCAAGGATGGAACAATAAAAGTTGGAAAGAGCCTCAAGGAATTAATTACTCCTCTTGGCAACAACCTCTGATTTCTTATAGGTATAATTCCTATCCTAATGCTTATCAATCCAATAGCTATAGTGGACATCCTTGTGACCATCAACAACCACCACCATATGCCTATGACCCCAATCCTCAACATAACCCTCAACTATACTCACAAGCCCCTTTTCTACCAAACACCTTCATATGACCCTAATCCATACCCACCATACCAACAACCATATGAGCCATATGAACCATACATAGAACCACTACCATTCCAACCCCAACACCGACAAGAGCCACCTCCTCCATACTATTACCAAGATGAACCAGCTCCAATACATGCAAATTTTCACTCGCAAGATGAATTCTACTTTCCACTGATGACCGTAATTCACTCCCCATATAAAATCATGAATCCGTTCTTTTGGCAAGCACACCAAAATTGTCGTCAAGTAATAACCCACAGTGGAGTGGGATCGTATCCACAAAGATTGGTAGATCTAAAAAAATAAAGAGAAGCAGTAAAGTACAGGAACATAAATGACTTAATCGTAAATGGGAATGGGGATTAACAGAATGTAAAGAAAGCTATAAAGAATGTATAAGATAAAAATGGGGGGAATTCATTGAGATCAGGAGATGTTGTTCTCTTGGATTAAATCCAGCTCATCTCATCTTCAATCATGTAACTCATTGACCTCTTGGAAATCATGATTGATTGAGCCCCAATCCCTTGGTGACTCAATCTCTCAAATCTTGATAATCAGCTAATTCCTTGGTCTAATTGCTCATGAAGAGAGATATGCTTGGTACCTAATTATACCACACATCATCATAGGTCCATGTAGTGGGTGGATTATATGTCACCATATCCAATCACCAAAACCCAGATTCTACTCAAGTGTGAGAAGGGATTTCAAGCATGGTTTCATGTTTCCTCTTCAAGGTTCCCATGAAACCCATTTTGCATTCAACCTCTTTCCCAAGATGATTGAACACTAATCATAAAAATGAAATTCCTTCTACCAAATCAAAGAGAAGATGAAGAGAAAAAGAAATTCACTATCATTATTCCATCAAGTACAATAGAGCTCCCTCTCTCAATGAGAGGGAAGTTAGCTACTCATAGCTAAAGAAAAAAGTACAAGAGATGGAAGAAGATGAAAAGTAAATCTAACTATGCTTTTAACAAAAGCTACTACTCAACAACCCCTTTTTCAGTACTTCCAGGGGTTATTTATACTACTCCTGTTACTAGAATTAAGAAAATACAAAAAGGAAAAAAATTACAATTGGAGGGAAAAAGAAAACTCAATAAACATGACCTCTAGTGGCTGGCGTGTGACTGGCGCTTCAGTGGTATGCCACGCCCAGCTCCAAATTTGGCTTGGCGCGCCACGCACAACTCCTTAAGAGGCACGCCCCTAACATTGGCATCCTTGGCGTGCCACGCCTTCGAGCTTAAGTGGCACACCCAGGGTTCTTTAAGCACTTGTGTAGGCTAGCATGCCACGCCTTCAAACTCAAGTGGCACGCCCAGGCCTTCTCCTTCTTCTCCTCATTTCTAGAAAGTTGAACTAGCGTGGCACGCCCAGGGTCTGGCATGCCACACCCATTTGTGGACTTGGTTCCTCCGTTGGCGTGCCACGCCCTAGAACTCAAGTGGCACACCTAGGTCTTCTTCTTGTTGATTGGTGATGCTGGCGTGCCATACCTGAGACTCAAATGGCACGCCCAAATGAGAAATGATAGCTGGTGTGCCACGCCTTCGACACCAAGTGGCACGCCCATATGGTTGGCCTCCTATCTCCCTCTCTGGAAAATATAATTGGCGTGCCATGCCCATTGTGCAGGCTCCTTCACCTTCTGGAAAAATATACTGGCGTGCCACTGATGAACGGATAATTTACATGCTTTTTGGCATGGTTCTTAGGTAGTTTTTAATATGTTTTAATTACTTTTTACTATATTTTTATTAGTTTTTATGAAAAATTTACATTTCTGGACTTTACTATGAGTTTGTGTGTTTTTCTGTGATTTCAGGTATTTTCTGGCAGAAATTGAGGGACCTGAGCAAAAATCTGATTAAGAGGCTAAAAAGGACTGCAGATGTTGTTGGATTCCGACCTCCCTACACTCGAAGTAGAATTTTTGGAGCTATAGGAGTCCAAATGACGTGCTCTCAATTACATTGGAAAGTAGACATCCAGGGATTTCCATCAATATATAATAGTCGATACTTTGCCCGAGTTTTGATGATGCAAACCGGCGTTCAACGCCAGCTTTCTGCCCGATTCTGGCGTTAAACGCCAGAAACAAGTTATTAGCTAGAGTTAAACGCCAAAAACAAGCTGCAAACTGGCGTTTAACTCCTGGAATAGCCTATGCACGTGAAAGCTTCAATGCTCAACCCCAGCACACACCAAGTGGGTCCCAGAAGTGGATTTCTGCACTATCTATCTTAGTTTACTCATTTTCTGTAAACGTAAGTTACTAGTGGAGTATAAAAACTACTTTTAGAGATTTATTTTGTACCAGATGACATTTTACACATGAATTTGTATCTTTGATGGCATGAGTCTCTAAACCCCCTGGTTGGGGGTGAAGAGCTCTGCTGTGTCTCGATGGATTAATGCAATTATTTCTATTTTCTATTCAATCATGCTTGTTTCTATTCTAAGATATTCATTGGCACTTCAACATGATGAATATGATGATCCAGGACACTTATCACCATTCTCAATCTATGAACACGTGCCTGACAACCACTTCTATTATACCTTAGATTGAATGTTTATCTCTTGGGTTCCTGGTTCATGCGTTCGATTGCCTCTCCTGACAAAAGAGCCTTTAATTCCTTGAGATCAGAGTCTTCGTGGTATAAGCTAGAAACAATTAGTAGCATCCCTGAGATCCGGAAAGTCTAAACCTTGTCAGTGGTATTCCAAGTAGGATCTGGGAAGGGATGACTGTGACGAGCTTCAAACTCATGAATGTTGGGCATAGTGACAGTGTGCAAAAGGATCAATGGATCCTATTCCAACATTAGTGAGAACCAACAGATGATTAGCCATGTACATGGACCCTTTTCACTGAGAGGACAGCTGGTAGCCATCAATAACGGTGATCCACCAACATACAGCTTGCCATGGAAGGAGACCTGCGTGTGTAAAGAAGACAACAGTAGGAAAGCAGAAATTCAGAAAACAGAGCATCTCCAAAACTACAACCCATTCTCCATTACTACATAACAAGTAATTATTTCATGTTCTTTTATTTTTCGCAATTAAAACTAAGAACCTTTATTGATATCCTGACTAAGAATAATTAGATAACTATAGCTTGCTTCAAGAGGGCAATCTCCATGGATCGACCCTTACTCACGTAAAGTATTACTTGGATGTCCCAGTGCACTTGTTGGTTATTTGTGCGGAATTACAAAGTGTGATTGTAATTTTCGTGCAACAGCCACGCTCAGGGCCTGGCGTGCCACGTCCAGGGTCTGGCGTGCCACACACGTTGTGCCTCTTCGTTCTAGTAGCTAGCATGCCATGCACAGCATTCAAGTGGCAAGCCCAGGTGAATAAATGAGAGCTGGAGTGTTGATGAGCAGATAATTTATATACTTTTTGGCATTGTTTTTAGATAGTTTTTAGCAGGATCTAGCTACTTTTAGGGATGTTTTTATTAGTTTTTATGCAAAATTCACATTTCTGGACTTTACTATGAGTTTGTGTGTTTTTTTGTGATTTCAGGTATTTTCTGGCTAAAATTGAGGGACCTGAGCAAAAATCTGATTCAGGCTGAAAAAGGACTGCTGATGCTGTTGGATTCTGACCTCTCTGCACTCGAAATGGATTTTCTAGACATCCAGAGCTTTCCAGCAATATATAATAGTCCATACTTTATTCAAGTTTAGACGATGCAAACTGGCGTTCAATGCCAGTTCCATGCTGCATTCTAGAGTAAAACGCCAGAAACACGTCACAAACCAGAGTTAAATGCCAAAAACACGTTACAACTTGGGGTTTAACCCCAAGAGAAGCCTCTGCACGTGTAAAGCTCAAGCTCACCCAAGCACACACCAAAGTGGGCCCCAGAAGTGGATTTCTGCACTTAGACTTAATTCTGTAAACCCTAGTAACTAGCTTAGTATAAATAGAACTTTTTACTATTGTATTCAGAGTCTTTGGATGGATCTTTAATCAGTGTATGTGATTTTAGACCTTCATGGGGGCTGGCCATTCGGCCATGCCTGGACTATCACTTATGTATTTTCAACGGTGGAGTTTCTACACACCATAGATTAAGGTGTGGAGCTCTGTTGTACCTCAAGTATTAATGCAATTACTATTGTTCTTCAATTCAATTCAAGCTTATTCTTATTCTAAGATATCACTCGTACTTCAACCTGATGGATGTGATGATCCGTGACACTCATCATCATCCGTCCTTATGAATGCATGCCTGACAACCACTTCCGTTCTACAAGTGAGAGTTAGAGTGTTTATCTCTTGGATTCCTGGTCCACGGGCATGGTTGCCTCACCTGACAACCGAGCCTCCCATTCTGTGAGATCAGAGTCTTCGTGGTATAAGCTAGAACTATTGGCGGCCATTCCTAAGATTCGGAAAGTCTAAACCTTGTCTGTGGTATTCCGAGTATGATCTAAGATGAGAAAAGGATCTGAGATGACTGTGACGAGTTTCAAACTCACAAGTGTTGGCCGTAGTGACAGACGCAAAAGGATCAATGGATCCTATTCCGACATGACCGATAACCGACAGATGATTAGCCGTGCGATGACAGCGCATTTGGCCATTTTCACTGGGAGGACGGGAGGTAACTATTGACGCCGGTTAAACCCGAACATACAGCTTGCCATGGAAAGGAGTAAGAATGATTGGATGAAAGTAGTAGGAAAGAAGAGATTCAGAAGGAACACGGTATCTTCATGCGCTTATCTGAAATTCCCACCAATGAATTACATAAGTATCTCTATCTTTATTTTATGTTTTATTTTTTATATTCGAAAACCATTATAACCATTTGAATCCGCCTAACTGAGATTTACAAGATGACCATAGCTTGCTTCATACCGACAATCTCCGTGGAATTGACTCTTACTCATGTAAGGTTTATTACTTGGACGACCCAGTGCACTTGCTAGTTAGTTGTGCGAAGTTGTGACAAAATGTGATTCACGTTCGAGTGCTCCAAGTCTATGGCGCCATTGTTGATGATCACAATTTCGTGCACCAAGTTTATGGCGCCATTGCCGGGTATTGTTCGAGTTTGGACAACTGACGGTTCATCTTGTTGCTCAGATTAGGTAATTTTTATTTTCAAAAAGTTTTCAAAATTTTTCTTCTTTTTCGTTTTGCTAAAAATAGTTTTTGAAAAAAAATCCAAAAAAATTATAAAATCATAAAATCAAAAATATTTTGTGATTCTTGTTTGAGTCTATAGTCAATTTTTAAGTTTGGTATCAATTGCATATTTTTATTTTTTCTCAAAAATATTTTTGAAAAATTCATGCATGGTGTTCTTCATGATCTTCAAGTTGTTCTTGGTAAGTCTTCTTGTTTGATCTTCATATTTTCTTGTTTTGTGTCTTTTGTTGCTTTTCATATGCATTTTTGCATTCATAGTGTCTAAGCATTGAAAATTTCTAAGTTTGGTGTCTTGCATGTTTTTCTTTTCTTGAAAAAATTTCAAAAATAACTCTTGATGTTCATCTTGATCTTTAAAGTGTTCTTGGTGTTCATCTTGATATTCATAGTGTTCTTGCATGCGTCATTGGTTTTGATCCAAAATTTTCATATTTTGGGTCATATTTGTGTTTTTCTCTCTCCTCATTAAAAATTCAAAAAATAAAAAAATATATTTTCCTTATTTTACTCATAATTTTCGAAATCTTTGGGTTGACTTAGTAAAAAATTTTTAAAATAAGTTGTTTCTTGTTAGTTAAGTCAAGATTTCAATTTTAAAAATCCTATCTTTTCAAAATCTTTTTCAAAACCAAATCTTTTTCATTTTTCTTATTATTTTTTGAAAATTTCAAAAAGTAATTTCAAAATCTTTTTCTTAATTTCATTTCAAAATTTCGAAAACTTTACTAACAATTAATGTGATTGATTAAAAAATTTGAAGTTTGTTACTTTCTTGTTAAGAAATGTTCAATCTTTAAAGTCTTGAATCATATCTTTTAGTTTCTTGTTAGTCAAGTAATCAATTTTAATTTTAAAAATAAAATCTTTCTAAACCAGAGAAAACCTTACAGAGAATCTCGAAAAAGAAGGAGACATGGCTGAACCCAATAACAACGGTGGAGGCGCAAGGAGGATGCTTGGTGATTATACTACACCTACTTCCAATTTTTATGGAAGACGCATCTCAATCCCTGCCATTGGAGCAAACAATTTTGAGCTGAAGCCTCAACCAGTTGCTCTAATGCAATAGAACTGTAAGTTTCATGGGCTTTCATCAGAAGATCCCTATCAGTTTTTAACTGAATTCTTGCAGATCTATGGTATTGTTAAGACTAATGGAGTAGATCCTGAAGTCTACAGGCTCATGCTTTTCCCCTTTGCTGTAAGAGACAGAGCTAGAACATGGTTGGACTCACAACCTAAAGATAGCCTGGACTCCTGGGATAAGCTGATCACGGCCTTCTTGGCCAAGTTCTTTCCTCCTCAAAAGCTGAGCAAGCTCAGAGTGGATGAGTTTTTGTGTTTTTCTATGATTTCAGGTATTTTCTGGCTGAAATTGAGGGACCTGAGCAAAACTCTGATAAAAGGCTGACAAAGGACTGCTGATGCTATTGGATTCTGACCTCCCTGCACTCGAAATGGATTTTCTGGAGCTACAGAACTCCAAATGGCGCGCTCTCAATGACGTTGGAAAATAGACATCCAGAGATTTTCAGCAATATATAATAGTTCATACTTTATTCGATATTAGACGACGTAAACTGGCGCTCAACGCCAGTTCCATGCTGGATTCTGGAGTCAAATGCCAGAAACACGTCATCAAGTGGGCCCCAAAAAGAACTTTTTTCTGTAAACCCTAGTAACTAGTTTAGTATAAATAGAACTTTTTACTATTGTACTAGGTGTCTTTTGACAATATAGTCTCTTGACCATTCGGTCTTTTGATCATTCATGGGGGCTGGCCATTCGGCCATGCGTGATCCTTGATCACTTATGTATTTTAAACGGTGGAGTTTCTACACACCATAGACTAAGGGTGTGGAGCTCTGCTGTACCTCGAGTTTTAATGCAATTACTACTATTTTCTCTTCAATTCAGCTTATTCTTATTCTAAGATATCCGTTGCACTTCAACCTGATAGATTTGATGATCCGTGACACTCATCATCATCCATCCTCATGAACGCGTGACTGACAACCTATCATACGCATGACTGACACTCATCATCATCCGTGACACTTCATATGCTGGGTCGAGTTGTCCGACCCGAGATGTTCGACAGACAAAGTGACCGACCTCTTCAGGTCAGGACAATCCGACCTCTCCTCAAAGAGTTCGGCCAAGTCACAGAAAATCCCAAAGAAGGGCCCAAATAGAGGAGCACGCCCCAAATCCTACGGTAGCCCAAGCCTATAGAGAGAAGGGCAGTTCCCTTGAATATAAGTTGACCTCACCCAAAAGATAAGATAAGATAGGATAAGATAACTAACTTATCTTATCTAAGAAGGTCACTCTACGCCATTATAAATACACTAGAGCACCCAGGTATAACTCATACTCTGATTCTACTTAATACCTGTTTAATACCCTTCCTAACTTAAGCATCGGAGTCCTTTGCAGGTACCCCCATCCCTCCGTGACAAGGGATCAGTAGCATTCTTAGTTCTACAAGTCGGACACACCAGCCCCGGTCGCTACACACCTGCTGGACACGTCGGCTCTGACCAGCACGAGAAGATCTCATCCGAGATCAACCTACAGTTTCAGGTAACCTTCGGAACATTGGCGCCGTTGCCGGGGAACCTGGAAGTCATCCCATCACCATGGCGGACGACCCTGACAACGACCACTATTCAGGTTTGGAAGATAGAATGCCGCACAAGAACGCAGATGTTACACTCAAAGATACTCCGGAGCTCAACGGGGACAAAAATTCATCAAATCCAGGAGTGATAGAGGCGCTTCAATATCGATTAAAGCAACTCGAGAAAGAAGCCCAACATCAACGCAAAAAAGAAGAGGATCTACATCAGGAGATAAGGCAACGCTGAGAATTAGAAGATAAACTTCTAAAACTCGAAGCCGATCTCAAAACTAAAGCTACTCGATCCACTCCAGAGGATAGCTCTCGCAAGGATCAAGATCCATTCACCAGGGAAATTATGAAGACCAAAATCCTAAAGGACTTCAAACTTCCGGATATGACTCTGTATGACGGCACTTTAGACCCCAACCATCATCTCAGCAATTTCAGAAGTAGAATGTACCTCACTGACGCCTCAGATGCGGTTCGCTGCAAAGCCTTTCCAACAACTCTTACCAAGATAGCCATTAGATGGTTCCATACAAAAAGATAAGGCTAAACACGCACCCAGCCTACTAGGAATCAAGCAAGGAGATCGGGAGAGTCTTTGTAACTACATGGAAAGATTCAACAAAACATGCATGGACATACAAAGTCTACCAACAGAAGCTGCCATTATGGGCCTTATAAATGGCCTACGAGAATGACCATTTAGCCAATCTATATCAGAGAAGTACCCTGCATCCCTGGACGAAGTACAAGAACGGGTGCAGAAGTACATCAACATGGAGGAGAATTCTCGACTTGGGGAAGCCTCGAGGTTCGGTTCCACCTACCGGGATAAAGATAAAGAATCCAAGAAAAAGGAAGATCGCTCCGGGGAGAAAATAAAAAAATATCATAACTACACCCCTCTTAGGGTATCCTTGGTAGATGTTTACAAAGAAGTCTGTCATATGGAAAAAATACCACCAGCTCGGCCACTCAAAGGCAAAAGAGGAGGAAGAAATCGGAACGAATACTGTGAGTATCATCGAGTCCGAGGACATTCCACCAACGAATGCTTCGACTTGAAAAATATCATAGAAAAATTAGTAAGAGAAGGAAAACTAGATCGGTTTTTGGCCAACCGGGACGAAGAGCCAAGAAAAAGAAGAAGGGATGAAGATGCCGGACGGTCTGAGCGATCACCTCGCACACCAGAGAGACACGTACATGTGATACACGGTGGATTTGCGGGAGGAGGTATCTCTAAATCATCTCGCAAGTGACACCTCAAAGAAGTATACCATGTCGAAGGAAAGAAGGAGGCGCCAGACATCCCAGCAATCACGTTTACCAAAGAAGATGCATCCGGAATCATCTCAGAACACGACGACCCCATGGTCATCACTATCATACTAGCAAACGCCAACCTCCACCGTACATTAATTGACTAAGGAAGCTTCGCCGGTATTTTATTCAAAACTTCCTTCGACAAGCTTGGCTTAGAAGAAAAAGAGCTAAGAGCATACCTGAACAGCCTGTTCAGACATGGGGATACCCCAGTACAACCACTGGAATACGTATCGCTACATACAACCTTCGGAAAGGGGAACCAATCCAGAACACTCAAGATAGACTACATCGTGGTCGACGTAAGCTCAGCCTACAACGCCTTAATAGGTCAGACAACGTTAAACCAACTCGGCGCAATAGTTTCAACTCTACATCTATGTATGAAATTCCCAACTGCAAAATGGATAGCTACAATAAAAGCAGATCAAAAGATGGTGCGTCGCTGTTATAACGAAAGTCTAAACCTCAGAGGCGAGGGAGGAGAGTTCCACACAATCGAACTTGGTGGAGTTCAGAAGCAAGAAGAACTACGTCCACAGCCCGAGGGTGAAGTAGAGAAAGTTCAGATCGGAGACACCTCGGATAAGACAACTAATATTGCCACGATCCTAAAAGGAGATGCAAAGGAATCACTCATACAGTTCCTACGAGATAATGTTGATCTCTTCGCATGGAAAGCTGCCGACATGCCAGGCATAGATCCCGAACTGATGAGCCACAAGTTGGTAGTCTATCCGGGATCCCGGCCGGTACAACAAAGACGAAGAAAACTCGCCAGAACGGTCTCAGGCTGTAGCAGAACAGGTGCAAGCACTACTAGAGGTAGGGTTCATAAGAGAAGTTAAGTACCCACTATGGCTAGCAAACGTTGTCTTGGTAAGAAAGTCAAATGGAAAGTGGCGAATGTGCACCGACTACACCGACCTCAATAAAGCCTGCCCAAAAGACCCTTATCCACTCCCAAGCATCGACACTCTAGTAGATTCCTAATCGGGATATAAGTATCGCTCGTTTATGGATGCATACTCGGGGTACAACCAAATCCCAATGTATCCACCGGATCAAGAAAAAACCTCGTTTATAACACCCAAAGCAAACTATTGTTACATCGTAATGCCTTTCAGCCTTAATTACTTATCAGAGGCTAATGAATAAGGTCTTCTTAGATCACATCGGAAAAATCATGGAGGTCTACGTGGATGACATGTTGATAAAGACACAAAGTGAAGAAACATTACTATTCGACTTGGTTCAAGTATTCGACACCATACGGAAGCATGGCATGCGACTTAACCCGGCTAAATGCACGTTCGCCGTGGAAGCAGGTAAGTTCTTGGGCTTTATGCTCACACAAAAAGGAATCGAGGCAAATCCAGATAAATGCCAGGCCATACTCAACATGAAGAGCCCAACCTGTGTCAAAGAGGTACAACAACTCAATGGGAGATTGGCGGCCTTGTCCAGATTCCTAGCAGGGTCAGCGATAAGATCCCTCCCTTTCTACGCTACTTTAAGGAAGGGAAAGAACTTTGAGTGGACAACAGAATGTGAGCAAGCCTTCCAAGACTTCAAAGAATTCTTGGGGCGGCCACCTATCCTATCTCGACCACGAAAAGGAGAACCACTCATATTGTACCTCGTAGTAGGAAGCCGGGCAATAGCCTCAGCACTAATTAGAGAAGATGAGGGTGGGCAACAACCCGTCTACTTCATTAGCAAAGCACTGCAGTGGTCAGAACTGAACTACCAGAAAATAGAGAAGTTTGCCTACGCTCTTGTACTCATATCCCGACGACTTTGCCCGTACTTCCAAGTGCATACCATTAAGGTTCGGACCAACCAGCCCATAAAGGGGATATTATAGAAAACAGATCTATCAGGAAGAATCCTACAGTTGGCAATCGAGTTGTCCGAATTCGACCTCCAATACAAGGCGCGAACAGCCATTAAATCACAATACCTAGCCGACTTCATTGCAGAATTCACAGACATCCCGGAGATCCCCATAGAGTGGAATATATACGTGGACGGCTCCTCGAATAAAACCGGAAGTGGTGCAGGTGTGATAATCGAAAGCAACCAAGGAACCCAACTTGAGCTTTCCCTCAAATTCGGATTCTCGGCCTCAAACAACCAAGCAGAATATGAAGCGTTATTAGCTGGTTTGAAGCTGGCTAGAGAAGTTGGAGCTCGAAAACTCAACATCTACAATGATTCACAAGTTGTTACCTCACAAATAACAGGGAGCTACCAAGCCAAAGATCCTACAATGAAAAAGTATTTGGATAAAACCAAGGAACAGCTCGAACAACTCGAGGAATATAGGATCTGCCACATACCCCGTGAGCAAAACGCCCGAGCTGACGCACTCTCAAAACTAGCCAGCACCAAACCAGGGGGTAACAATAGAAGCCTCATCCAGGAAATACTACAGAACCCATCAATATCGGAAGAAGAAAAAGTCCTAGCCATAACAGGTCGGGATCAAGGATGGATGACCCCCATAATTAACTACCTCAAAACAGAAGCGCTCCCTACAGATGAAAAGGAGGAAAAGAGGTTAAAAAGGGAGGCACAGTACTACACTATCATAAACAACACCCTATAAAAAAGAGGGATCTCAGCAACATTGTTAAAATGCGTACTGACCTCCAATACAAAGGAAGTCTTGGAGGAAGTACACAGCGGCATTTGTGGCAATCATCTCGGAGCGCAAGCTCTCACCAAAAAGGTACTCCGGACGGGATTTTATTGGCCAACTCTACAAAAGGAAGCTACTGAATTTGTAAATACAAGTCCACCATGTCAGAAGCATGCCGACTTTCACATCGCCCCACCGGAAAAGCTCATCAGCGTGACCTCACCTTGGCCATTTGCAAAGTGGGGACTCGATCTTCTCGGACCCTTTCCCTAGGGATCGGGACAAGTCAAGTTCCTCATAGTGGGGGTAGACTATTTCATAAAATGGATCGAGGCAGAACCCCTAGCCAACGCCACTGCTCAGAGAAGTCGGAAATTCCTATATAGGAACATCATTACAAGGTTCGGTGTCCCATACTCCATCACCATAGATAATGGCACCCAATTCACAGATGCAGGCTTCAGAAAACTAGTGACCGAATTGAATATAAAACACCAGTTCGCCTCCGTCGAACATCCCCAAGCCAATGGACAAGCCGAAGCGGCCAACAAAGTCATATTGGCCGGGCTGAAACAGAGACTGCAAGAAGCAAAGGGAGCTTAGGCCAAGGAACTTCCACAAGTCCTATGGGCGTATCGAACAACCCCCCATTCTACTACGAACGAATCACCATTTCGATTAGCATACGGAGAGGAGGCAATGATTCCAATAGAAGTCGAGGAAGGGTCTCCCCGAGTTGTCCACTATAATGAACAAACCAACGCTCAACTTCAAAGAGAAGAGCTCGACCTACTTCCAGAAATCCAAGAAAGAGCTCGGATCAGAGAAGAAGCACTAAAGCGGCAAATGGCTGCCAGGTATAATCAAAAGGTAGTGCCAAGAGGTTTTGCTGAGAATGATCTCATCTGAATCCGAAATGATATTGGAATAACTCAACCCGGAGAAGGAAAGCTGACAGCCAACTGGAAAGGACCTTACCGAGTAACAGAAGTACTTGGGAAAGGCTACTACAGACTGTCTGAACTCGAGGGACGAGAACTCCCCAGATCATGGCACGCCTGTAACCTAAGAAGGTACTATAGCTAGGACAGGTAAAAGATCTCATCACAAGATGCACTCTTTTTCCTGAAAAGGTTTTTTAATGAGGCGTCAAGATTGAGATTTAATCTGACTTAAGGGTACGGAAAACTCCCGCATGTATATATTTGCACTTTCTCTGAATAAAATACATTTAAGATATTCTACAAATTCCCAAGACGTATTAATCTGAAGCATTCATCGTCTGATTATAAAGCAACGGATCGACAGAAAGTGAAGAACAGATTCACTGTACGATCTTGATAGGAAAGATCGACCGATAAAGGTGAAAACGAGATTCACCTAAAGGACGATCAAACCGGGACAAAAACCACCATCTACAAATCGGCAAAGATGAACACAGAAATAATGCAAGAAGTTATCGAAAGTGATCCCAAAAAGAACCTGATGAGGTCTTATGGATTGCTATATAATAACTTAAAAGGACTGGCCGACACTAAAAAGTCGGACCAAGTCAACCCAAGATATCAGCAAATCCCTGGAAAGAGGTGTAGCCAACCCTATTAAAGAGGAATTGCTATAACTTATAAGAGATCGACCTAACGAAGTCAGTCTCCTACAAGGGGAAGCGTGGCTTAGGAAAGCGTGGCCCAAGAGAGAAGAAGTGTGGCGCATAAAAGGAGGAAGCAAGCATTGCCCTCCACAAGGGCACACTGCCCTCGAGGAGGGCAACATAAGGAAACAAGCCTTGAGAGGCAACACTGCCCTGCCCACGACAAGGGCAGAGCACAAATTGGTGCCATGGATCAAGGAGAGCAAAAACATTGCCCTGCCCTCCTCAAGGGCAATATCGGACTCATCAAAGGAAGAAATCCAAAGAAAAAACTCACCAATGCTTGCCACAAGGATCGAACACGGCACCATGAGGAAGCAATGAACTAGGCCTAATTTTGGTGCCAAGAAAACCAAGAAAAATAAGCAGCGTGTGCATTGCCCGAGTTTCGAACACGGGGCTTCAACTTTGGAAACATTGCCCTGCCCTCCGCAAGGGCAGGGCAGCATCTTGTGGTACACGGCCAGCGCACCATTCTGGCGCACCAAGGAAAGTCTCGGCAGCACCAACACGCACGCACAGGCATCATTTTGGCGCACCAAAAATCGCACCACGGGCCAGACGCATCATTTTCTGCCCTGCCATCCACAAGGGCAGGGTAGCCTCCTGGAAGCAAATTGTTTTGGGCTAAAAATTGAATTATAAATCCAATTTAATTCATTTCTTCACCAAATCAAAAGCCCATCCAAATCCCAAGATCCAAGAATAGAAAGTGTATAAATAGGAGATAGTTTGATGCAATTAGGACCTTTTCCTTTACTTTTGAACTTTGAACCTTTCTTTGAATCTTTACTTTTATTTTTGAACTTTGGAACTTCTCTGGGAGACTTCACTGAGATTTCAGAGAATTAGGGAGGAGAATTGATCTCTCTTCTTCCTCGTTCTTGTGTGGGCATTTTTACTTTTCTTGTTTAAATCTTGGATGTGAAGAATTGAGGAATTTCTGTCTCAATCTCCATTCAAGATCTCTTTAATTTCTCTTCTGCATAATTGAGTTCAATTACAATTCCTTCACTGCTTCTTCTTCAATTTCTTGTTAATTACTTTGTGAACTCGGATCTGGGAAGGCAATTGAGATCTAGACTTTGCTATCTAGTCTCTTGAGTCCTGAGATCCCATTTTTCCTTTTGGTTCTTCTGTGAACCTCTGCTGCAAGTTAATTTCCATTTCTGTTTGGATTCCAGTTGCTTCCAATTCAACTTCTGCTTTATTAATTGTTGCAATTTAATTTTCCTTGCTGAAATTCTGAATTCCCAATCCTCAAATCCCTTTTCCATTCAAGCAATTTATATTTCTTGCACTTTAAGTTACTGCAATTTACATTTCTTGCACTTTAAGTTTCAGTCATTTAATTTCTTGTTCTTTAAGATTCAGTATCTTTTACTTTCCTGCTCTTTAATTTACTGCAATTCTCCCCTCTCCCTTTACATTCCAAGCAATTTAGCTTCTGTTAAAAATAAACCACTCAACCAATACTTGATTCGCTTGACTAAATCAACCACTAAACTAAAATTGCTCAATCCTTCAATCCCTGTGGGATCGACCTCACTCCCGTGAGTTTTATTACTTGATGCGACCCGGTATACTTGCCGGTGAGTTTTGTGTTGGATCGTTTTCCACACATCACTCTTGCCAAGGGCAGGGCAGAATCGTGATGCAAAGTGAGGTTGGAAGCAAGAATTTTCGCTAAGGTAAAATCTGGGCGCTCACAGCATGACCATGCCTCGTTCAAAGGGCTATAACTTGAGCTACAGACGTCCAATTGATGTGCTTCTAGTTGCGTTGGAAAGCTGACATTCAGAGCTTTCCAATGATATATAGCAATTCATATTTGGCGTACAATTGAGGCAGGAACGAAAGGCATCTTTAAGGGCCAAAAATAAGCGAAAATAAACCAATGTGCTTCCACCAAGGCTCGAAGCTGGAGCCTCACTCCAAAGCAAAGTAGCGCTCATTTTTCTGCTCTGCCCTTTTGGAGAGCAGGGCAATGTCGTGCTCTCTTCATGGAAAATCAAGGAAAAATTGCTCCTCAAGTGCTTTCACCAAGGTTCGAACACAAGACCTTCAAAGGAAGTAAAGGCAAGGAGCTTGGGCGCGCACACAACTTGGCACGGCCAGCACCAAGCACGCACGGGCAGCACTTGGCACACCATGGCAACTCTGCCCTGCCCTCCACAAGGGCAGGGCAGCATCCTGATGCATCACACACACCAAGCTCGCACGCAATGAGCCGCACGCACCATTTC
>NC_029777.3:59478078-59481121 GCF_000817695.3 Arachis duranensis
AGGGCGCAAGCAACATTTTCTGCCCTGCCCTCCACAAGGGCAGGGCAGCCTCCTGGGAGCAACATGGGCCAAAATTCAACCAAAATTTCATTTAAATGCAATTCCTCTCCAAATTGAATCAAGGCCAACCAAACCCATTTCTCCTCAAATCCAAAGCAAGCAAAGCCCACATCATCACTCAAAGGCACATGGATCAATTAGATTAGGATTTTCATTTTAATTGTAATTTGTTTTAATTTTCACTTTGTAAAGCCTATATAAAGGCATCAATTCCATCTCACAAGGGGAGGCTGGCTCCATTAGGGAGTAGTGGTAGTAGATAGCTCTCTCTCTCTTTTAATTTTCCTTGTTAAATCTGAATCTTGGATTGAGAAGTGAAGGAATTCTGTTTCCTTCTTGGTCTTCTGTTTGAAATCTGCTGCATCCCATTTCATATTCTAGCTCTCTGCTTGAATGCTCTTTACATTTTCTTGTTGAATTTTAATTTCCAGCACCCCAGCCCCGTTACTTTTCATGCAATTTACTTTTCTTGCAATTTAAGTTTCAGCTATTTTACTTTCTTGTTATTTAAGTTTCAATGCAATTTACTTTCTGCACTTTATAATTCCTGCAAATTTACTTTCTGTTGATCAACTTCACACAATTCACTTCAATGTTAGCTTGAGTAAACTAATCACCCACTAAAGTTGCTTGATCCATCAATCCCTGTGGGATCGACCTCACTCTAAGTGAGTTATTACTACTTGATGCGACCCGGTATACTTGCCGGTTGGATTTGTGTGTTGGAAATTTATTTTTCTACAAAAACACCATCAGGCCCCCTACAAGACAAGTTATAAAAGTAATCCCTAAAAGAGACCTAACAAAGGTCCAAGAAAGAGGATTACAAAATAACTCAGAAAGGGACCAACACGAAGAAATCGGTTATGGGGCGCTAAAAATACAAGCAAAAGCGAGAAAACCGACAAACAAGTCGGACCCATACAAGTCCCGACCTCAAAGGATCCAGGTTACAAACAATAAAGTACAAAAGCAATCCAAAGAGGTCAAGCAAGCAAGATTCCAACACTCTCAGAAACCAGAAAAGATACCCTGTTAAAGCGCAATAAAATCATAGTATAATAAAGCTTCAAGAGGCCACCAAAATCTACCTTAGAAAGCTACTTTTGTTTTTCAAAGTAAAAGTTGCCAGGCAGGCAACCAAAAAGCGTCAGCAGTTAAACAAAACAATAAAACAATTCAAAAGTCCACAAACTGGGCTATTTACACAAATACTTAAAAAGAAGATCAGCAAAGATCAGGAGCCTTCCCGGCAGCATCAGTACGGGAAGAAGGAAGACGAGTCTGAATAGGCACAGCATCTACAGTTCCATCATCCCGATTCAGAATCTGACAATCCGGATTAGACGTAACTAGAGGAATTGAGGAGGTCGACACCTTGATAGAAGGCACTGGGGGAGGTTCAACATCATCATCGGGATCATCTGGGACAATCTTGCCATCCTTTACTACGTTATCAAGACCAACGAGAGTCAAGTCGGCATCAGGAGCTACAATCCAGAACTGCTTCATCAGGTTCTCAGAGGTGGCAGTTACGCTGCCCACAAGGTGACCCTGAAGCTCGGCATAATTAACCCAAGTAGTTTCCAAATCATCCCGGAGATGCATTAACTCCCTATAAGCTGAGAGATAGCTATCCTTGTGCTTCAGTGCCATGTCCTCAGCCAACTTCAAAGAAGCAGCCAAAGCAATAGAGCTAGCCTTTTCACCCTCTAGTTCCTTCTCTACTTTCGCTAGCTTCACCTCCAACTCTTCCTTCAGGCCCTTGATCCGATCAAATTCTGATTTGGCCTCCTCCATAAAGGATTCTGTGGCATGAATCGGGATCCCCTGAACAGTTCAGAAAATAACCGCTCCCATATGTGCCATTTTCACACTACTCTTGGTGATAAAATCCAAATGCTAAAGAAGAGACACATTGTCCATGGAAAGCCCACCATAGGGGGCAATTTGCTGCTCAACAAACTCGATAGCATTAAAATCCGGGGCATCTAGGTTAAAGGGCTCGAATGTTTTTTGCTTTTTTAAGGGAGGAACACCAGAAGCAACGGCAGAAGTCTGTGGAGGATCGACCTGACAAAACCGAGGAGTAGGAATCGCTTTCCTCGGCCCGGGAGAACTCGGCACAGGAGGCTTCACTGGGACCTGAGAAGATTCCTCACCGACCATTTTGGCCGAGATGTTTAGAGCAGCAGTTGCCTTCTTTGCCTTTTTAAAGGCCTTCATAGAGTCGTTGTTCTTTGACATCTCTGTAAATACAGAATCAGCCACAGTAAAGAGTTACAGCCACAATAAGAGGAAGAAAAAATTAAAAGAAACAAGTGTAGAAACAAGTCAGATAAGTACCCAAAATAGTCCAAACCAAGGACGGGTCATTCAAAAACCTTTTGGAATCAAGATGGGGTGGTGCCCCCCATAGATCCTCAAGAACAACAACAAAGGCACGCTCAACATCATCAAGCATCTCCCAGGTATAGCGAGACACTCTCACATCCCTCTGCCACTCTAGAGGGAAAGAAGGCTCATCATTTTCATCAAGAAAAAAGGGGCGGGCCCCCTCGACCGCACGAACCCTAAAGAAGTAATTCTTAAAATCCTTAAAAGATTCATCATACATAGCAAAAACTTTATGGCCCTGGGCGGACCTGAAAGAAACCCAAGAAGCTTTCTTTTTTGAAGAACCGCCAGGCTTGGCAGAAACAAACAAATAAAGGAAAAGAGTCTGAGAGGGTGTTACATCTAAGTCTCGGTAGAGAAGCTGAAAAATTATAATAAAACCCTAGGAATTTGGGTGAAGCTGGGATGGGGCAATACTACACGACCACAACAGGTCGGTCTCGAAAGCAGTGAAAGGAAAAGTAACGTTCAACTGACTGAAGAAGTATTCATAGGCATAGAAGAAGGGACGCTCCCTCTCAATGGAAGTCGGAAAACAAACTCTCTCATCAGAATCAGGAGCAACAAGCTCATAATCCTCCTCACG
>NC_029777.3:59483291-59483619 GCF_000817695.3 Arachis duranensis
TTCTTTGCATCAAAATTTTTTTCAAAATTATGTTCTTGATGTTCATCATGATCTTCAAAGTGTTCTTGGTGTTCATCTTGACATTCATAGCATTCTCGCATGCATCTTGTGTCTTGATCCAAAATTTTCATGTTTTGGGTCATTTTTGTGTTTTTCTTTAAATTTCAAAAATCAAAAAATATCTTTTCCTTATTTCCCTCCAAAATTTCGAAATTTTGGGTTGACTTGGTCAAAAATTTTTTTAAAATTAGTTGTTTCTTACAAGTCAAGTCAAGATTTCAATTTTAAAAAAAAAATCTTATCTTTTCAAAAATCATATCTTTTTCAT
>NC_029777.3:59483677-59484530 GCF_000817695.3 Arachis duranensis
TTTCGAAAATTTCAAAAATTATTTTTCAAAATATTTTCAAAATCTTTATCTTATCTTTTTATCTAATTTTCGAAAATTAGCTAACAATTAATGTGATTGGTTCAAAAATTTGAAGTTTGTTACTTTCTTGTTAAGAAAGGTTCAATCTTTAAGTTCTAGAATCTTATCTTGTAGTTTCTTGTTAGTTAAGTCTTTTTAAAAGTTAAATCTTTTTCAAAATATCTTTTTCAAATATATCTTTTTATCTTTTATCTTATCTCTTTCAAAAATTTTATCTTTTTCAAAATTTGATTTCAAAATATCTTATCTTTTTCTTATCTTCTTATCTTTTTCAAAATTTGATTTCAAATCTTTTTCAAATCAACTAACTAACTTGTTGTTTGTTTCTTATCTTTTTCAAAACTACTTAACTACTTTTCCCTCTTCTATTTTCGAAAATATCTCTCTCTTTTTCAAAAATTCTCTTTAATTAATTAATTGTTTCATGTTTTAATTTTAATTATATTTTATCTCTGATTTTCGAAAATACTAACCCCTTTTTCAAAAATTATTTTCGAATTTTTCTCTTCCTCTCATCTCTTCTTCTATTTAATTATTTAATTACTAACACTTCTCTTCACCTCCCTTCATCCAAATCCGAATTCATCCTTCTTCTTTCTTATACTCCCTTCTTCTTCTACTAACACAAAGGAATCTCTATACTGTGACATAGAGGATTCCTTTTTCTTTTCTTGTTTTCTTCTCTTTCTTATGAGCAGGAACAAGGAAAAGGGCACTCTTGTTGAAGTTGATCCAGAACCTGAAAGGACTCTGAAGAGAAAATTAAGAGAAGCTAAATTACAACAATCCAGAA
>NC_029777.3:59494661-59523769 GCF_000817695.3 Arachis duranensis
GTATTCCGAGTAGGATCCTGGGAATCCGGAAAGTCTCACCTTGTCTGTGGTATTTCGAGTAGGATTCCGGTAATGAATGACCGTGACGTGCTTCAAACTTTAACCTGCTGGGCGTTAGTGACAGACGCAAAAGAGGGATTCTATTCCAGTAGGAGCGGGAACCAACCGGTGATTAGCCGTACTGTGACAGAGTGCGTTAGCATAGTTTTCACTGCGAGGATGGGATGTAGCCATCAGCCATGGGTGATGCCTCCAGACTGGTTAGCTGTGCGAGTGACAGCCGCACAGGTTATTTCCCCGTGAGGAATGAAAGTAGCCACAGTTGATGGTGAACCCCTATACAAAGCTTGCCATGGAAAGGAGTAAGAAGGATTGAGTAGAAGCAGTAGGAGAGCAGGCGTCCTTGGGCTCTACAGCATCTCCATCCGCTTATCTGAAATCCCCACCAATGAATCTGCATAAGTGTTCTATCCCTTTATTTTACATATAATCTATTTTCTTATTTTTATTTTCTAAACCCATAAACCATTTTTAATCTGCCTAACTGAGATTTGCAAGGTGACCATAGCTTGCTTCATACCAACAATCTCTGTGGATTCGACCCTTACTCACGTAAGGTTATTACTTGGACGACCCAGTACACTTGCTGGTTAGTTGAACGAGGTTGTGAAGGAAATAAACAATGCCCTCAGAGTATACATCTTTTATAAATCCAATTACAAGAAAAAAGGGAATCACAATTTCGTCCACCAATGGGGCAATATTACACGACCACAACAGGTCGGTCTCGAAAGCGGTAAAAGGAAAAGTAATGTTAAACTGACTGAAGAAGTATTCATAGGCATAGAAGAAGGGACGCTCCCTCTCGATGGAAGTCGGAAAACAAACTCTCTCATCAGAATCAGGAGCAACAAGCTCATAATCCTCCTCACGAGCACTGTTACTACAAATCATATGGCGCTTCCTCAGCTCTATGCAAAATTCAGCATCCACAACAGAAACACACAACAAAACAAGGGAGTCTAGCCAATCGGACATCCCCTCGGGAACTCTGGAAGACATCTCTACAATGTTATTTCGAGAAGACATGAGGCCAACTAATCCTACAAGTAAGAAAAGAAGATGGGGTTACTAAAAATATCTCAGACAAAGGAGAAAACAACTCAATACGATATAGACGAACACACAGAAAAGGAAAACCCCAAGACTCAAACCAAAGTCCTGGGGCATCCTTTGGAGGCAATAATAAAGCAAAGTTTCTAGGAAAAATCTCCTTCTCGCATCCCAGCACCTCTCAAAACAAGAAAAGAAGGCTTCAAATAGCAAGCATTTTCATCAAAGTAATAAAGTCATCAAAAACATTGCCTTACAGTCTAAAGCAGCAAAAACCATCCCCAAACATCAAGTACACCAAGCAGAGACCATTAAAGATGCAACCTTTTTTCAAGAGCAGACAAAAGCAACCTTCAAATAAAATGAGGAACAGACGCGGATAGCAGTATCAGAATAGAAACAACAAAGAACATGCAAAGCCCTAAAAGCATCAAGCAAAAGCAAAAAGGATCATGCAGAAGATGGAGAAACTCTTAGAAAGCACATTTCAACAAATCTAGGGCACAATGGAAACAGAAAGATCCAAACATTCTCAAAAAGGGAGGATCAAAATCAAAACCTCATCACAAAGCCAAAAACAAAGAAAAAGCACGAAATGGGACTAACCTGGAGACGAAAGAAGCTTTGAGAAAGAAAAACGGAGGTGCATAAATGAAAGTTGCCCAGAAAATCGTCAAGCGACGCCGCAACGCAAGGAAGCAGAAGCACAAGCAAAAGACAGAGAGCGAAGAGAGCAGAGAAAGAAGTTGCGAAGAGGTTACAAGGAAAGCAAAAGAAGAGAAACTGTTTCTGAGTTTTCAAAATTAAAAACAGAAGGAAATGGGTAATTAATGCTAAGAGTTAAACCCTCGCACGTTCCCGAAAAAACGCTGATATAAAAGCGCGCACTTGTAGAGGAAACGTTCTACATTCAAAAGCTGCTACAAAAGAATCGACAAAATGCTTGAGTTCGGCTTCACCAAAGAAGAACCGAAGTCCAGGACTCGACCTCAACAAAAAGACCGAGCTAAAGAAGGGGCACTGTTCATACCCTGGGTCGAGTTGTCCGACCCGGGATGTTCGACAGGCAAAGCGACCGACCTCTTCAGGTCAGGACAATCCGACCTCTCCTCAAAGAGCTCGACCAAGTCATAGAAAAGCCCAAAGAAGGGCCCAAATAGAGGAGCACGCCCCAAATCCTACGGCAGCCCAAGCCTATGGAGAGAAGGGCGGTTCCCTTGAAGATAAGCTGACCTCACCCAAAAGATAAGATAAGATAGGATAAGATAACTAACTTATCTTATCTAAGAAGGTCACTCTACGCCAATATAAATACACTGGAGCACCCAGGTATAACTCATACTCTGATTCTACTCAATACCTGTTTAATACCCTTGCTAACTTAAGCATCGGAGTCCCATGCAGGTACCCTCCATCCCTCGGTGACAAGGGATCAGCAGCATTCTCAGTTCCACAAGTCGGACACACCAGCTCCGGCTGCTACACACCTACCAGACACGTCGGCTCCGACCAGCACGAGAAGATCTAATCCGAGATCGACCTACAGTTTCAGGTAACCCTTGGAACACTCATCATCATCCATCTTCATGAACGCGTGACTGACAACCACTTCCGTTCTACCTGAGACCGAGCATGTGTCTCTTGGATTCCTTAATCAGAATCTTCGTGGTATAAGCTAGAACCCTTTGGCGGTCATTCTTGAGAATCCGGAAAGTCTAAACCTTGTCTGTGGTATTTCGAGTAGGATTCAGGGATTGAATGACTGTGACGAGCTTCAAACTTGCGATTGTTGGGCGTGATGACAAACGCAAAAGAATCAATGGATTCTATTCCGACATGATCGAGAACCGACAGATGATTAGCCGTGTTGTGACAAAAGCATTTTGACCTTTTTCACTGAGAGGATGGGAAGTAGCCATTGACAACGGTGATGCCCTACATACAGCTTGCCATGGAAAGGAGTATGAAGGATTGAAAGTAAGAAAGCAGTATGTTGCAGAGATTCAACAGGGATAAAGCATCTCCATACACTTATCTGAAATTCCCACCAATGATTTACATAAGTATTTCTATCTTTGTTTTATGTTTTATTTATCTTTATATTCGAAAACTCCGTAACCATTTGAATCAGTCTAACTGAGATCTACAAGATGACCATAGCTTTCTTCATACCAACAATCTCCGTGGGATCGACCCTTACTCACGTAAGGTTTATTACTTGGATGACCCAGTGCACTTGCTGGTTAGTTGTGCAGAGTTGTGAAGAAAGTGCTGAGTTAGTAGATGCGCCTAGTAAGTTAAATGCCATTGTTAGAGATCACAATTTCGTGCACCAAGTTTTTGGCGCCGTTGCTGGGGATTGTTCGAGTTTGGACAACTGATGGTTCATCTTGTTACTCAGATTAGGTAATTTTCTTTTCAAAAAGTTTTCAAAAATCCTTCAAAAAAAATTTTTATTTGTTTTCGTTTTTCAAAAAAATAATTTTCGAAAAAAAACAAAAAATTTAGAAAATCATAAAAAAATATTGTGTTTCTAGTTTGAGTGTAGAGTCAAAATTTTAAGTTTGGTGTCCATTGCATGTTTTTAAAAAATTTATGCATTTTTTGAAAACTCATGCATGTGTTTTTCATGATCTTCAAGTTGTTCTTGACAAGTCTTCTTGTTTGATCATTATGTTTTCTTGTTTTGTGTCTTTTGTTTTTTTTCATATGCATTTTTGCATTCACAGTGTCTAAACATTAAAGATTTCTAAGTTTGGTGTCTTGCATGTTTTTCTTTTCTTGAAAATGTTCAAAAATAAGTCTTGATGTTCATCTTGATCTTCAAAGTGTTCTTGGTGTTCATCTTGACATTCATAGTGTTCTTGCATGCATTGCGTGTTTTGATCCAAAATTTTCATGTTTTTTGTCATTTTTATGTTTTTCTCTCTCATCATTAAAATTTTAAAAAAATCAAAAACATATCTTTTCCTTATTTTGCTCATAATTTTCGAAAATTTGAGTTGACTTAGTCAAAATTTTTTAAAACTTAGATATTTCTTATAAGTCAAGTCAAATTTTCAATTTTTAAAAATCTTATCTTTTCAAAATCTTTTCCAAAAATCAAATCTTTTTCATTTTTTATTATTTTCGAAAATTTTTTAAATTTATTTTCAAAATCTTTTACTTATCTTTATTTCAAAATTTTGAAAACTTTACTAACAATTAATGTGATTGATTCAAAAATTTGAAGTTTGTTACTTTCTTGTTAAGAAAGGTTCAATCTTTAAATTCTAGAGTCATATATTTTAGTTTCTTGTTAGTCAAGTAATCAAATTTAATTTTAAAAATTAAATTTTTTCAATCATATCTTTTTAAAATATCTTTTTCAAATCATATCTTTTTTCAAAAATTTGATTTCAAAATATCTTTTCTAACTTCTTATCTTTTCAAAATTGATTTTCAAATCTTTTTCAACTAACTAATTGACTTTTTATTTGTTTCTTAACTTTTTCAAAACCACCTAACTACTTTTCTCTCTCTAATTTTTGAAAATCATCTCCCTCTTTTTCAAAAATCTTTTAATTAACTAATTGTTTCAAATTTTAATTTTAATTTTATTTCTTCTCCTAATTTTCGAAAATCACTAACCCTTTTTCAAAATTTATTTTCGAATTTCTCCTGCTCTCATCTCCTTCTATTTATTTATCTACTAACACTTCTCTTCCACTCAAGAATTCGAACCCACTCTCTTCCCTCTTGTGTTTGGATTCTTACCTTTTTACTTCTTCTATTCTTTTCTTCTTCTACTAACACAAAGGAATCTTTTTACTATAGTAAAGAGGATCCTTATTATTATTTTCTGTTCCCTTCTTTTTCATATGAGCAGGAGCAAGGACAAGAATATTCTTGTTGAAGCAGATCCTGAACCTGAAAGGACTCTGAAGAGGAAACTAAGAGAAGATAAATTACAACAATCCAGAGACAACCTTAAAGAAATTTTCGAAAAGGGAGAGGAGATGGCAGCCGAAAATAATAATGCAAGGAGGATGCTTGGTGATTATACTAAACCCACTTCCAAATTTGACTGAAGAAGCATTTCAATTCCTGCCATTGGAGCAAACAATTTTGAGCTGAAGCCTCAACTAGTTGCTCTAATGCAACAGAACTGCAAGTTCCATGGACTTCCATCAGAAGATCCCTATCAGTTTTTAACTGAATTCTTGTAGATCTGTGAGACTGTTAAGACTAATAGAGTAGATCTGAAGTCTACAGGCTCACACTTTTCCCTTTTGCTGTAAGAGACAGAGCTAGAATATGGTTGGATTCACAACCTAAAGATAGCCTGGACTCTTGGGATAAGCTGGTCACGGCCTTCTTGGCTAAGTTCATTCCTCCTCAAAAGCTGAGCAAGCTTAGAGTGGATGTTCAGACCTTCAAACAAAAAGATGGTGAATCCCTCTATGAAGCTTGGGAAAGATACAAGCAGATGACCAAAAGGCGTCCTTCTGACATGCTTTCAGAGTGGACCATTTTCGATATATTCTATTATGTTCTATCTAAGTTCTCTAAGATGTCACTAGACTATTCTGCAGCTGGATCCATTCACCTTAAGAAAACTCCTGCAGAAGCTCAAGAACTTATTGACATGGTTGCAAATAACCAATTCATGTACACTTCTGAGAGGAATTCTGTGAATAATGGGATGCCTCAGAGGAAGGGAGTTCTTGAGATTGATGCTCTGAATGCCATATTGGCTTAGAACAAAATGTTGACTCAACAAGTCAACATGATTTCTCAAAGTCTAAATGGATGGTGAAATGCATCCAACAGTACTAAAGAGGCATCTTCTGAAGAAAAAGCCTATGATCTTGAGAACCCTGCAATGGCAGAGGTAAATTACATGGGTGAACCTTATGGAAACACCTATAATTCTTCATGGAGAAATCATCCAAATTTCTCATGGAAGGATCAACAAAAGCCTCAACAAGGCTTTAATAATGGTGGAAGAAATAGGCTCAGCAATAGTAAGCCTTTTCCATCATCTTCTCAACAAAAGACAGAAAATTCTGAGCAGAGCACCTTTAGCTTAGCAAACATAGTCTCTGATCTGTCTAAGGCCACTTTAAGTTTCATGAGTGAAACAAGGTCCTCCATTAGAAATCTGGAGGCACAAGTGGGCCAGTTGAGTAAGAAAATCACTGAAACTCTTCATAGTACTCTCCCAAGCAATACTGAAGAGAATCCAAAAAGAGAGTGCAAGGCCATTGACATAATCAACATGGCCGAACCTAGAGAGGAAGGAGAGGACGTGAATCCCAATGTGGAAGATCTCATGGGACGTCTCTCAAGCAAGAAGGAGTTTCCTATTGATGACCCAAAGGAATCTGAAGGCCATATAGAGACCATAGAGATCCCATTAAACCTCCTTCTGCCATTCATGAACTCTGAAGACTATTCTTCCTTTGAAGAGGATGAAGATGTAACTGGAGAGTAAGTTGCTCAATATCTAGGAGCCATCATGAAACTGAATGCCAAGTTGTTTGGTAATGAGACTTGGGAAGGTGAACCTCCCTTGCTCATTAGTGAACTAGATACACGGGTTCAGCAAATGTTACCTCAAAAGAAACAAGATCCTGATAAATTCTTAATACCCTGTACCATAGGCACCATGACCTTTGAGAAGGCTCTGTGAGACCTAGGGTCAGGCATAAATCTTATGCCACTCTCTGTAATGGAGAAGCTGGGGATCATTGAGGTACAGCCTACCACATTCTTATTAGAGATGGCAGACAGATCATGAAGACAAGCTTATGAATTAGTAGAGGACGTGTTAGTGAAGGTTAAAGGCCTCTACATCCCTACTGATTTCATAATCTTAGACACTAGGAAGGAGGAGGATCAATGCATCATCCTTGGAAGACCCTTCCTAGCCACAGCAGGAGCTGTGATTGATGTTGACAGAGGAGAGCTAGTCCTTCAATTAAATGGGGACTACCTTGTGTTTAAATCTCAATGATCTTCTTCTGCAACCATGGAGAGGAAGCATGAAAAACTTCTCTCAATATAGAGTCAAACAAAGCCCCCATAATCAAACTCTAAGTTTGGTGTTGGGAGGCCACAACCAAACTCTAAGATTGGTGTTGAATCCCCATATTCAAACTCTAAGTTTGGTGTTGGGAATCTACAACATTGACCTGATCACTTGTAAGGCTCCATGAGAGCCCACTATCAAGCTAGTGACATTAAAGGAGCACTTATTGGGAGGCAACCCAATTTTTATTTATCTAATTATATTTTTATTTTTGTTGTTCTTTTATGTTTTATTAGGTTCATGATCATGTGGAGTCACAAAACAAATACTGAAATTAAAAACAGAATCAAAAACAGCAAAAGAAACAGCACACCCTGGAAGAAGGGTTACTGGCATTTAAACGCCAGTAAGGAGCATCTGGCTGGCGTTCAACGCCAGAACAGAGCATGGATCTGGTGTTGAACGCCAGAAACATGCAGCAATCTGGCATTTAAATGCCAGGATTGCACACTAAGGAAAGCTGGCGTTCAACGCCAGAAACATGCTGCAGACTGGCGTTGAACGCCCAAAACAAGCATGAAACTGGCGTTCAATGCTAGAAACAAGCATCAATCTGGCGTTAAACGCCAGGATTGCATGCAAAGGGCATTTTACATGCGTCATTGGTGCAGGGATATAATCTTTGACACCTCAGGATCTGTGGACCCCACAGGATCATCTCAAGATCTGTGGACCCCACAGGATCCCCACTTACCTCAACTCACCTTCTCTCTTCTTCACACAATTACCTCAATCTCACTTCCCCATCACCTCTTCACCACTCACATCCATCCACTCTTTTCCACCCAAACCCACCCTAAATGGCCAAATACACACCTCTCTCCCTTACCTCCATATCTTCTTCTTCTTCTTCTTCTTCTATTCTTTCTTCTTTTGCTCGAGGACGAGCAACATTCTATGTTTGGTGTGGTAAAAGCATAGCTTTTGTTTTTCCATAACCATTTAGGGCACCTAAGGCCAGAGAAACCTCTAGAAAGAGGAAAGGGAAGACAAAAGCTTCCACCTCCGAGTCATAGGAGACAGAGAGATTCATCTCAAGGGTCAATAGCTCAGCTGTAGAGCATTTGACCACACATCAAGAGAGCCCACTCATGGACCTCAACAAGAACAGGAGGAATTCCCTCATCAAGAAATCCCTGAGATACCTCAAGGGATACATTTTCCTCCAAACAACTATTAGGAGCAACTAAGGTTAGGAGCACCAAAATCACTAGGGATGAAGCAACAAAGGCAAGGAGGAGATATAGAGGAGCTCAAAAAGCACCATTGGTCCTTCAAGAAGGCGCCACCCTCACTAAGGTGGACTCATTCCTTAACTTCCTTGTTCTTAATTCTCTGTTTTTCGGTTTTTACACTTAATGTCTATCTATGTTTGTGTCTTTCCTACATGATCATTAGTATTTAGTAACTATGTCTTAAGGCTATGAATAATTCCATGAATCCTTCACCTCTCTTAAATGAAAAATGTTTCTAATTCAAAAGAACAAGAAGTACATGAGTTTCGAATTTATCCTTGAAATTAGTTTAATTATATTGATGTGGTGATAATACTTTTTATTTTCTGAATGAATACTTGAACAGTGCATATTTTTTATCTTGTTGTTTATGAATGTTAAAATTGTTGGCTCTTGAAAGAATGATGAACAAGAGAAATGTTATTGATGATCTGAAAAATCATAAAATTGATTCTTGAAGCAAGAAAAAGCAATGAAGAACAAAGCTTGTGAAAAAAAAAAGTGGCGAAAAAAATAGAAAGAAAAAGAAAAAGCAAGCAGAAAAAGCCAATAGCCCTTAAAACCAAAAGGCAAGGGTAGGATCCAAGGCTTTGAGCATCAATGGATAGGAGGGCCCAAGGAAATAAAAACCAGGCCTAAGCGGCTAAATCAAGCTGTCCCTAACCATGTGCTTGTGGCATGCAGGTCCAAGTGAAAAGCTTGAGACTGAGTGGTTAAAGTCGTGATCCAAAGCAAAAAGAGTGTGCTTAAGAACCCTGGACACCTCTAACTGGGAACTTTAGCAAAGCTGAGTCACAATCTGAAAAGGTTCACCCAATTATGTGTCTGTGGCATTTATGTATCCGGTGGTAATACTGGAAAACAAAGTGCTTAGGGCCATGGCCAAGACTCATAAAAGTAGCTGTGTTCAAGAATCAACATACTTAACTAGGAGAATCAATTAACACTATCTGAACTCTGAGTTACTATAGAAGCCAATCATTCTGAACTTCAAAGGATAAAGTGAGATGCCAAAACTGTTCAGAAGCAAAAAGCTACAAGTCACGCTCATCTAATTAGAACTAATATTCATTGATATTTTGGGATTTATAGTATATTTTCTTCTTTTTATACTATTTTATTTTCAGTTGCTTGGGGACAAGCAACAATTTAAGTTTGGTGTTCTGATGAGCGGATAATTTATACGCTTTTTGGCATTGTTTTTAGGTAGTTTTTAGTAGAATCTAGCTACTTTTAGGGATGTTTTCATTAGTTTTTATGCTAAATTCACATTTGTAGAATTTACTATGAGTTTGTGTATTTTTTTGTGATTTCAGGTATTTTCTGGCTGAAATTGAGGGACCTGAGCAAAACTCTGATAAAAGGCTGACAAAGGACTGCTGATGTTGTTGGATTCTGACCTCCCTACACTCGAAATAGATTTTCTGGAGCTACAGAACTCCAAATGGCGCGCTTTCAATGGCGTTGGAAAGTAGACGTCCAGCGCTTTCCAGCAATATATAATAGTTCATACTTTATTCGATATTAGATGACGCAAACTGGCGCTCAACGCCAGTTCCATGCTGCATTCTTGAGTCAAACGCCAGAAACATGTCACGAACCAGAGTTAAACGCCAGAAACACGTTACAACTTGGTGTTTAACTCCAAAGGAAGCCTCTGCACGTGTAAAGCTCAAGCTCAGTCCAAGCACACACCAAGTGGGCCCCAGAAGTGGATTTCTGCATCAATTACTTATTTTTATAAACCCTAGTAACTAGTTTAGTATAAATAGAACTTTTTACTATTGTACTAGGTGTCTTTTGACAATATAGTCTCTTGACCATTCAGTCTTTTGATCATTCATGGGGGCTGGCCATTCGGCCATGCCTGAACCTTGATCACTTATGTATTTTCAACGGTGGAGTTTCTACACACCATAGACTAAGGGTGTGGAGCTCTGCTGTACCTCGAGTTTTAATGCAATTACTACTATTTTCTCTTCAATTCATCTTATTCTTGTTCTAAGATATCCATTGCATGTCAACCTGATGGATGTGATGATCTGTGACACTCATCATCATCCATCCTCATGAACGCGTGACTGACAACCACTTCCGTTCTACGTTAGACCGAGCGTGTGTCTCTTGGATTCCTTAATCAGAATCTTCGTAGTATAAGCTAGACCCCTTTGGCAGTCATTCTTGAGAATCCGAAAAGTCTAAACCTTGTCTGTGGTATTCCGAGTAGGATTCAGGGATTGAATGACTGTGACGAGCTTCAAACTTGCGATTGTTGGGCGTGATGACAAACGCAAAAGAATCAATGGATTCTATTCCGACATGATCGAGAATCGACAGATGATTAGCCATGCTGTGACAATAGCATTTGGACCTTTTTCACTGAGAGGATGGGAAGTAGCCATTGACAACGGTGATGCCCTACATACAGCTTACCATGGAAAGGAGTATGAAGGATTGAAAGTAAGAAAGCAGTATGTTACAGAGATTCAACAGGGATAAAGAATCTCCATACACTTATCTGAAATTCCCACCAATGATTTACATAAGTATTTCTATCTTTATTTTATGTTTTATTTTACTTTATATTCGAAAACTCCATAACCATTTGAATCAGCCTAACTGAGATCTACAAGATGACCATAGCTTGCTTCATACCAACAATCTCCGTGGGATCGACCCTTACTCACGTAAGGTTTATTACTTGGACGACTCAGTGCACTTACTGGTTAGTTGTACGGAGTTGTGAAGAAAGTGCTGAGTTAGTAGATGCGCATACCAAGTTGAATGCCATTGTTAGAGATCACAATTTCGTACACCACCAAACCTTTAGGATAAATGCTCGGTTTGCTATTTCAAAAACACTTCTAAGGTTTTCTACTGTTTCACTCTCTCTTACGCAGTATTGGACATACTTAATCCAGTACTGGCAGCTAATCTATCGATACGTGTTTTTACGCAAAAATTTTCAAAAGAGAACATTTTTCCACTCAAAAAAATCCACCGAATCCGAATCTCACATTTATATTTTAAGAAAAACATTTTTTTTATTTTGGAACCTATTCTGGGAAATTAAATTTATTCTATTCTAGTTAAGCGATTTTTCGTGAAAATTTCAATTCTTACGATACACATCATTTTTTAGTTATTGCATAAGTAACACATAACATCCATAATTTCATATTGATAACATCCATAATTTTGTACTAATAACATTCATAATTTCATATATATGATGTGCATAATTAATAAAATTTTATAATTAATATTACCAAATTTTAAATTATGTATCTTATTGTATTCCTCAAATTATTTCATATGTGTATTACTAATGGATCATGATTTTAGTTATTTTAATATTTTTTATTTAATATTTATATGTATGCTTATTTATTAATTTTAATATGATAAGTTAATAATTATTTTTAAAAATTTTATTTTTTAATTTTTTATATTTTATTTTTATTTTTATTTTCTAATAGTCTATATATTAAATATGAGTTGTATAGTAAAAGTTGTTAAAATTTTTTAATTTAACATCCATAATATTTTATATGTATAATATACATAATTTTAAACACTTTTATAAGCAATGACTTGGTACTAATTTATTATTTTATTTTGTAGGTCAAAAACTATTAATTTTGGACGTTTCTAATTTTCAATAAATATAGACTAATCAAATTTAAGATGGTTTTATTTTTTATAAAATGTATTGAGGTAATTTGAGAATTTTTCGAGATGAAAAATACTAGAATTTAAACTTTTTATTTGAGAATAAAATTATAGAACTATGAATGTAATAATGAAACAAAATTTTTTGAGATTGGAACATTAAATTTGAAATTGACTTTTGGTGTAATTAATGAAAGAAGATAGTTATAGAAAGAAATTAATTGTGTCAATTAAGTTAGGAGAGTGATCGACACTCTCTTATTAGTGCAAATGTTATTGACTATATGATTCATGGATACTGACATGGACATGGGACACGAGACACGATACGATACGGGACATGCGAACATCGGGATTTTAAAATCTTATAAGACACGGGGACACGACATATATTAAAATATAAAGCATATTTTTGATAAATTACAATAATATTTTAATTTTTTATTGATATTAAAATATAAAATAATTTTTTAATTATTTTAATATCTTCTTTTAATTATATAATGTATTTAAAATGGCGCCCACCGTGGGGTGAGTAAAATGAGTTCCACTCCCCTTAGGTTCATAAAACTTGATTTGCATTCAAATTTTTGAACCAATCTCAACAATCTTGTTTAAGATTTTATTTAATACCTCTTATCAAATTTTAATATATCGTAACTTTTCATAAAGTATGTATTTTATACATTCAAATTGCTTCATTTTTACGTATCATAATATTTTACATTTCATAATCGATCAATGAACCAATCCGAAAACAAACTCGACTTTTAATCAATTCAAGAACAAACTCGGTTTTCAATTTTGCTTTCTTTTTCAAAGTTCTCTATTTACACAAGTAAAATTCTATATTTTATTCAACATACTTTTACATTTATATTTTGTGTAACTAATATTTACATATTTATTAGTTATATTCAAACCTCAATATATTTTCTATACAATAATTATATATAACAACCATGTCAATCGCATTTTTATTTAATTATGTATTATATTTTTATTGTTTAATGACTTTATTTATACAATTAAATGACGGTAATGATGAGTTCAAATTTTAAAATTGGATTCCATAAAAAATTAATTGTATATCAATTGTATATAACTGTACACTATTCACGTTATGCTATTAAATTTTATGTTACTATTTGTTTAATACAAAAAGTTAAGCAAAAACACATGCAAACATTCAAAATTTATTATTATTGCACGAGGAATATCATTCGTCATACTGTAACTGTTACAAACATTATACTAAATGTATAATTCAATAACTATTATCTTGTTGCTTTATTATCAAATTAAAGCATGTCCTACAAAACAAAATTCAGATATTCACATTTGACATGTATGACATTCATATACATCGTCTTCTTCTCTACAATTATCAACTTTCAAGGTATATTTTTTTACTTTGAACTATATTACTTTTACAATATATATTATTCAATATATGTTGCGACTTTATACGACCTATTCATTTTCTCAATTTATCTTATTCATGTCAGACCTTCACTATAAATTGTAAATATTCAATAACTAATTGCTTTGAACGAGAAATACATCAATTAGTTGTTGTGGGCCGAAAAAATTCCCAAGATAATTAACCATTATATCCTCAGATCATACAATCGATTCCGTCAATAGATATCTATCTCTGAACTTTTCAGTTCACATACAATCAAATGCTAATATTTTTCTTAAGCGGAAAAGTATCACCCACATAACTATCTTGATTGAATGACTCTTATCACTCAATTACTTTTTGGATAAGTGCCGACATAATAACCCGACTAAGCTTGGGGGCTCACCATATCATTATATGCTTATCTTTTAACCGAGTTATAACTCATTTATTTTCTAAGCTTAGCATGGATCATATGATCGGCAGACAACGCTTGGGGGCTGTGATCAGTCAACTTATAGCTCGGTCTTTATTGTGCATTATAAGTTATAACTCGGCCTTAATTATCATTCATTCTATAACCGACACCTTCATTACTGATTTAATGACCATCATTTCAAACTCGATGACCAAACGGTCATAACATGAATATCATTCATCAATTCTATGCCTATAAAAGGAATCTTCTATATCTAATCTCAGGAGAAACATGATAAGTTCTATAAGTTCTATATCATGTCTTACATTCTATATTCATAGAATTATTCTTATACTTCTTAAACACTTACTGACTTGAGCGCCGGAGTGTCTTTTGCAGGTACCCACCCCCTTGTTCTCTCTTTACCGACGTATAACTCATCCCGACAAGAAGCTTGAAGACATTCATCGACGGACGAGCTATACACCGGCCAAACTCAGCAAGAACATAAAATATTTTGTCTTAATAAATAATAATATATATTATTTTCAAATTTATTTCAAGAATACATGTTAAGAATAAGGCTGGACGCATTAATACGTAATGATATTTAGGTGCGTCTAAGTATGTCCAAAGAAAATTTTTTTATCTTTTATAAGGACACTGTTGGACAAGACAAACATGTGTATCGAATAAGGGTTAATGAATGTCGTGTCCAAAATATATCTGACACGTAAACACGACAATTCAGCGAAATGTTTGTACTTTATAGATTATTGATCATATATTTTTTATTTATTATCTATAATATTTTGAGTATCTAACATTACTCTAAAGGGTGATGTGTACCTGCTCCTCTTAAATACAAAACGAAGATCCATCTTTTGTAGTTGTGTTCCATTTGTTCTAAATTAATAAGTTCGTGCCAATGTTGCCATGCGCAACGGCGTGAAGTGTTTATATATAGATACAAATGGTCAGTATAATAACGTATCTTAAAATAGAGATAAAAAGATTGTATTTGTACGTACTCAAAAAGAAATAAAATTGTAAGTACTTATGATTGTTGATTGTTAACTTTTTTCATTAAGTAATTAACATTTATTTGATATATATGATAAAAAAAAAATTTTAGTTTGGGTTTAGGTGATGTAGTGTGCAAGGAAAAATCACTACCTCTGCTAGTGGCAAAACTTGACATAAAAGTTTGGAGAGGCAAAAAATTTAATATTAAAATTTAATAATAATATTTATATTAAAATAAAATTTATAAATATAATTATTTTTTAAATTTGTTATTAATAAAATAATAAATAAATAATTTTACAAAAAAAATATAAAATTATTTATAATAGTATTTTTGGAATCTTTAATGACTTGAAATCTTCAATAATTGAATCAGAATTAAATTTTTCAGTAATTTTTTTCTCAATTTTTTTTATTGTTTTCACTGTTCAAAATGATCGCTCTGTAGTAATTGTAGAAATTGAAAGAATTAATATTACACGAATCAATCTATTAATCAAGAGACTTACTTATTGAATAGAGAGTTACCAAATATAAATAAAGAAACTGTAAATCTAAATGCTTTTAAGTTATAATAAAATATTTGAGACAATTAAACTAATTTTTTATTTTTTTAAAAAATATTACTAATTTTTTAATAAAACTTTTGGGAGGACCACCATCCCATTGTCTCAACTAAATTTCGCCAAGTATCCTCTGCTTGAATAGGTCCATCGATATATACCCCCTTGCTTGCGATATTTGGATTTCTGAATACGTGGACGACGTCTACAAAGCAGTAAGAATAGAAGAAGTCTTAGCCATGGACCGGGGTCATGGCCTCATGGGTACCTATTGACAAGTATTTCTTGTATAAGTGTATATAACATTACAGCTAAACTTTTTAAATATTGAGATAAGTTTGGTATTTTAAAAAATGTTCAGCGATTTTCTCGTGTTTCCCGTATATGCGGAGAAATCTGACATAAATTCAATTTGACACGCGGAATTGTCATTTATTATATTTTTTAATTTTCGAAAAACGCAAAACTACAACAGTATTTTATTTTTATTATTTTTAATTTTTTAAAAATTATAAAACTTCAGTATCGTTTTGTCATTTATTGTTTTTTTATTTTAATAAAAAAATCAAAATGACAATATCATATTATATTCTTCCACACAGTTAAAAATATTATATTCTCTTAACAAACTGATAATAGATAGGAAAGGATAGGATTTGGACTCTACCCTAATCCTACCTAAAAGTTAAACTTTTTTTTAAAAATTCCACTCTATTCTATATAGGGATTGAGATTCTCTCGATGCTAACCTTACTCGTATTCTAAATTTCTAAATCCTACCCTACTCGACGTTGCTCGCAGAGAAATAAAAAATTTTCAAACAAATATAAAATTCAATAATTACAAATTTTATACATATTAATAAAGTAAAAAATAAAAAATTAAATTCAAAGTAAAAATAAAAAATTTTATACATGTTAATGAAACCTCTTTCTTTTACTATGTTTATGAAACTTTGATTTTGCCACATAACGACTAACGACGCTTATTTAAGATACACAAAGTGGCTAGAAGCTATTTTTATCAAGTAGATGATATGTGAAAATTTGTGCCAAAAAAGGGGTTACACCCAGTGACGAAACTTGGAATAAAATTTTGGGGGGGTCATAATGAAGATAATTGTCAAAATGCTTTTTATATGGACTCCATTTAAGATAAGCTCGTCTAATCTCATTTCTCTGGTTTTGGTGATATTGCTGAATTTAAAGCTGTTTTTCAGGGTCTCGTTCCAAAAAATTAAGGTCAAACTTATCAGATGTAACTTTTTGAACTTTTAAAAGTTGTATCTCACTTTTTTCGCGATTCATTAAAGTAGAAAAACTATCTACATGTGTTGATATTGTAAAAATTATATGTTTTCCTTCTTAAATATTAGTCTTCCTCTTAAAAAATGCATCAATTCTTTAATTTTTCATTATTATTTTATAATAAAATTTAAATATATATCCTGTAGAATATGTAAAGAAGAAGTTAGAAGAACAAATATTAAAATTTATAATATTTATTGAATTTTTTTATCAATTTATACAAATACAATAATATTAATACTTATCGAATATTCAATTATTTTTTATCATATAAAAAATTAAATTAAATAAATAGTAAAATATAAAATAATATTAAATTAAATAAATAAAAATATCTAATTTTTTATATTTAAACTTAAAGGTAGAAAGAGTATTGCTTATTAAATTTATTAGGTACTTTAAATCATAATAAAGTATTTAAACCAATTGAATTATTTTTTATTTTTTGAAAAAGTACTACTAATTTTTTTATAAAAAGTTTGGGGGGACCGTGGCCCCCTTTGTCTGAACTAAGCTCCACCACTGGTTACACCAGAGCAACAACTCTACAGACAGAGCCAGTATGTATGTCATTGTAGATCAGAAGAAAATCAGCGTCAATTAATCAGTTAAATTTTTGGGGATCAAAATACTGATAAGCCGCGAAGTAGGTCTGAGCCACAGTAAGAAGCAACAAAACGAAGGCAGCAAGTGCAGAGATAAAGGACCATGGCGTATCAAAATACCTATACTTGAAGGTAGCCCACTGAACATGCCAACTATTACTATAATACTGATGAACCTCGTTGAACAATCGAGACAAGTAACACATTTCCAAGTCAACCGCGACGTCTTTGCCAGCGTTGTTAACGAAGCTCGCAACTTCCCCTTCAGTCCCAAAGTGGTTCTCTATTATGTTCCTGTCGCACAGGTACTCCACATCCCTGTACGTGTTTATGAGGCAGTCCAAAAGCGTGACGTACGTGGTGAACTGCTTGGAGCACGAGCTGTAGCACTGCTCGAACGCCACACAGTTGAGCAAGAACGAGCTCATGAAGTCGTCTACCGTTAGCATCGGCATCTCGATCACGCCGTGTTTGAATGTTACTTGCAGGAATGTTTCTTTGTCGTTCCCCGGGTTGATCTTGATCCCTGAACACCGAAGCTTGGAGACGCATTGGATCACGTGCGTTGGTGTTGACACCGTTTTTGGCTCTGCCACTTGTTCGTCGTTCGGGATGAAGCTGGACCGAATCAGGTCCAGTAAGTGCATCCCCTTTGCCGTCGTGCTCTTCTGCGCTATTACCTGTATTGCACATATTGAATACATATACACGTAGGATTATTAAATATAAATATAATTGTGCATCATAAACTAGGACACACCTCGTCTGGCCTAAGCAAAATGTTATTGAAGAATTCCAGTGCAAGGGCAGTGAGCGAGGACGTTGACTTATCTTGGGGGATGTTTGAGACCTCAAACAAGCGTTGAAGGATGAAGAACGGGATCTGGTTTTCTAGCTTGAGGAAATCTCGGTAGAAAAAGGGTAAAATCCAGGACATGGTGACTAAGGGATCGTTGAGTTCAAAGGGTACCAATCTTGCAACCTTGCGGAAGAGCTCGATGATGAAACAACCGTCAAGGACCATCATCTCGATGAAATCGTGGGTGTCTAGTTGAAGGGCTTCGGAGTAACACTCTCTGGCTCTGGATTCTAAGGGTGCCAGGGATTCTAATAGGGCCTCTAAAGTTAACCCATGGAGGTGTGTCCGAGCAAGTAGGGAAGCGAGGTAGCTCCACTTGTGTTCCTCGATCATGTTCAGGCGAGATTGGGCGCGGTGGTAAGGACCAATGGACACGATTCGGGGATGGTAGGCTTTTCCGTTTGCGTCGATTAGGCTCTGTGGAACCCTGAAGATGCAACAGGTTCTCTTGCCTGCGCCTTTACTTAAAAGTTTAGGGCTACCTGTGATCTTGGCTTGCATGGAAGCTAGTCTCTCTTGGTTAACTTTCCACTTGCACATGTCTATTACGTGGTAATTGTTTTTGTTGGGTTCTCCTCCATCTTCTTCATTGGAACTGTTTCCCATGGTGGAACTTGGTTGTCGGTGGTAGATGGGAGTGGTGGCTTAGTTTCTTCCAATAATTTAGTTCGTCACGCTGTTGATTTTAATTTATATTTTGTTGGGACATGCATTATACATTACTTGCACGCATTGGATGGATGGCGTATTGACATTGGCCCAGGCTCTTTAATGTGGCAACTGGGGAAGCCGACACCTTTGAAAGTTTTGTTATTTGATGGACCATATGAAAAGGGGACAGAAGCAGAAATTACTGGAGAAAGTCCTTGGAAAAGACACTATGATCATCATTTGAAGACCAAACACATATAAAAATGTTAAAAGTATGGCAAACATGGAGCAAAACACAATTTGGTGTGTTTGAACGTCAGAATTCCATGCCATCCGGGAACAGGGGTGATCTCTTCTAAATTTGTAGGGGGTTGATACTTGATACTATAAAATAAAACTGTTTACACAACTTGACAAAATTTTGGTAGGCCCAAACTGAAGGAATACGTTGGTTCCACTAAATGGGTAAATGTGGAACGGGAAGAAACCAAACAAGTGTACCTCTATAGAGAAAGAGAGTGCTTCAATTGGGCCAGGATACTAGTCGATATATTTTTAATATTGACTATTTTGGATGTTGAATTTTTGATAGATGGAGCCCAGTCTCACAACGTTCATCCCCAGAAATCAAAATAGGCCCAGGAAAGCACAACACAAACCAAGAGCTGCAAACGATAGCGATCGATCACTGCCACTGGAAAAGCATAACCTGAAGAGAATCCATCTGGGTTGATTAACACAACAAGGAGATCAGTAAAAGAAATCCAGAAACAAACAATATGCAAATTTGACTTGACAAGTCATATCCAAACACGAAAAGAAAAGGGGCATTGGAAAAAGAAAAAAACATAAGATTAGACTGATTGGTCCTTGTCAAATTGATCCTTTCTTGAGTGAAGTGAGTAGTACTCAATCCTCATTACATACTATTCTCCGCCGACAACTAACATCTAACAATTCCTTCTTCCAATATTAATTAGTAAATAATAAACATAACATCAACATTAAGTGTGAAAATTATAAATATTAAGAAAGTCGACTTGCTACATACACGAGTCATGTACATATACCCAGATTATCTTCTTGGGTTTACTTCTCTTTTTTTTTAGATTATATCTAACTAAGCCTATTCTAAGGTGGTGAAAAAAGAAAAGAAAGAATAAGGTAAAATCTTGGACAATTTAATTAGCTGAGCTGCGTCAAAATTTGGCCACGGTTTTAACATTCTAGCTCCTCTGAGAATTCTTCAACTAGAAATCCAAAGATAGCAAGTTCAAGCTCCCCAGCCATGTCCCTTATCTGATCCACATTTTTCTTCTTCCAACCATTTTCCTCTCTTGTAAAATCTTCTTCTATCATCATGTCAATTGTGTTTGACTCCACTTGTTTCCAAAGCTCCATTCTCTTGCACACCTTTCTCACCACCATGTCCCTATTATTATAATCTTCTAAGCACTCAATTTCCCTCTCTTCCTCTGCAATGACATCAGATACAAGTCTCTTAAGGCCTTCTGGGAATTGAAGTCTTGATGACTCAAAGAGAGCTTCAAATACTTGTTCTATCAAGCAATTTTCTTTACACGATAATGCTTCACTGGCCTCGTATACATATCCATCATCTTCCATGACCGTTTCATCCTCCTCCTCTTCTTGATCCAGCATTATTTTCTCGAGTTCTACCGGATCTAGCCCCGCGAGTTTCTCGAATCTACGAAGCTTGTACAATAGCTTCTGCTTAGTTCCTGTCAAAATAAAAAATTATCAATCATAAATAATATATTTGATTGATGTTCAAACAATGCAAAACATGGAAAACAATGAGTTCAAGATGCATTAAAGCTCAGACGCTATTAGTGGGAAATTTAAGGCGTGGGAAACCCGAAACAGATCATAAAATGGGTTCCACCACTAGTTTAATTACCATAGCCATGTTAAATTGATCTGTAACTAAGAATTGGTATGCAACAACCAAAAAGGACCAACTTTTATGAAACCCCAAAGGGCTAAGATAGCTCAAATGTTATGCAGCGCACTAAATACAAGTATATCCCAATCTAGGAGAGATTTCCTAACATGAAAAGATGTGGGTCACGTTAGAATTTATTTACAAAATGGCACAAATACTTTTCAACTTAGCTGTAAAAACAAAGAGTACGCCAAAGCCACATTGAATGGGAAATGCTCTCTGAGTGCTTAGCATATGTGATCTTCCAAATGGAACCCACATAGATAGCGCGGTTACAATATCGACACAATCACATCACCTAGAATGATGAATCATTTTTCGCTCTTAGGCTAATTAAGTAGGTGCACAGTTTTCATTATTAATCTGCAGTGATAAGATAATTGAGTATGAAATGAATGAACACAAATAAAAACAGTGACACCACCATTTCTCCATCACCAAATGAAAGAGGCGTGTGGGATGGGGCGTTGAGGGAAAACGACGGCACAACAAACAGAGAGAATGGTACAAAAATAAATAAATGAAATTATGACATACTCTGCATTATGGCATAGCTGCACTCCAAATCGAAACCATGCTCCTCATTTTCGTCCTCGTCGTCGTTTCCATGCGCTTCGTCATCGTCCTCGAAGGGTGGGTCTAGAACAGACACGGGACTACACTGTTCCTTATCTTCTTCTAGTTCCCCCGATCGGAATTTATGCACACTCTCACCGCCGTTACTTTCTTTGTCCTATTAAGATAAGATAAAATGTTCATCAGCAAATATGTTATAAATTAATATGGAAGGTACATCCAGTTCTAACGAAATATTCAAATTAATGTTATTGAGTGACGATGCTTGCTGTTTATTGCGGTACAAGATGCCCTCTTTACAAATTGAACAAGAATACAATACAAACTTGGAACCGTTATGTGCTTAATGGCGAATGTGGGGATCTAATGACGGCAAGCAAGAGCAAACAAAAATCACAGTTTGTCATGTTTTATGAAAAAAGTCCACTTGAAGTGAGAAAATGGAGAAAAGATTTGCATGTGGCAGAAAAAGAATCGAAAAGTACAATCATAAAAGCATAACAATAATAATAACAACACGGTCCATGGAGCTAAATCTTAAAGGAAATAGCAGATTACCGACAAAGAATAAACTAAACCCCTGAATGATTAATATAGTAAGGTTGAGAGACGAGTTGACTCAGAAAACAAAAACTGATCAACGAACCTGCGTAGTGTGGGGAGTCTGTGGTGATGAGGGCGGAGGTGAAGGTAGCTCCGGCGTGTTGAGGCCGGAGGAGGAGTAGGGGCTCTTTTGAAGAACAAAACGGAATGGGCTTTCACAGAATCCTCCATTGTGAATAATATGGCGGTGGTGGTGGTCATCAAAGTTCGTACTAGTGCTACTTGAGGTTTCCATGTCGAGAGACTCATCATCGTTGCTCTCTGACCAAACAGAGTATGAACATCGAAACCCCAACTCGTAGGATCTATTAATCACATTTTCTCGATCTTTGAGGGAGCTCACCTTGAGCTTGTGCTTGCGGCGGTTCTGCTTTAGTCTCCTGAAGAAGGAGCCCAATAGGCCGAAGCCGTGATTGGTCTTTTTGTGTTTGTGGATCCTGAGAGCGGCTTCGAGAAGAAGCGCGGCGGTTCGAGAAGGAATGTGAAGGAATATGGGCTTCTTGTTATTATTGGGCGATGGGAGTTCCAAGAGAGGGGATTTAGTGGTGGTGGTGGTGGTGGTAGTGGAGGTGGAGAAGCATGCGTTCTTGCAGAGATTGAGTGGGAAAGTTGTGCTGCGTTGTTTGCTGTAGACGAGAGTAGTAGTGGTGGTCTTCATGTGGGTTCTCCTATCGGAAATGTACTTGTTTAGTAGGAAAGGCTCTTGCTCTTCTTTCAGAAGCTCCTGTAACAAGGACTTGTGACCCATCACGTTAGTTTTGGTTCAAGACGGAGAGAGCAGAGTTTGAGGAATGCGAGTGTTGTAGCTACAACATTTGGGGGAAGAGAGACAGAGAGAAAGAAAGAGAGAATGCCGTGGAGATTCAAATCTAGTCTAATAGAAAAGGCTAAAGTATCCAGGTTATAAGAGCAGAGAAGAGAAGAGACTGATTGGTGAATGGTAAACGAATTACTATAGAATAATGTTCCAGAGTGGAGGTGGGGGAGACAATACAAAACACAACAAATATTTAAAATTCTGTATTCTGTAATCTGTATGTAGATTGTAGAGCCAGGAGGGGGCTAGCCGGCTAGGTAGGCTGCTTCCATAAAACAAAATACTGACTACTGCTATACTAATACACAAAATCACTTTCTCAACTACAGATTACGGTCATTAGTAACTAATTAGGATTAGGATGCCAGCGGTTACTGAGCCCAGTTGCCAAGTCTCAACGTAGTCCCTCCTGTCAACACATTTCTGGGGGCAACCTGCGATTGTAAACCATGTTTTAAATGTTACCGCAAATCCGTAATTAGCTAATTATATACTCTACGTTTTTGTCTCACCCCTCAATATTTGACTGCTGAGTGCTAACAAGGCTACCACTACACAAGGCTCTCTTTATTGTTGTTCGGTTCTCCCTTCTCCCTTCATCTTAATATCCTACCACAGCTACGAGTGTTCGCGGTGCAGTTTGGTTTGGTTTTTTAGGAAAAAGTCATTCGATCCGATCGTCTAATTAAGTTACGGTTCGATTTGGTTTGGTTTTTTTGTCAAGGCCATCCGAACCAAGTCAAATCAATTAAAATCGGTTTGGTTTGGTTTGGTTTATTTGGTTTTCTATCAATTTAAAAAATATTACTACCATACTATTATGCAAAGTCATAACATTGAAATCAACAAACAGAAATACACAATAGCTAACAAAGTCTTGATTTAATGAAATTTAACGACAACAGAATTCAAATACGACAATTAAAGAAGTTTAATAGTTCAACAGTCAACACAACTGAAAATAAAAATAAATTGTCATTATACTGATAGCAAAGTTATGGTGTCTTCTCCAACAAAATAGCTAAACTTCTTAATACAAACCAACCTGAAATAACAACAACAACAACAACAACAACAACAACAACAATAATAATAATAATAATAATAAATATAAGGAGAACAATTCCTACCATAACAAGATGTACTCAATTAGACTCAACACCAGAATCTTCTTCACTAGGGTCAGGAGTGGGTGCAACTTCTACAAAATATAATAAACAAGAAGCAATCATAACAAATAATATATATTAATAAAAACTATATTAAAATAAAAAATTATAAGTAGAAACTTAACCATACCTAATTCCAACTTCTCCAATTCCTCGATGAGTTCCTCAAGGACAAGTTTTGGAGAGTTTCGAAGCCAATTTTGTGTACAAATTAACGCTTCAGCTGTCATCGGAGTTAGAGAACTCATATAATTATCCAACACCTTTCCTCCAGTACTAAATGTCGATTCTGAAGCAACTGTGGAAACTGGCATGGCTAAGACATCTCTTGCAATCTGCCCAAGAATTGGATATTTAGTGGAATTCACTTTCCACCAATTTAGAATGTCGAATTGCATGCCACTCTTCTCTAATGCCTCCATAAGATATAACTCCACCTCATTCTTGTTAACACTCTCATTGAATTGCATTTCCTTCTAAAATTCCATAGCAAAAGAAGTTTCATGTGCCTCAAGCTCTTGTGTGCTAATTTCAGGAGGATCTTGCCGAGTAGATCTTTGATAGTTACCACCAAACAGCCTATAGCTATCAAACACCTTGAAAAGCGTCTCCTTCACCTTTGAAGTTAAGAATTCAGCATCTTCTTTTTCATACAACTTTTCAAAACTCCACTTAATCAATTGAAGCGTATACCTAGGATCAAGAACAGTTGCAATGAAAATTATCATGTTTGTGTTTTTTATATTTTCCCAATACTTATCATACTTGGACTTCATTTTCTCAGTCATGCCCTGAAAGTACCGTATCTAAGCTTCCCATCCAATGCTTAAGTGTAGACAATATTTTACAAAAGTCATTAAAGTGTTGAGAAGATGTCACGAACGTTGAACCAGAAACTTTGTTAGTAACCTCATAAAATATTTTAAAAACATGACAAAATGCCTTGCATTCTCCCAATCCTCAGACTTAGGAATCCCACCAGCCATCATAGCATATTTAGAATCTCTCTCCCCCAATCGTTTAAATGCCTTTTGAAACTTCAAAGCACTTTCAAGCGTTAAAAAGGTAGAGTTCCACCTGGTAGGAACATCTAAATGGACAGTGCCTTTTTCCAGAATTCTAGCTTCCTTAATCATAGTTTTAAACCTCTCAGTACGACCCGGTGATGCACGCACATGCCGAACTGCATTTCTAATCTTTAAAATTGACTCATGCATTTCTCTCAACCCATCATTCACAACAAGATTTAAAATATGAGCACAACATCTAACATGTAAAAACTCTCCCCTTAATGGATGTGAGTTCTAATCCTCCATTCTATTTTTCAAGTAAGAAAGTGCAACATCATTTGAACTAGCATTATCAACAGTGATATAAAAAACTCGGGATATCCCCCAGCTCAACAAACATCTCTCAATCTTCCTACCAATTGTTTCCCCCTTGTGATTCTTGATAGCACAAAAATTCAAGATTTCTATTTTGCAGTTTCCAATTAGCATCAATATAATGAGCAATAAGGCAAAGATAGTTCAAGTTTTGCACAGATGACCAACAATCAGTTGTCAAATAAACATTTTGATTTAGTTGAGAGAAAATAGACTTCAACTTAATTTTTTCATTCAAATAAAGCTTCCAACAATTCCTAGCAACAGTGAGCCTTCCAGGAATTGGAAACTTGGGTTGCAAACAACTCGTATAATAACGAAAACCCTCCCCGTCAACATGCGAAAAAGGTAATTCGTCCACAATAATCATTCTAGCAAGCACTTGTCTACAACGATCAACATCAAATGACACGGCAGAAAGTGAACTACATATCCCTTTCCTATCATCCTTTATCACATCTTGAAAACAAAGAATCTTTTGGGTAAGATCTAATGCTTCCTTCGGAAATTTTTTGCATTGCGACAATAAGTGATTTTTCATGTTACTAGTGCCATTTTTATGTGTATCAGAAGCATAACTAGCCCCACACCAATTACATTTTTATGTCCAAGACCTAGGTCTACAAGATTTTCTCTTACCTTCGTTGGCCTCAGTTTCAGCGGAGTCATCAACAGGAGCTTCTTCAACAGCCCCTCTTTTCCCTCGACCTCTACTAGCAAGCTTCCTTATGTTTCGATGAGGAGTTGGGATAGGAGGCAATGCAGTCGGAGATCTGATGCTTGTTGATTCATTCGGAAGAGGAACTGGCGGCAATCCGGATTCGCCCATATTCTCACTTGAACTAACCTCAAACTACATAAATAAATACAATAAATCAAGGCTAGAAACACAACAACAAATAAATTAATAACCAACAATAAACTGCACAACAAATCAATAACCAACAATCCAGCAATACCAATTACCAAGTTATCAACATTCAACAATAAATCAATAACCAGCATCCAGCAATAATTCAATAACTAGTAATACCAAATTATCAACAATAAAATGAACCATTAAACAGCAACTAGCAAGGCAACAAGCAGGAGATTTCCAATATAATGAACCATTAAATAACAATAAGATGAACCACTAAACAGCAACCAGCAAGGCAGCAAGCAGGACATTTCCAATATATTGAACCATTAACCAACAATAAAATGAACCATTAAACACCAAGCCAACAACAGCAAGTAGCAACAAATCAACAATGCATTTGTATGTAAGTATTAACGTGGAAAAAAGGCTATAAATCAACAAAACTTAGCAACAAATCCACAAATCAACAGCAAGTAACAACAAATCAACACCAATGAGAAAGTCCAAATAGCAGGTATAAATTATAAAAGGCTATAATAGCAAGACATTACCTGAATCGGTTTTTTGGTTCGATTTGCCAGTTTAGTTTCTGTCCGGATCGGTTTTGAACGCCCCTAACCACAACTATTCCCTGTATTCACATCACTTTTACTTCTACACATCAACTTCTTCATCCACATAAATATATGTTTGCGCACCAAAACGCCAAAAAGTTGTTTAGCGCACCGATAAGCCAAGTTGGCGCAAAATAAAAATATTCATTTTAGTGGAGTCTTGTTTGCAATTACTTAGAAAATAGAGGGGTTATTTATTAATTTTTTAAATGAATATATTTAGTTTAGTTGTTTAAATTAGTTAGACCATTAATTAACTATTACCGCCGCCTCCCTCCTCCTCCTCCTGGTTCTCTTCCTCTTCTTCCTCCGCTGTCGCAAGCCGTCCCTTTTATTATCTCCACCGCCAACAACGACTCAAACCTTTCCACTGCCTCTCCTACTGGCTCTTTCATTGCGCTACCAACTCCTTCTCCTCCCTACTCAGACATGGTGGCTTCGGCATCATCTTCTCTGGCATGCCCAAAGTCCACTGCCCACACTCCTTGCTTTCGTCTTAACAACCTTCTGCCGCAAGGGCTAGTATTCCTTGATCTACCACCACACCTTGGAGGGGAAGCTTGCTTATAGCATCTCACGTCTCCATAAAAACCTCCATTTTCTAATAATTGACCACTATACTCACCAGAATCTGCTTCAGGAAAAATGTTCAATACAATCCATATTACTCCAATTTCTTAAAATCCCTAAAAATTTCATTACCCAAAATCAAACAAGATTCCAGATTCAGATTACTGTTTCAACATCACAACGACCAAAATATATACAAATACGGTTTTAATTTCAAATCACTGCTAATTCAAGAGTTCAAAATTCCGAAGCAATTCTAATGAAACCATAAAATATGTTGCGTGATTCAACTCTTTGACGAACATCACCGAACATCACTGAACAGGGAAGAATATGGTGGGTTATCACAATGGAAACCAGCCAAAATGCCTCCCACCCTTTCTATAGCAAATGGGCAGATTCCATTTGTTATATTCATTTTATTAACTATAGTAATATGCTTTGGAAAATTAGTTTTTCTTAGACTAATTTTATTTATTATAGTTAAATAATATAGAGAATAATTTTATTAATTATAGTAAAATATCATGTGAAATTAATAATTTTTTAGAATAATTTTATAAGTTATAGTAACATAATTTAAGAAATTAATTATTGTTTTGAGTAATTTTATTAATGAGAAATTAATAATTATGTTAGATTACTTTTATTAATTATAGTGATATGTCATGAAAAATTATTAATTATTTAGAGTATTAATATTTTTATTAATTAAGATGCTATAAAAGATTAATATTTTATTAATTATTTATTGTTTATAATTTAGAGTTTAGGATTTAGGGTTTAAGATTTTTTTTTCTTCTTATCCTTGATATGCGTCAATATTTTTTTGAACTTTAGAATTTACTACATATTAATTTACTACATCTTTCTATATAATAATATAATTATTCTCCATATCATTTAACTATAATTAATTCCTTGATATATGTGCATTCTTTCATTTGAGAATTAGAACTTACTACATACGTTTTTATTATGAAAAAGTATAGATAGACAATAAAAAAACTAAATAATGTGAACAACGGATATATTGGATATTCAATTCACTACATGTGTGGATGATTATCCTAATATTAAGATTTAGATGGGGTAATTTGGGAGTGTAGTGCTTTTTTACGTTATTGGGCCAATTTTAGAGCCTATTATTCACATTGTTCACAAAAACCATTGTCTATCTAGTCCTTTTATCATTTTCGATTTATTCCCTAAATCAATGATAAAACCTATCAATTTAATAAAATTAATAAAAAATTCTAATTTTCTAAATTATATTACTATAACCTATAAAGTTATTCTAAAAAATTACTAATTTCACATAACATCTTACTACATAATTAATAAAATTATTCTTCAAATCATTTAACTATAATTAATAAAATTAATCAAGTTATTTTAAAAGTTACTAATTTAGTGTTCAGGATTTATGATTTATGGTTTAGGATTAAGGTTTTTTTTATTCTTTATATACGTCCATTCTTTCATCTAAACCCTAGAACTTAGTAGTATATATTTTTTTATTTATTCTTCAAATTAATGGTAACACCAATCAATTTAATAAAATTAATCTAAAAAATACTAATTTTTATAGCATCTTATTATTATAATTAATACTCTAA
>NC_029777.3:59524351-59526032 GCF_000817695.3 Arachis duranensis
CTGATAAAATTGAGAGAGTACATACAGATAATTTGTGTATTTTTTCTTTATAGACGTTTGAAGGTGGTTGATTCAATAATTATAATTAATTAAATTGCTCTAAAAATTATTAATTTAAGATTTAAGGGTTAGGATTTCTTTTTCTTTTTCTTATTCTTGTTATACATCCATCCTTGTATTTGAACCTTAGAACTTACTACACATATTTTTTTTGTGTTCAATTTATTCCCCAGATCAACGGTAACACCTATCAATTTATTAAAATTAATCTAAAACATACTAATTTTTTTTATAGTATCTTACTATAATTAATACTCTAAATAATTAATAAATTTTTATGACATATCACTATAATTAATAAAATTAATCTAAAAATTATTAATTTCTCATATCATATTATTATAATTAATAAAATTATTTTATAAATTTACTAATTTCTCATATTATATTACTATAATTAATTAAATTACTAAATTTCTAAATTATATTACCATAACCTATAAAGTTACTCTAAAAAATTACTAATAATTTTCTAAATCATATTACGGTAACCTATAAAGTATAAGTCTCCATGTAAAAAAAATTAGTCTATACAAGTCCAATCTTCTTTTCAGATAGGTATTGCCTGAATGAAAGCAATCGAGTCCAACTCAACTGTGTGCCAACATGACCCGACCCGAAACATCTTCTGCCTCTCCTAGGCCAGTCTCTTGTCCACCATCTCCATGCCGCTTCGATCCTTTGCCGCTAATTCTCTCGGACAAAACTAAATATCTGCCCATGGAGAGGAAGCATGAAAATCTTCTCTCAATACAGAGTCAAACAGAGCCCCCACAATCAAATTCTATGTTTGGTGTTGGGAGGCCACAACCAAACTCTAAGTTTGGTGTTGAGAAGCCCCCACATTCAAACTCTAAGTTTGGTGTTGGGAGACCCTCATCATGCTCTGAACATCTGTGAGGCTCCATGAGAGCTCACTGTCAAGCTATTGACATTAAAGAAGCGCTTATTGGGAGTCAACCCAATTTTTATTTATCTATATTTTTATCATTCTCTTATGTTTTATTAGGTTTATAATCATGTGGAGTCACAAAACAATTGCAAAATTTAAAAACAGAATCAAAAATAGCAGAAGAAAAAGCACACCCTGGAGGAAGAGCTTACTGGCATTTAAACACCAGTAAGGAGCATCTGGCTGGCGTTTAACGCCAGAACAGAGCATGAAGCTGGCGTTGAACGCTAGAAACAAGCAGCAGTCTGGCGTTTAAATGCCAGGATTGCACCCTGAGGAGAGCTGGCGTTTAACACCAGCAACAAGCATCAGGCTGGCGTTAAACACCAGAAACATGCTACATTTGGGCGTTTAACGCCAGAAATAAGCTTCAGTCTGGCGTTAAACGCCAGGATTGCATATAGAGGGCATTTTACACGCCTAAAGGGTGCAGGGATGAGAAATCCTTGACACCTCAGGATCTATGGATCCCACAGGATCACCTCAGGATCTGTGAACCCCACAGGATCCCCACCTACCTTCTCTCTCTCTCTCACACCTTTTCATAACACTCTTCCCCAAAATCATTCACCAATCACCTCAATCACTCTTCCCCATCACCTCTTCACTACTCACATCCATTCACTCTTCCCCATAAACCCCACCTACCTTCAAATTCAAAATCTCTTT
>NC_029777.3:59526060-59554643 GCF_000817695.3 Arachis duranensis
TTCCCTTCCAAACCTACCCTATATGACCGAACATAACCCCTCTCCCTCCACTATAAATACCCCTCCACACTTCTTCATTTTCACATAACACAACCCTCTCTTCTCCCTCTTTGTCGAATACACATCTCTCTCCCTCTCCTCCATATCTTCTTCTTCTTCTTCTATTCTTTCTTCTTTTGCTCGAGGACGAGCAAGATTCTAAGTTTGGTGTGGTAAAAGCATAGCATTTTTATTTTTCCATAACCATTGATGGCACCTAAGGCCGGAGAAACATCTAGAAAGAGGAAAGGAAAGACAAAAGCTTCTACCTCCGAGTCATGGGAGATGGAGAGATTCATCTCAAAAGCCCATCAAGACCACTTCTATGAAGTTGTGGTCAAGAAGAAGGTGATCCCTGAAGTCCCTTTGATGCTCAAGAAAAATGAGTATCCAGAGATCCGACATGAGATCCAAAGAAGAGGTTGGGAAGTTCTTACCAACCCTATTCAACAAGTCAGAATCTTAATGGTTCAAGAGTTCTATGCCAATGCATGGATCACTAGGAACCATGATCAAAGTATGAACCCAAATCCAAAGAACTATCTTACAATGGTTCGGGGAAAATGGTTAGATTTCAGTCTGGAGAACGTAAGGTTGGCATTCAACTTGCCTATGATGCAAGAAGATGCACGCCCCTACACTAGAAGGGTCAATTTTAATCAAAGGTTGGACCAAGTTCTCATGGACATATGTGTGGAAGGAGCTCAATGGAAAAGAGACTCAAAAGGCAAGCCGGCTCAATTGAGAAGACTGGACCTTAAGCCTGTGGCTAGAGGATGGTTGGAGTTCATCCAACGCTCCATCATCCCCACTAGCAATCGATCCGAAGTAACTGTGGATTGGGCCATCATGATCCATAGCATCATGATTGGAGAGGAAATAGAAGTTCATGAAGTCATCTCTCTAGAACTCTACAGAGTAGCCAAAAAGCCCTCCACCTTGGCAAGGCTAGCTTTTCCTCATCTTATTTGCCATCTATGCTACTTAGCTAGAGTTGTCATAGAAGGAGACATCCTCATTGAAGAGGACAAGCCCATCACTAAGAAGAGGATGGAGCAAACAAGAGAGCCCATTCATGGATCTCAAGAGACGCATGAGGAAGCTCATCATCAAGAAATCTCTGAGATGCCTCAAGGGATGCATTTTCCTTCAAACAACTATTGGGAACAACTCAACACTTCTCTAGAAGGATTAAGTCATGACATGAACCAATTAAGGGTGGAACACCAAGAATACTCCATCATTCTCAATGAGATTAGAGAAGATCAAAGAGCTATGAGGGAGGAGCAACAAAGGCAAGGAAGAGACATAGAGGAGCTCAAGAACACCATTGGTCCTTCAAGGAGAAGGCGCCACCATCACTAAGGTAGACTCATTCTTTAACTTCCTTGTTCTTATTTCTCTGTTTTTCGGTTTTTAAGCTTCATGTTTGTCTATGTTTGTGTCTTTATTACATGATCATTAGTGTCTAGTAACTATGTCTTAAGGCTATGAATAATTCCATGAATCCTTCACCTTTCTTAAATGAAAAATGTTTTTTAATACAAAAGAACAAGAAGTACATGAGTTTCGAATTCATCCTTGAAATTAGTTTAATTATATTGATGTGGTGACAATACTTTTTATTCTCTGAATGAATGCTTGAACAGTGCATATTTTTGATCTTGTTGTTTATGAATGTTAAAATTGTTGGCTCTTAAAAGAATGATGAAAAAGAGAAATGTTATTGATGATCTGAAAAATCATAAAATTGATTCTTGAAGCAAGAAAAAGCAGTGAAGATGGCATGCAGGTCCAAGTGAAAATCTTGAGACTGAGTGGTTAAAGTCATGATCCAAAGCAAAAAGAGTGTGCTTAAGAGCTCTGGACACCTCTAACTGGGAACTTTACAAAGCTTAGTCACAGTCTGACAAAGGTTCACCCAGTCATGTGTCTGTGGCATTTATGTATCCGGTGGTAATACTGGAAAACAAAGTGCTTAGGGCCACGGCCAAGACTTATAAAAGTAGCTGTGTTCAAGAATCAACATACTTAACTAGGAGAATCAATAACACTATCTGAAATCTGAATTCCTAGAGATGCCAATCATTCTAAACTTCAAAGGATAAAGTGAGATGCCAAAACTATTCAGAAGCAAAAAGCTACAAATCCCGCTCATCTAGTTAGAACTAATATTCACTGATATTTTGAGATTTATAGTATATTTTCTTCTTTTTATCCTATTTGATTTTCAGTTGCTTGGGGACAAGCAACAATTTAAGTTTGGTGTTGTGATGAGCGGATAATTTATACGCTTTTTGGCATTATTTTTAGGTAGTTTTTAGTAGGATCTAGCAACTTTTAGGGATGTTTTTATTTGTTTTTATGCAAAATTCACATTTCTAGACTTTACTACGAGTTTGTGTGTTTTTCTATGATTTCAGGTATTTTCTGTCTGAAATTGAGGGACCTGAGCAAAAATCTGATTCAGGCTGAAAAAGGACTGTTGATGCTGTTGGATTCTGACCTCCCTGCACTCGAAATGTATTTTCTGGATCTACAGAACTCCAAATGGCGCGTTCTCAACTGTGTTAGAAAGTAGACATCCAGGACTTTCCAGAAATATATAATAGTCTATACTTTATTCGAGTTTAGAAAATGCAGACTGGCGTCCAATGCCAGTTCCATGCTGCATTCTGGAGTAAAACACCAGAAACACATCACAAACCAGAGTTAAACGCCAAAAACATGTTACAACTTGGGGTTTAGCCCCAAGAGAAACCTCTGCACGTGTAAAGCTCAAGCTCAGCCGAAGTACACACCAAAGTGCGCCCCAAAAGTGGATTTCTACACTAAGACTTATTTCTGTAAACCCTAGTAACTAGTTTAGTATAAATAGAACTTTTTACTATCGTACTAGGGGTCCTTTTTCCCAGATTTCGAATTCATATGTCCTTTGGGAAGGCTGGCCATGCCTGGACCATCACTTATCGTACCTCGAGTATTAATGCAATTACTACTATTTTCTATTTAATTCTTACTTATTCTTATTCTAAGATATTCACTGTACTTCAACATGATGAATATGATGATCCGTGACACTCATCATCATTCTCACCTATGAATGCGTGACTGACAACCACTTCCGTCTACCTTAGAACGAGCGAGTATCTCTTAGATTCCTTAATCAGAGTCTTCGTGGTATAAGCTAGAATTATTGGCGGCCATTCTTGAGAATCCGAAAAGTCTAAATCTTGTCTATGGTATTCCGAGTAGGATTCAGGGATTGAATGACTGTGACGAGCTTCAAAGTCGCAATTGTTGGGCATAGTGACGGACACAAAAGAATCAATGGATTCTATTCCGACATGATCGAGAATCGACAGATGATTAGCCGTGCTGTGACAGAGCATTTGGACCATTTTCACTGAGAGGATAGGAAGTAGCCATTGACAACGGTGATGTCCTACATACAGCTTGCCATGGAAAGGAGTATAAAGGATTGGATGAAAGCAGTAGGAAAGCGGAGATTCAACAGGAACAAAGCATATCTATGCACTTATCTGTAATTCCTACCATTGAATTACATAAGTATCTCTATCTTTATTTTATGCTTTATTCATCTTTATTTTCGAAAACCATTATAACCATTTGAATCCGCCTGACTGAGATTTACAAGATGACCATAGCTTGCTTCATACCAACAATCTCCGTGGGATCGACCTTTACTCACGTAAGGTATTACTTGGACGACCCAGTGCACTTTCTGGTTAGTTGTGCGAAGTTGTGACAAAGTGTGATTCACGTTTGAGAGCTCCAAGTCTATTGGCGCCATTGTTGATGATCACAATTTCGTGCACTAAGTCTCAACTTCATGAACAAATTTCTTCTGGGGGGTTCCATGATTTATAGGATTCCTCTCAGAAGTATACATGAACTGGTTGTTAGCAATCATCTCAATACATTCTCTAGCTTTTGCAAGCGTTTTCTTCAAGTGGAGAGATCCACCTACAGAGCTGTCCAATAAAATTTTGGACATCTCAGACAAACCATTATAGAACACACCTATGATGGACCATTCTGAGAGCATGTCAGGAGGACATCTCCTGACCAGTTGCTTGTATCTTTCCCAAGCTTTATAGAGGGATTCACCTTCTCTTTGTCTGAAGGTTTGAATATCCACTCTAATCTTGCTCATCCTTTGAGGAGGAAAGAATTTAGCCAAAAAAGCATTAACCAGCTTTTCCCAAGAGTCAAGACTCTCTCTAGGTTAGGCTTCCAACCATGTCTTAGCTATATCTCTTACTGCAAAGGAAAAGAGCATAAGCTTATAAACCTCAGGATTTACTACATTGATTTTTATAGTATTACAGATTAGCAAGAACTCAGCTAAAAACTGATGTGGATCTTCCATTGGAAGTCTATGGAACTTGCAGTTTTGCTGTAGAAGAGAGACTAACTGAGGCTTAAGCTCAAAATTGTTAGCTCCAATGGCAGGTACATCAATGCTTTTGCCATAAAAGTCAGAGGTAGGCATGATGAAGTCACCAAGGACCTTTCTTGGCTCCTCTTGAGGTTCGACCATGTCCTGCTTTTCTTATTCAAAACTTTCTAAAAGGTCTCTTCCGGAGTGTTATGCCTTAGCTTGTTGTAAACGCCTTCTTAAAGTCTTCTCAGGTTCAGGATTAGGAGTCAAGATGGGTTCTTTATCCTTGTTCCTGGTCATAAACAAGAAGAAAAGAAAAAGAAAGAAAAGAAGAAGACTTTCTATGCCAATAGGAAAGAAGCTTCTCCTTAGAGTGAGATATGAAGAAAGATGAAGAAGATAGAAAGAAAGGAAATCACAAGAAAGATTTTTGTGCCAATTGGCAAGAAGCTCCTAGTAAGATGTGAAGAAAGAAGAAGAGTATAGAAGTGAAGATGGAAGATGAGAGACAAGAAAAGTTTGAATAATATGAGTAGAGATGAGAAGATGTATAAATAGAAAAAGTAAATAAGAATTAAATATTTTTGTTTTTATTTTATTTATCTAATAGTTTCTGAAAATTAGTTGATTAATTTAAAAAGAATTAAAAATTTAAATGTTAAATTTTTGAAAATAGAAGAGAGAGAAGAGGAATAAGTTTTTGAAAATTAAGAGAGATGAGAATTAGTTAGGTAGTTTTGAAAAAAAAGAGAGAGAGAAGAAGATATTATTTTTGAAAATTAAGAGTAGAAGAGTTAGTTAGGAAGTTTTGAAAAAGAAGAGAGAGAAGAAGAGAGATAGTTTTCGAAAATTAAGAAAGAGAAGAGTTGGTTAGGTAGTTTTGAAAAAGAAGAGAGAGAAGTTAAGATATTAATTAAGAAAAGATTTGAATTTAAAATAAAATAGAAGATAAGATAAGAAAAGAATTGAAATTAAAATTTGAATTTAGAAGAAGATAAGAGAAGAAATTAAAATGATTTGAAAAAGATTTTATTTTAAAATTGGAAGTCAGAAAAGATAAGATAAGAAACTAAAAAGATTTGAAAAAGATTTTAAAAAGATAAGATTTTGAAATTTGATTTTGAAAAATATTTAATTTTAAAATTTGAAATTTGAAAAAGATAAGATAAGAATTTTAAATTTTGAAAAAGATATTTAAGATTTTGAAAAAGATAAGATTTTTATTTTTGAAAAATTTAATTTATTTTTTTGAAAACTTGACAACTAAGATATGACAAGATAAAATTTTGAAATTAAAATCTAAATTTTTAATTTAAAATTTTTGAAAATAATGTTAAATTAAATAAAAAGATATATTTTTTTATTTTTGAATTTAATAATGAAAGAGAAAAAGGCAAAAAAGACACAAAACATAAAATTTTTATATCTAGTACCCCTTATTTTCTGAAAATTTTGGAGGGAAACACCAAGAGACACCAAACTTAAAAATTTTAAAATCAAAATGCACAAAGACTTAAGAACACCTTGAAGACTAACAAGAACACAAAGAACAAAACTTAAAGACTCAAAGAACTCAAGAACATAAAAAGGACACCAAACTTAAAATTTTTAGAAAACCAAAACAAAATTTTTGAAAAACAAAAGAAAAATAATAAGAAGACACCAAACTTAAAAATTTGACACAAGATTTAAATAAAGAAAAATTATTTTTGAAAATTTTTTGAAAGAAAGACTCAAAAGAACAACAGTTACCAAGAACATAAGCACAACGCTCTAACCAATTGAACAAAGAAAGTAAAAACTATTTTTGAAAAACTTTTCAGAATCTTCTAAAAAAAATAGAAAAGTAAAATTAAAATTAAAAGACTCAACAAGAACACAAGACTCAAACAAAGAACAAAGATTAAACAAAGAAAAGAAAAATATTTTTGAAAAAGGTTTTTAGATTTTTTGAAAATTAAAATGAAGAAGAAAATAAAAATAAAAGACTCAAATATAGTAAAATAAGGTACCTGATCTAGGAAGCAAGACAATCATTGAGTTTGTCCAAACTCAACAATCCCCGGCAACGACGCCAAAAACTTGGTGCGCACGAACCCCACAATTTCGTACAGCAGCACCAGCAAGTGCACTGGGTTGTCTAAGTAATACCTGAGCGAGTCAGGGTCGATCCCACAAGGATTGTGGTTTGAAGCAAGCTATGGTTATCTTGCAGATCTTAGCCAGGCAGATTAGAAGGTTGTTGAAATATGATGATCATGAATCTATGAAAGTAAAAGGGATAGAAAATACTGATAGGAATAGGGTTAAGGATTGGAGTTGCTTTGTCTTTCTTAATGAACTCTAGTCATACTGTCTTCTTTGCTTGTGAATGATCTTCTTCTATGGCAGGCTATATGTGATCAAAGCCATTGCCCGTGGTCATTGATCTCTTCTACTACAGATCAAACATCATTACCCGTGATCATTCAATCTGACGGAGGGTGAAGCTCTAGCAGTTTATTCTCTTGGTGATCCTACTCAAATGCCACAGACAAGATCTAATCTTCCAGATCAGAGAATACTGCTTCTATGGATTCTAGCCTATACCACGAAGACCCTAATCTCCTCGAAAATCGGCAGAACTGGTGTCTTGAGAAGTCCCCAACGAAGTCGTGGATTAACCTTCTAAGAGATGTATAAATATAGTTGTTGGCTCGTGCTTTCCTGCCAAGTATTCACACGAACCCAAGTAGACGCGGGTGTTTGTCATGCACGTTCATCTTAATGTGATAAACAGAGCTAATTTGTTAGATCAACCTATTCACCACCATGAAGATCGGATATACATCTTAGAAGTAAATCAAACACGGATCGAAGAAGAAACAGTAATACTTTTATTAATTCATAGGACTCAGCAGGGCTCTGCGCGTCGCTGCTCGCTGGTTATCTCCTTAGTTTCTTGTGTTCCTTCCATTTTTTGCAAGCTTCCTCTCCATCCTCTAAGCCATTCCTGCCCTATAAAGCCTGAAACACTTAACACACGGATCACGGCATCGAATGGTATAAACAAGAATTAAAATACACAAATTAAAGACTTATAGGAAGCAAGTTTTCAACCATAGATCAAGACTAGGAAGGAGTTGTAAAGCCATGCAAATCATATGAATAAGTGGGTAAAGACTTGATAAAAACCACTCAATAAAAACACAAGATAAACCATAAAATAGTGGTTTATCAGGCTCCTCCCCTCAACTTAGGACGTTTAGAATCTCATACTGATACAAAGTAAACGTGTATGATGGTAAAAGTGAAGTAAAAGTTGAAGTTTTCTCCTAATGATTATGTAAAATACACTTTAAACACTAAATAGATGACTAGTAAGGATAAAGCAGTCTATTTAATGCTAAAATCCACTTCTGAGGCCCACTTGGTGAGTGTTTAGGCTGAGCTTTGATGAGATCCACATGCTATGAGGCTCCTTGGGCGTGGAACGCCAGCAAGGGGGTCCTCTCTGGGTGTTTGGACATTGGTCTCTACTTTTGGGCGCTGGATGCCTGGAAGGGGGCAATTAGTTGGCATTGGGTGCCAGTTTTGGGCCTTCTAATCCGAAGCAAAGTATGGACTATTATATATTTCTGGAAATCTCTGGAAGTCATCTTTCCATATCTATTGAGAGCGCTCCATTTGGACATCTGTAACTCCATAAAAGCTCTTCCAAATGCAGGCAGGTCAGATCTAGACAGCATCTACAGTGCTTTCTCTGTCTCTAAATTAGACTTCTGCTCCAACTCCTCAATTTCAGCCAGAAAATACCTGAAATTGTACAAAAATACAAAAACTCATACTAGTATCCAAAAATGTGAATTTAACACTAAAACCTATAAAAACTTAATAAAAACTAAATAAAAACTACTAAAAACTATATAAAAATAATGTCAAAAACTGTATAAAATATCCGCTCATCAGTATTAAAGGAAAATATTGAAAGATAGATATGAAATTTAAAAGATTAAATGAAAATAATTTTACAAAAAAAAAATATTATTAAAGATTTAGTCTTAAGTTCCAAAAATTATAACAAAGGTTTAGCTAACATGTGCCAAGGGCACATGATAACACTACTATTAATAGATTGTTTTAAATATTTTTTATTTAATAAATAAAAAAATTATTGAAAATTTAAACTTTTTATATTTAAAAAAAATTAATTTATCATCTTAGTATATGTCTTTAGAATGCAAGTTAGGTAAATCCTTTCAATAATTTATGTTGCTATTTTCTAAAAATGTTAAAGAAATTGAAATTTTAATTCAAAATCACTAAATATAATATTAAATCCCAATTTCAAGCTCCCATTGTGGTGTAGACGTGTAGTAGTGTTTAGTAAGCAATTAAATATCGCGACAAAGAGATATTAAATGAGACAAGTAGTTGTAATTGGTCTTCTGAAAATTGGACCGACTATCGAACCGTTCTTGTTGTTGTACATTGGTATAACCAGTTCAAGTGTGGTTCAATCAAAAAAATTATTTTATAATAAAATAATAAATAAATTTAAAATTATCTTCCAAATTTAGAGCGCTACGTGAAATGTCATTGACCAAAATCTTATAACCTTATCAAAATACAATCGCAAAAGTAAAATAACAAAAAGAAATATCCAAATATAAAATGTCAACATTTTTCATCGATCATCCAAATCCACAAAAATTTGGTGCAGATTTGTAGGTAATTAACATAGTTATACTTCTATTAAAAATGACTGGATTGAATTATAGTATACAAGTTAAAGATAGAGATGAACGCACGTCATCTTAAGTGATTTTTAGGGTTCTTTTTCATTTATTTTCTTAGGTTTTAATCAAATTTCTTATGTTTTTTAATAGAATTCCATAAATAATCAAATATTTTTGAGTTGGAAAAGTGTTGTTGTGTTTTCAGAAAATTTTAAACTCAAAATAAGCAAGAATTAAAGCTTTTTTTACAAGAAAAATACAATTACAGCAAAAGTGTGGCTTAAGGAACAAAAGTGTGCCCTAAGGAAAAGTGAAACGGAGCCAAAACTACACGCAATAGGTACAGCCGGCGGCCAAGACCACATGCCCAGAGACCATGCTGCATGCTTGGCAGCCTCTTCCCTTTACTCCTAACACGATTGGCGGCCAATCCAAATTCCCTGCGGTCCTGCTTTCTCCCTTAATCCACTGGGAGTCCCTCAAGCTTCTAGGTCACATGCCTGGTATGTGTTCTCCCTGGAAGGTGCATTTGGACTTATTGATGAGTTTGAATTCACTCCCCCCAATAAAAATGGTGAATTTGCTCTTTGGCAAGCGTACCAAACTTATTATCAAGTAATAACCCACAGTAGAGTGGGATCATATCCACAGAGATTGGTAGATTTGAGCAATTTTTATCAATTGGTGAATTAGTCAAGCTAAACAGAATAAGTTGTGATTGCAGAATAATAAATGGCAAAAACATAAATGGCAAATGAATAAAGAAAGGCAATAGAGTGTAGAATTAGAAATGGAAAGAATGTAAACAGGGAATGGGGATTTGCAGAATGTAAATGAAAGCCTTAAAAGAATGGGAGAGATAAGAATAAGGGGAATTCATTGAGATAAGGAGATATTGTCTCTTTGGATTAAATCCAGCTTATATCCTCTTCAATCATGCAACTCATTAACCTCTTGGCAATCATGATTGATTGAGCCCCAATCCCTTGGTGACTCAATCTCTCAGATCTTGATCAATAGCCAATTCCTTGGTCTAATTGCTCATGAAGAGAGATATGCTTAGTCCCTGATTATACCACACATCATCATAGGTCCAAGTAGAGGGAGGATTATATGTCACCATATTCAAACACCAAAACCCAGATCCTACTCAGGTGTGAGAAGGGATTTCTAGCATGGTTTCATGTTTCCTTTTTCAAGGTTCCCATGAAACCCATTTTGCATTCAACCTCTTTTCCAAGATGATTGAACACTAAGCATGAAAAACAAAATCCCTTCTAGCAAATCAAAGAGAAGATGAAGAGAAGAAGAAATTCACTATCATTAACCTATCAAGTACAATAGAGCTCCCTCTCTCAATGAGATGGAATTTAGCTACTTATAGATAAGAGAGAAAGTACAAGAGATGGAAGAGAAAAAGTGTAAAAAGTGAAAAGTGAATCCAACTAGAACTTTCCACTCACCCCCTACTACTGAGATCCCCCTTTTAATACTTCCAAGGGATATTTATATTACTCCTAGGTCTAGAAAAATAAAGGAAAATACAAAAGTGAAAAGAAAATTACAATTTAGAGGGAAAAGAAACTCAACAAACGTGATCTTCTAGCTAGCGTGTGACTGGCACTTCACTGGTGTGTCACGCTTCCTCTGATTCTATCTTGGCGTGCTATGCCTCATTACCCAAGTGGTACGCACTCCTTCATTACATTCTTGGCGTGCCACACGTTCGAGCCTAAGTGGTACGCCCAGGGTATTTCAATTGACCCTTGTAACCTGGCGTGCCATGCTTTCGAGCCAAAGTGGCACGCCCAGGCCATTTTAATAACCTCAAGTAGCCTGGCGTGCCACGCCTTCGATACAAAGTGGCACTCCCAGGCCATTTCCTCATCTTCATCCTTTCTTAAAACTTGTACCAGTGTGGCACCCCCAGGGTCTGGCGTGCCACACCCCTCTAAATGCCTCATCCCTTTGCTGGATAGGCAAAATTGTGATTTACTCTTTCTATAACTTGAACAATTCTTAGCAATGGCTCCAAAAACTTGGTGCACACTACTATGGTTCACTCACATTCTTCACAACTTCACACAACCAACCAGCAAGTGCACTGGGTCGTCCAAGTAATAAACCTTACGTGAGTAAGGGTCGATCCCACGGAGATTGTTGGTATGAAGCAAGCTATGGTCATCTTGTAAATCTCAGTTAGGCGGATTCAAATGGTTATAATGATTTTCGCAAATATAAAGATAAATAAAGCATAAAATAAAGATAGAGATACTTATGTAAATCATTAGTGGGAATTACAGATAAGCGCATGAAGATGCTGTGTTCCTTCTGAATCTCTACTTTCTTACTACTTTCTTCCAATCATTCTCACTCCTTTCTATCGAAAGCTGTATGTAGGGCATCACCGTTGTCAATGGCTACTTCCCAGCCTCTCAGTGAAAATGGTCCAAATGCTCTTGTCACAGCACGGCTAATCATCTGTTGGTTCTCGATCATGTCGGAATAGAATCCATTGATTCTTTTGCGTCTGTCACTACGCCCAACAATCGTCTGTTTGAAGCTCGTTAGAGTCATTCAATCATTGAATCCTATCGGAATACCACAGAAAGGGTTTAGACTTTCCGGATTCTCAAGAATGGTCGCTAATAATTCTAGCTTATACCACGAAGACTTTGATTAAGGAATCCAAGAGATACACGCTCGGTCTAAGGTAAAACAGAAGTGGTTGTCAAGCATGCGTTCATAAGGATGGATGATGATGAGTGTCACAGATCATCACATCCATCAGGTTGAAGTGCAATGAATATCTTAGAACAAGAATAAGCTGAATTGAATAGAAAATAGTAGTAATTGCATTAAAACTCGAGATACAGCAGAGCTCCACACCCTTAATCTATGGTATGTAGAAACTCCACCGTTGAAAATGCATAAGTGATGGTCCAGGCATGGCCGAGAGGCCAGCCTCCAAAACGTGATCAATGGTCTCCTAAGATGAACAACTGATTAAAACTGAGACCAAAGATGTCTAATACAATAGTAAAATGTCCTATTTATACTAGACTAGTTACTAGGGTTTACAGAAATAAGTCTAAATGCAGAAATCCACTTCCGCGGCCCACTTTGGTGTGTGCTTGGGATGAGCTTGAGCTTTACATGTGCAGATGCTTCTCTTGGAGTTAAACACCAAGTTGTAACGTGTTTTTGGCGTTTAACTCTGGTTTGTAACGTGTTTCTGGCGTTTTACTCCAGAATACAGCATGGAACTGGCGTTGAACGCCAGTTTGCATCATCTAAACTCGAACAAAGTATAGACTATCATATATTGCTGAAAATCTCTGGATGTCTACTTTCCAACGCCATTGGGAGCGCACCATTTGGGTTTTTGTAGCTCCAGAAAATTCATTTTGAGTGCAGGGAGGTCAGAATCCAACAGCGTCAGCCGTCCTTTGTCAGCCTCCTATCAGATTTTTGCTCAGGTCCCTCAATTTCAGCCATAAAATACCTGAAATCACAAAAAAACACACAAACTCATAGTAAAGTCTTGAAATATGAATTTTGCATAAAAACTAATAAAAACATCCCTAAAAGTAGCTAGATCCTTCTATAAACTACCTAAAAACAATGCCAAAATGCGTATAAATTATCCGCTCATCACGTGCCACGCCTTATCGTTCAAGTGGCACACCCAGTTTGTTGGCTTCTTATCTCCTTCTCTGGAAAACACTACCAGCGTGCCATGGCATGAGACTGGCGTGCCACGCCCATCACTAGCCTTGGTTCCAAGAGTTGGCGTGCCACGCCTGAATGTTCAAGTAGCCTGCCAAAGTGAGATTCCTTTGCTAGCGTGCCACGCCTTCGATACCAAGTGGCATGCCCAGCTTTTGCTTGGCCTTATTGAGTGTTGGCGTGCCACGCCTAGTCATACAAGTGGCAAACCCAAGTGAGATATGTGAGCTGGCGTGCCACGCCTTTGATACCAAGTGGCACGCCCAGCTTTGGTTTGGGTCTTCTTTGTGCATTGGCGTGCCACGCCTGTGTTGTTCAAGTGGCACGCCTTAGTGGAATTATTGGGCTGGCGTGCCACGCCTTTGACACCAAGTGGCACACCTAGACCTCATTTAGCCTTCAACCTCCTCTCTGGATTCTTGTACCAGCTTGCCATGCCATGTTGCTCAAGTGGCACGCCCATTCAATTGTGGGTCTCTTAGGCTTGGCGTGCCACGCCTTGATTCTCAAGTGGCACGCCCAAGTGAATTCTGGAGCTGGCGTGCCACACTTTCGAACCAAAGTGGCACGCCATAATGATGAACTCTTCTAAATGATGAATTGGCGTGCCACACCCAGCCTCTGATGTGCCACGCCCCTTCAATGGTCTTCATTATTGCTCTCTGGAAAGTTGTATTAGCGTGCCATGCCAATGTAATTTTTTGGCATTTGTTCCAGGTGGCACGCCTGCTTCACACGCCCCACTTGTTTTGTTGTTTCCTTCCTATTTTTGATGTCTTTTTTTCCTGAAGTTTAGCACAAACTCATTTCAAATCAATGTACTATGATATTCATCAATTAAGGCATCTATTGCAATGATCAAATGAGATTATGCCTCTTTTATGGTCCTTTTTATGCAAGAAAAAAAGGTAGATGATGCAAGTCATCACTTATGCCCAAATTCCTCTAGAACAAGCCTAGTGTAAAGGTAATTCCAACTCTCAAGATGCAACAATTAAGGCCCAAACCTAATTATCCACATCATTAGAAGCCTTAATCACATCCAAAACATTCAACACTCTTGAAGATTAGTTATTAATTCTTTATAAAAACATAAAAGATTTGGTTGTTAGGATATGATTTGAATTATTAATTTTTATTGAAGTGAATAACTAGTTATCTTATCTTTTCCTGCAAAAGATGAGATTAGGATAGTTTGAATTTGAATTCTAGCATTAGGATATAAATAATGAACCTTGTTCACAGAGAGGAGATTTCGTTCCTAAGCATAATTTTGTTCTCGTTTTTCTTTCATTCCATGGGTAACTGGTGGACGAAATTGTGATCATCAACAATGGCTCCAAAGACTTGATGCTCTCAAACATAAATCACACTTTGTCACAACTCCGCATAACTAACCAGCAAGTGTACTGGGTCGTCCAAGTAATACCTTACGTGAGTAAGGGTCGATCCCACAGAGATTGTTGGTATGAAGCAAGCTATGGTCATCTTGTAAATCCCAGTCAGGCGGATTTAACTAATTTAAGAGATTATTGGTTTTTCGAATAATAATAATAAATTAAATAGAAAACAAAGATAAAGTTACTCATGTAATTCAATAGTGAGAATTTCAAATAGGTGCATGGAGATGCTGTGTTCCTTTTGAATCTCTGCTTTTCTACTACTTTTATCCAATCTTTGTCACTCCTTTCTATGGCAAGCTGTATGTAGGGCATCACCGTTGTCAATGGCTACATCCCATCCTCTCAGTGAAAATGGTCCAAATGCTCTGTCACAGCACAGTTAATCATCTGTCGGTTCTCGATCATGTTGGAATAGAATCCCTTGATTCTTTTGTGTTTGTCATCACGCCCAGCAATCGTGAGTTTGAAGCTCGTCACAGTCATTAAATACCGGAATCCTACTCGGAATACCACAGACAAGGTTAGACTTTCCGGATTCCCATGAATGCCGCCATCAATTCTAGCTTATACCATGAAAATTCTAATTAAGGAATCCAAGAGATATGCGCCCGGTCTAAGGTAGAACGGAAGTGGTTGTCAGTCACACGTTCATAGGTGAGAATGATGATGAGTGTCACGGATCATCACATTCATCATGTTGAAGTGCAACGAATACCTTAGAATAGGAATAAATCAAATTGAATAGAAAATAGTAGTAATTGCATTGAAACTTGAGGTACAGCAGAGCTCCACACCCTTAATCTATGGTGTGCAGAAACTCCACCATTGAAAATACACAAGTGATGAAGGTCTAGGAATGGCCGAATGGCCAGCCCCCATGAAAGACCGAATAATACAATCCATGACGAAAATACAATAATAAAATGTCCTATTTATAATAAACTAGCTACTTAGGGTTTACAGAAGTAAGTAATTGATGCAGAAATCCAATTTCGGGGCCCACTTGGTGTGTGCTTGGGCTGAGCTTGATCTATCCACGAGCTGAGGCTTCTCTTGGAGTTGAATGCCAAGTTGTAACGTGTTTTGGGCGTTCAACTCTGGTTCGTGACGTGTTTCTAGCCTTTGACTCCAGAATGCAGCATGGAACTGGCATTGAGCGCCAGTTTACGTCGTCTAATCCATTTTGAGTGCAAGGAGGTCAGAATCCAACAGCATCAGCAGTCCTTTGTCAGCCTCCTATCAGAGATTTGCTCAGGTCCCTCAATTTCAGCTAGAAAATACCTGAAATCACAGAAAAACACACAAACTCATAGTAAAGTCCAGAAATTTGAATTTAGCATAAAAACTAATGAAAACATCCCTAAAAGTAACTAGATCATACTAAAAACTACCTAAAAACAATGCCAAAAAGTGTATAAATTATCCGCTCATCAGTAACTAATCCTCTGTCAAAGGGTTAGGAGCTCTGTTTATGTTTTCTATGGATTATTAATCTATGTTTATTTTATTTTAAAGTCATGCATTGACTATTTCATGATTGAGTTATTCATTCGTCATTCGAATTAGAGGTATCAGAAGGTATATGATAAACGCCAATTTTGTGGTTCATCTTGTGTTTAATTTAGTGGATTTTATCAAGTTTTCTCACTTTTATTCAATGAAATAGAATGGTTTTGTGAATTTCTCCTAAATTCTGCTTAAGATTAAAAACATGCTTTTTAGACCCATAATTTGCTAGATTTATTTCTCTTTAATTCCATTCGATGCCTTGATGTGTTTGTTTAGTGATTTCAGGCTTAGAAGGAAAATATTGGATTAAAGAAGTGAAGAAAAAGCATGCAAAATAGAGAATTCATGAAGAAATGAGGACTTGGTGGAAATCATGGCCACATGTATGCATGCCTCACGATACGAATGAGGAAGGAAATCCGCCAGGCCACGCATGTAACAACCCCGAATTTCGAGTACGCGAGATCTTTTCTGAAGATACGGAATCAGTAAAGGGAACACTTCTATTGTATCATCAAGAATCTCAATCCTCAATGTCATTATGTCATCCTTAAGCTAAAACGTCTTCTGAGGCAAGCTCAATAACGCAATCACGAAGAACCTAGTTTTTAAACCGTATCGGTTAGGAATTTTGATTCTAGTTTTCGTAAATAGTCTCTGTTTGATGAACCGGACTCGATTGATAAGAGAAAAGATATAATAGTATAATATTATCATTAAATTAGTATTTGAAGATGCTTGAATGATATTATAAGGTTACCTCGTCTGTTTTAGTTAAAAAATAGGAAATCAGTTTAACCGGGTTCACAGTTTACTGGTGCAGCTTAGCACCATCACTCTCTGATGACTTTAGCAATGCTAAGGCCTCATCATACCTGATCTATTCTCATATTAAATATGTCACTAGTTTCATTTATGCTAGTGGCTCAGAAAAGAATTTTTAGAGAAGTTTTCGCAACTGTTTCGATCCATCTAGTTTTAGTAGTTATACACCTGAGATATTTTAATATTATTTTAATCCACCTCCAAGCCAACCAATCAAAACTCACCTTAAACCCCCAAGGCCTCCAAGGCTGTCTCATTTCTTCATTTTGGCCGAAAATTACAAGAGAGAAAAGAGAGAAATTTTCATGACACTTAAATCTTCAAAGCTTAATTTCTTCTGAACTAAAACTCAAATCAAAACTCCGATTTCACCAAAATGATTCTCTTTTCTTCCTCTACATAACCATGTAACTTATCAAGGCTGGAAATAAGGTTAGATGGCTGTCCCTTTCCCCATTGAATTTGGTTTTCAAGGAAACATGCTTAAACATGTGTTTTCTTGATGTTCTTCCTTAGGAAACATTCTTAACTTGACTTGAGGGCCAAGAAAGGTTATTTTCCAGCACGTTTAAGGTGAGAATTCCCTTCCTAAAATGTTGATTAAGGTTTGGTCAGTTGAGGTTTTATGGATTCAAAGTTGTTCTTAATGTGTTTTAGGAGGAAAAAGTGCTTTAAGAACACTTCAAGGAGTAACCGAATTTGGAGCAGCAAATCAAGGTAGGGTTTGGTAAAATTATTCTTGATTGATTTTATTTGAGTTGTGTGATTATGATATGGTTTGGTTATGCTTGAAATTGACTGTTTATATGAGTGATTCTTGTTGAAATTTTGGTAAAAATTTGATGAAATTTGATGAAATTCAACTTTGAATTTGTGTTCTTCATGGATGCTGAAAAACAAAACCCTAACCCTTAAATTTGGGTTCAATTTGTGTTAAAATCTAGTAGGAAATAAGGGGCTTTTGTGGCTGGGAATTTATTTTGAATTTTGGTAAAAATTAGTTAGTAAAAAGATTGAAAAACGGGTGAAAACAAAGAAAGAATCTGAAGAATTTACGAAGAACACGAAGAACACTTTGAGTGTGATGAAGAACAATGAAGAACTCCTTTTTGATCCATAAAAGGGCAAGGAAGTAATTATTTTGGTGTTTGGGGGGTTATTTTGTAATTTCTAAAAGTTAGGGTTCTTAAAGTAGAAATATTAAAAGTTATGGGTGGTACAAAGTGAATTTATATAACTTTTAGGGTAAGGAAGGGTAAATCTCAAAAATATATTAATAAAATAATAACTAATAATAAAATATTAAATAATAATATTTAATTAAAAATAATATTTTAATAAAAATAATAAAATAATGCGAAAAAGGTAGTTTTCTGTAAAAGTTTAAGAAAGACAATGTTATGCGCAGAATCTCATAATTACCTTCATAAAACACCTATGGAGTGATAATAACATGATAGTGAGGCAAAGACAAAGGAAAGATAAAAAGTTAAAGAAGAGATAAAAGCCGAAGAAAAAGTCTGTAAAGTTTTAATGACAGAAAAACATACAGAGATTAATGAATGAACTAGAGCAACATAGTTAGTTCTTGAGTTGCAACTAGCGTTAGGTATTATATGAAAAGTTAAATTGTTTCAGTATAGACTTAATGAACCTATACTTGGTACAGGCTAACTTTTCATACCAAAATTTACATAAGCTTTAAATACATATGTTAAATAGAGCAATCAGAGCAGATTAAAGAGACAAAGAGAAGAGAGTAATCAGAGTAGAGTAAAGAAACAAAGAGAAAAGAGTAGTATGATAAAAAGTAGAGGACATGTTGAAGGGACATTTGTTTCTTGAAGCAACCCAAGAGATGTTTGTTTGTTCATCTGCTGCATTGAGGCAGTCAAATAAATAGTGGTACGACCACAGAACGTTTTCCAGTGCTACACAGCTATTAAGAGCTATACTTGCAACTGATAACCTGGGATCACTTGCAGAGGATATTATTTCATACACGGCTGGAATGCCGCCACCTGTAAGGCAGAGTCTGCTTACGGAGGATATGACGCATACGTCAGTTAGTGAGAACTGTACCTATGCTGACTGGAAAACCATACCCATTTTAGCTGCTTCAGGTTACGTCGGGAGTGGGTAGAAACTGACAAATAAGCTCATTACCTGCACTAGGGCTAGACATGCATCATACTTGGTTGTGCATTTTCTCTGTTATGATTGTTGTATGAATGTATGCTTTCCTTGTTTGTATTTTATTCTCTGTGTTTGTGTTATTTTCTTGTATTCTTTTGTTTATGTTATATTATTTGTTTTCTCTATCTTCTCTATTTATCTGTATCTTCTATAAACTTCTTTCTATATTCTGCTATTTACCTGCTAAACAACACGGAATTAATGAACTTAACTAATAACCCCGGCCCTACTAAGACTCCCCAGTTCTTACCCATTCTCTCTCCCTTCCCCCTTCAGATGGAAGCATGAGTACCCTTCCGTAGTTCGCTGATGATCGTTCGCAAACAGGATTTCGCTCTAGGTAGTCTTTTGAATATAGGGTGAATCTCGTTCTCTGTTTATATGTATATACTGTGAGACCAGCCAATGTCTGCACCCCGTTCGTATGCGTACTTTAGCCTAAATCTTGTGTACGAGACTCCTATTATGTGGCTACTTGATGGAGTACCAGTGGGACGTCATATGGCAATGTATGATCGTACAGAGGAGTAGTAGACGACCTTCCACCTTTTGATGACATTTGACCTGACTCGAGTTTTGAAGACTTAAAACATACTTTCCCTCGCCCTAGTAGTTTAGAGGGACTAGGTGAGTATAGAGTCTAGGCTAGCCTGGGTGCCAGCTTAGGGACTTCTTGAACAGGTCAGGGCCTGGGATGTTGTATGTATATATATGTATATAGTTATTATCTAGCTATATCTAGGGGTGTTCTAACTAAAATTCTATACTCTAATAAAGGCTAAATCACCGAATGTTGTCAACTACTTGTGATGTATGTATGTGTGGTTGTTTATAATTGTTTTATCTATTATTATTTTTGAATTGATTATAAATGATTCTGTTTATTAATATAAAAGTTTAAAAAAAAAGTACCTCGCAAACTAACTACGCTTTTAACAACGAATCAGGCTCATATAATAAATAATAGATAATAATTAGGATGACAAATTGGTAGCGCTCAGTTTCCGGTATGTTCTAGGCGTACTGAAAATTGGGTCGTTACAATTTGGTATCAGAGTAGTTCATTCCCAGTAGAGCCTGGGGAGTGGACTAACTATGCTTCACTGGATACTCTGCTTGTGTGTCTCATGCCGTTAGGGTATCTTTAAGATACATTTGGCATGAATGTTTGTGAGCACTCATTTTGAGAATGTTTGTGCTTAACTTGAGATATTAAGACTGATAATCTTAATGTTGATTGTTTGGTGCGGATAAGACCTCAATGACAACGAATAGGCATAGTTTAATCGAGTTCCGAATGATGAATCGATGCGAGGAAAAACTATTTTCATAGCCGTTATGATCTCCATGGCTATGACAATGTGAGAGTTGGATGCTGTAAGGAATGGACCGATCTCTTCGTCAGGATGGCTTGAAGGAAATAGATCACTTAAAGATGGATTCTGCACATGACTAAAATTTTGAGGGCAAAATTTTTTTTAAGGAGGGTATAATGTAACAACCCCGATTTCTGAGTACGTGAGATCTTTTCTGAAGATACAGATTTCTCTAGAAGATCAGTAAAGGGAACACTTCTGTTGTATCATCAAGAATCTCAATCCTCAATATCATTATTTCATCCTTAAGCTATAATCTCTTCTGAGGCAAGCTCAATAACGCAATCACAAATAACCTAGTTTTTGAACTGTATCGGTTAGGAATTTTGATTCTAGTTTTCATAAATAGTCTCTGTTTGACGAACCGGACTTGATTGATGAGAGAAAGGACATAATAGTATAATATTATCATTACATTAGTATTTGAAGATGCTTGAATGATATTATAAGGTTACCTGGTCTATTTTAGTTAAAAAACAGGAAATCGGTTTAACCGGGTTCACAGTTTACTGATGCAGCTTAGTACTAGCACTCTCTGATGATTTTAGCAATGCTAAGGCCTCATCATACCTGATATATTCTCATATTAAATATGTTACTAGTTTCATTTATGGTAGTGGCTCAGAAAAGAATTTTTAGAGATGTTTTCATAAGTGTTTCGATCCATCTAGTTTTATTAGTTATACACCTGAGATATTTTAATATTATTTTAATCCACCTCCAAGCAAACCAATCACAACTCACCTTACACCCCCAAGGCCTCCAAGGCTGTCTCATTTCTTCATTTTGGCCGAAAATTACAAGAGAGAAAAGAGAGAAACTTTCATGACACTTAAATCTTCAAAGCTTGATTTCTTCTGAACTAAAACTTAAATCAAAACTCCAATTTCACCAAAATGATCCTCTTTTCTTCCTCTACATAACCATGTAACTTATCAAGGCTGGAAATAAGGTTAGATGGCTGTCCCTTTCCCTTTTGAATTTGGTTTTCAAGGAAACATGCTTAAACATGTGTTTTCTTGATGTTCTTCCTTAGGAATCATGCTTTACTTGACTTGAGGGCCAAGAAATGTTAATTTTCAGCACGTTTAAGGTGAGGAATCCCTTTCTAAAATGTTTATTAAGGTTTGGTCAGTTGAGGTTTTATGGATTCAAAGTTGTTCTTAATGTGTTTTAGGAGGAAAAAGTGCTTTAAGAACACTCCAAGGAGGAACCAAATTTGGAGCAGCAAATCAAGGTAGGATTTGGTAAAATTAATATTGATTGATTGTGTTTGAGTTGTGTGATTATGATATGGTTTGGTTATGCATGAAATTGATTGTTTATATGAGTGATTCTTGTTGAAATTTTGGTAAAAATTTGATGAAATTTGATGAAATTCAACTTTGAATTTGTGTTCTTCATGGGTGCTGGAAAATGAAACCTTAACCCTTAAATTTGGGTTCAATTTGTGTTAAAATCAAGTAGGAAATAAGGGGCTTTGGTGGCTGGGAATTTATTTTGAATTTTGGTAAAAATCGGTTAGTAAAAAGATTGAAAAACAGGTAAAAACAAAGAAAGAATATGAAGAATTTACGAAGAACACTAAGAACACTTTGAGTATGGTGAAGAACAATGAAGAACTCCTTTTTGATCGATAAAAGGGCAAGGAAGTAATTATTTTGGTGTTTGAGGGTTATTTTGTAATTTCTAAAAGTTATGGTGCTTAAAGTAGAAATATTAAAAGTTACGGGTGATTAAAAGTGAATTTATATAACTTTTAGGGTAAGGAAGGGTAAATCTCGAAAATATATTAATAAAATAGTAAATAATAATAAAATATTAAATAATAATATTTAATTAAAAATAATATTTTAATAAAAATAATAAAATAATACGAAAAATGCAGTTTTCTGTAAAAGTTTTAGAAAGATAACTTTAAGCGCAGAATCTCATAATTACCTTCATAAAACACCTAGGGAGTGATAATAACATGATTAGTGAACAAACTAGAGCAACATAGTTAGTTCTTGAGTTGTAACTAGGGTTAGGTATTATATAAAAAGTTAAACTGTTTCAGTACAGACTTAATGAAGCTATACTTTAAATTTTAAAATAGAAATTCTTAAAGTCACGAAAATAGTCATCAAACATAGAAAACACTTTTCTACCCTGGGTAGCTGGTACACGGAATCGTGATTCTCGTACTTCTTCACAACTCCGTGCAGCTGACCAGCAAGTGCACTGAGTCATCCAAGTAATACCTTACGTGAGTAAGGGTCGATCCCACGGAGATTGTCGGCTTAAAGCAAGCTATGGTCATCTTGTAAATCTTAGTCAGGCAGATTCAAATGGTTATGGGGTTTTGATAATTAAAAGATGAATAAGACATAAAATAAGATAGAGATACTTATGTAATTCATTGGTAGGAATTTTAGATAAGCGTATGGAGATGCTTTGTTCCTCCTGAATCTCTGCTTTCCTACTACCTTCATCCAGTCATGCGTACTCCCTTACATGGCAAGCTGTATGTTAGGGGATCACCGTTGTCAATGGTTACCATCCGTCCTCTCAGTGAAAATGGTCCGGCTACGGGTTACGTAGGGCTAATCATCTATCAGTTCCCACTTGTGTTGGAATAAGATCCAATGATCCTTTTGTGCACTGTCACTGCGCCCAGCACTCGTGAGTTTGAAGCTCGTCACAGTCATCCCATACCAGATCCTATTCAGAATACCACAGATAAGGTTTAGACTTTTCGGATCTCAAGAATGCTGCCAATTGATTCTAGCTTATACCACGAAGACTCTGATCTCACGGAATGGAAGGCTCTGTTGTCAGGAGAGGCAACCATGCGTCATGGACCAGGAAGCCAAGAGATACACACTCAATCTATTGCATGTAGAACAGAAGTGGTTGTTAGGCACACGTTCATAAGGGAGAATGATGATGAGTGTCACGGGTCATCACATTCATCAGGTTAAAGTGCGAGTGAATATCTTAGAATAAAAATAAGCTTGAATTGAATAGAAGAACAATAGTACTTTGCATTAATTCATGAGGAACAGCAGAGCTTCATGGCCGAATGGCCAGCCCCTAGAACGTGATCAAGAGATCAAAAGTGATACAAAGATAGTCTCAAAAATGATCTAAAGATGAAAATACAATAGTAAAAGGTCCTATTTATAATGAACTAGTAACCTAGGGTTTACAGAAATAAGTAAATGATGAAGAAATCCACTTCCAGGCCCCACTTGGTGTGTGCTTGGGCTGAGCATTGAAGCTTTCACATTCATAGGCTTTTCTTGGAGTGAAACGCCAGCTCTGGTGCCAGTTTGGGCGTTTAACTCCAGCTTTTATGCCAGTTCTGGCGTTTAACGCCATAAAAGGGTAGAAAGTTGGGGTTTAAACGCCAGTTTGCGTTATCAAAACTCGGGAAAAATATGAACTATTATATATTGCTAGAAAGCCCAAGATGTTTACTTTCCCACGCAATTTAGAGCGTGCCAATTGGGCTTCTGTAGCTGCAGAAAATCCATTTCGAGTGCAGGGAGGTCAGAATCCAACAGCATCTGTAGTCCTTTTTCAGCCTCTGAATTAGATTTTTGCTCAGGTCCTTCAATTTCAGCCAGAAAATACCTGAAATTACAGAAAAACACACAAACTCATAGTAATGTCTAGAAATGTGATTTTTGCGCAAAAATTAATAATAATATACTAAAAAAGTCTCTGAAACCTACTAAAAACTATCTAAAAACAATGCCAAAAAGCGTATAAATTATCCGCTTATCACAACACCAAACTTAAATTGTTGCTTGTTCCCAAGCAACTGAAAACAGAATAGAATAAAAAGAAGAGAATATACAATGAATTCCAAAATATCAATGAAACTTAGCTCCAATTAGATGAGCGGGACTAGTAGTTTTTTGCTTCTGAACAGTTTTGGCATCTCACTTTATCCTTTGAAGTTTAGAATGATTGGCATCTCTAGAAATTCAGAATTAAGTTAGTGTTATTGATTCTCCTAGTTCAGTATGTTGATTCTTGAATACAGCTACTTTATGAGTTTTGGCCGTGACCCTAAGCACTTTGTTTTCCAGTATTACCACCATGTACATAAATGCCACAGACACATGACTGGGTGAACCTTTTCAGATTGTGACTCAGCTTTGCTAGAGTCTCCAATTAGAGGTGTCCAGAGTTCTTAAACACACTCTTTTGCTTTGGATCATGACTTTAACCACTCAATCTTAAGCTTTTCACTTGGACCTTCATGACACAAGCACATGGTTAGGGACAGCTTGATTTAGCTGCTTAGGCCAGAATTTTATTCCTTTGGGCCCTCCTATCCACTGATGCTCAAAGCCTTGTATCCTCTTTACCCTTACCTTTTGGTTTAAAGGGTTATTGGTTTTTTTGCTTGCTTTTTCTTTTTCTTTATTATTATTATTTTTTTCGCAAGCTTGTGTTTTTCACTGCTTTTTCTTGCTTCAAGAATCAATTTTATGATTTTTCAGATTATCAATAACATTTCTCTTTGTTCATAATTATTTCAAGAGCCAACAATTTTAACATTCAATAAACTTCCTATAAAAAATATGCACTGTTCAAGCATTCATTCAGAAAACAAAAAATATTGCCACCACATCAAAATGATTAAACTAATTTTAAGATAAAATTTGAAATTCATGTACTTCTTGTTCTTTTGTAATTAGGAAGATTTTTTATTTAAGAAAGGTGAAGGATTCATAGAATTATTCATAGCTTTAAGACATAGACACTAGACACTAATGATCATATAATGAAGCTAAAACATAGTCAAATATAAAGCATAAAAATTGAATAACAGAAAACTAAGAACAAGGAAATTAAAGAATGGGTCCACCTTAGTGATGGAGACTAGTTTTCCTTCTTGAAGATCCTATGGAGTGCTTGAGCTCCTCAATGTCTCTTCCTTTCCTTTGTTGCTCTTCCCTCATGGCTCTTTGGTCTTCTCTGATTTTGTTCCGAGGGTTACCTGAAACTGGAGGTCGATCTCGGATGAGATCATCTGTGCTGGTTGGAGCGGTTGTGTCTGACTTGTTGGACTTGGTGGTAGTGCTGATCCTTCGTCCCCGGAGGGTGGAGGGTACCTGCAAGGGACTCCGATGCTTAGTTAGCAAGGGTATTAAGCAGGTATTGAATAGAATCAGAGTATGAGTTATACCTGGGTGCTCCAATGTATTTATAATGGTGAGATGTGACCTTTTTTGGATAAGATAAGTTAGTTATCTTATCTTATCTTATCTTTTGTCGAGGTCAGCTTATCTTCCATGGAACCACCCTTATCTCTATAGGCTTGGGCTGCCTTTGGATCGGGGTCGTATTCCTTGAGTTGGGCCCTTCTTTGGGCTTTCCTGTCGATTTGGCCGAGTTCTTTACGAAGAAGTCGGTCCGTTTGATCTAAAGAGGTCGGTCGCTTTGCTACTGAACATCCCGGCTCGGACAGCTCGACCCAAGGTATGAATAGTGCCCCTACTTGAGCTCGGTCTTCTATTTTGAGGTCGAGTCCTTGACTTCGGTCCTTCTCTAGTGAAGCCGAACTCAAGCATTTTGTCGATTCCTTCGTATCTGCTTTTTGAATGTGGAACGTTTTTCTCTAAAAGCGCGTGCTTTTATATCAGCGCTTTGGGAACGTGCGAGGGTTTAATACCTTCATTAATTGGTATTAATTGCCCCATTTTTCCTTGTGGCCTTTTATTTTGAATTTACGATCAGAAAACGGTTTCCCTTCTTCGCTCCTCTTCGTAACTTCTCCCTTCGTTCTCTCGCTCTCTGTCTTTCGCCCACATTTTGCTTTTCTTGCGTTGCGGCGTCGTTCAGTGATCGGTGATTCCGTCTCTCCATCTCCAACTTTTCTGAAACTTCCTGCTTTTTTCCAGGTTGGCTCCATTTTATTTTCGTTTTGCTTTGTCTTTAATTCTCTGAGAAATTGTTGATATTTGCTTGAATGTCAAAAAAGTTTGTGCCTTTCTTATGATCTTGTGTTTTCTTGTCACTGTAATGTGTTTTTTCTTCTTCGCGTATTCCTGGTGTTTCTTTTTTGTTAGGTCTCTTTCAGAGATTACTTTTACAACTTGTCTTGTAGGAGACCGACTTCGTTAGGTCAATCTCTTCTAAGTTATTTTTGTAATCCTCTTTCTTGGACCTTTGTTAGGTCTCTTTCAGGGATTACCTTTATAACTTGTCTTGTAGGAGACCGACTTCGTTAGGTCGATCCCTTCTAAGTTATTTTTGTAATCCTCTTTCTTGGACCTTTGTCAGGTCTCTTTCAGGGATTACTTTTATAACTTGTCTTGTAGGAGACCGACTTCGTTAGGTAGATCTCTTCTAAGTTATTTTTGTAATCCTCTTTCTTGGAACTTTGTCAGGTCTCTTTCAGGGATTACTTTTATAAATTGTCTTTTAGGAGACCGACTTCGTTAGGTCGATCTCTTCTAAGTTATTTTTGTAATCCTCTTTCTTGGACCTTTGTCAGGTCTCTTTCAGGGATTACTTTTATAACTTGTCTTGTAGGTGACCGACTTTGTTAGGTCGATGTCTTCTAAGTTATTTTTGTAATCCTCTTTCTTGGACCTTTGTTAGGTCTCTTTCAGGGATTACTTTTATAACTTGTCTTGTAGGAGACCGACTTCGTTAGGTCGATCTCTTCTAAGTTATTTTTGTAATCCGCTTTCTTGGACCTTTGTTAGGTCTCATTCAGGGATTACCCTTATAACTTGTCTTGTAGGAGACCGACTTCGTTAGGTCGATCCCTTCTAAGTTATTTTTGTAATCCAGTTTCTTGGACCTTTGTTAGGTTTCTTTCAGGGATTACTTTTATAACTTGTCTTGTAGGAGACCGACTTCGTTTGGTCGATCTCTTCTAAGTTATTTTTGTAATCCTCTTTCTTGGACCTTTGTCAGGTCTCTTTCAGGGATTACTTTTATAACTTGTCTTGTAGGAGACCGACATCGTTAGGTCGATATCTTCTAAGTTATTTTTGTAATCCTCTTTCTTGGACCTTTGTCAGGTCTCTTTCAGGGATTACTTTTATAACTTGTCTGTTAGGAGACTGACTTCATTAGGTCGATCTCTTCTAAGTTATTTTTGTAATCCTCTTTCTTGGACCTTTGTTAGGTCTCTTTCAGGGATTACTTTTATAACTTGTCTTGTAGGAGACCGACTTCGTTAGGTCGATCTCTTCTAAGTTATTTTTGTAATCCTCTTTCTTGGACCTTTGTTAGGTCTCTTTCAGGATTACCTTTATAACTTGTCTTGTTGGAGGCCGACTTCGTTAGGTCGATCCCTTCTAAGTTATTTTTCTAATCCTCTTTCTTGGACCTTTGTGAGGTCTCTTTCAGGGATTACTTTTATAACTTGTCTTGTAGGAGACCAACTTCGTTAGGTTGATCTATTCTAAGTTATTTTTGTAATCCTCTTTCTTGGACCTTTGTCAGCTCTCTTTTAGGGATTACTCTTATAACTTGTCTTGTAGGAGACCGACTTCGTTAGGTCGATCTCTTCTAAGTTATTTTTGTAATCCTCATTCTTGGACCTTTGTTAGGTCTCTTTCAGTGATTACTTTTACAACTTGTCTTGTAGGAGACCGACTTCATTAGGTCAATCTCTTCTAAGTTATTTTTGTAATCCTCTTTCTTGGACCTTTGTTAGGTCTCTTTCAGGGATTATCTTTATAACTTGTCTTGTAGGAGACCGACTTCGTTAGGTCGATCCCTTCTATGTTATTTTTGTAATCCTCTTTCTTGGACCTTTGTCAGATCTCTTTCAGGGATTACTTTTATAACTTGTCTTGTAGGAGACCGACTTCGTTAGGTCGATCCCTTCTAAGTTATTTTTGTAATCCTCTTTCTTGGACCTTTGTCAGGTCTCTTTCAGGGATTACTTTTATAACTTGTCTTGTATGAGACCGACTTCGTTAGGTCGATCTCTTCTAAGTTATTTTTGTAATCCTCTTTCTTGGACCATTGTCAGGTCTCTTTCAGGGATTACTTTTATAACTTGTCTTGTAGGAGACCGACTTCGTTATGTTGATCTCTTCTAAGTTATTTTTGTAATCCTCTTTCTTGGACCTTTGTCAGGTCTTTTTCAGGGATTACTTTTATAACTTGTCTTGTAGGAGACCGACTTCGTTAGGTCGATCTCTTCTAAGTTATTTTTGTAATCCTCTTTCTTGGACCTTTGTCAGGTCTCTTTCAGGGTTTACTTTTATAACTTATCTTGTAGGAGACCGACTTCCTTAGGTCGATCTCTTCTAAGTTATTTTTGTAATCCTCATTCTTGGACCTTTCTTAGGTCTCTTTTAGGGATTACTTTTACAACTTGTTTTGTAGGAGACCGACTTCATTAGGTCGATCTCTTCTA
>NC_029777.3:59560380-59563013 GCF_000817695.3 Arachis duranensis
TGACTTTGTTAGGTCGATCTCTTCTAAGTTATTTTTGTAATCCTCTTTCTTGGACCTTTGTCAGCTTTCTTTCAGGGATTACTGTTATAACTTGTCTTATAGGAGACCGCCTTTGTTAGGTCGATCTCTTCTAAGTTATTTTTGTAATCCTCTTTCTTGGACCTTTGTCAGGTCTCTTTCAGGGATTACCTTTACAACTTGTCTTGTAGGAGACCGACTTCGTTAGGTCGATCTCTTCTAAGTTATTTTTGTAATCCTCTTTCTTGGACCTTTGTTAGGTCTCTTTCATGGATTACTTTTATAACTTGTCTTGTAGGAGACCGACTTCGTTAGGTCGATCTCTTCTAAGTTATTTTTGTAATCCTCTTTCTTGGACCTTTGTCAGCTTTCTTTCAGGGATTACTTTTATAACTTGTCTTGTAGGAGATCGACTTCGTTAGGTCGATCTCTTCTAAGTTATTTTTGTAATCCTCTTTCTTGGACCTTTGTCAGGTCTCTTATAGGGATTACTTTTATAACTTGTCTTGTAGGAGACCAACTTCGTTAGGTCGATCTCTTCTAAGTTATTTTTGTAATCCTCTTTCTTCGACCTTTGTTAGGTCTCTTTCAAGAATTACTTTTATAACTTGTCATGTAGGAGACCGACTTCGTTAGGTCGATCTCTTCTAAGTTATTTTTGTAATCCTCTTTCTTGGACCTTTGTTAGGTCTCTTTCAGGGATTACCTTGATAACTTGTCTTGTAGGAGACCGACTTCGTTAGGTCGATCCCTTCTAAGTTATTTTTGTAATCCTCTTTCTTGGACCTTTGTCAGGTCTCTTTCAGGGATTACTTTTATAACTTGTCTTGTAGGAGACCGACTTTGTTAGGTTGATCTCTTCTAAATTATTATTGTAATCCTCTTTCTTGAACCTTTGTCAGGTCTTTTTCAGGGATTACTTTTATAACTTGTCTTGTAGGAGACCGACTTCGTTAGGTCGATCTCTTCTAAGTTATTTTTGTAATCCTCATTCTTGGACCTTTGTTAGGTCTCTTTCAGGGATTACTTTTACAACTTTCCGTGTAGGAGACCGACTTCGTTAGGTCAATCTCTTCTAAGTTATTTTTGTAATCCTCTTTCTTGGACCTTTGTTAGGTCTCTTTCAGGGATTACCTTTATAACTTGTCTTGTAGGAGACCTACTTCGTTAGGTCGATCCCTTCTAAGTTATTTTTGTAATCCTCTTTCTTGGACCTTTGTCAGGTCCCTTTCAGGGATTACTTTTATAACTTGTCTTGTAGGAGACCGACTTCGTTAGGTCGATCTCTTCTAAGTTATTTTTGTAACCCTCATTCTTGGACCTTTGTTAGGTCTCTTTCATGGATTACTTTTACAATTTGTCTTGTAGGAGACCCAGTTTGTTAGGTCAATCTCTTCTAAGTTATTTTTGTAATTCTCTTTCTTGGACCATTGTCAGGTTTCTTTCAGGGATTACTTTTATAACTTGTCTTGTAGGAGACCGACTTCGTTAGGTCGATCTCTTCTAAGTTTTTTTTGTAATCCTCTTTCTTGGACCTTTGTCAAGTCTCTTTCAGGGATTACTTTTATAACTTGTCTTGTAGGAGACCGACTTCATTAGGTCGATCTCTTCTAAGTTATTTTTGTAATCCTCATTCTTGGACCATTGTCAGGTCTCTTTCAGGGATTACTTTTATAACTTGTCTTGTAGGAGACCGACTTTGTTAGGTTGATCTCTTCTAAGTTATTTTTGTAACCCTCTTTCTTGGACCTTTGTCAGGTCTTTTTCAGGGATTACTTTTATAACTTGTGTTGTAGGAGACCGACTTCGTTAGGTCGATCTCTTCTAAGTTATTTTTGTAATCCTCTTTCTTGGACCTTTGTCAGGTCTCTTTCAGGGATTACTTTTATAACTTGTCTTGTAGGAGACCGACTTCGTTAGGTCGATCTCTTCTAAGTTATTTTTGTAATCCTCATTCTTGGACCTTTGTTAGGTCTTGTTCCGAGGGTTACCTGAAACGTGTAGCTCGGTCGTCTTGGAGAAGCCCGAGGTGGGGGGACTGATGACCCGAGCTTGATATGCAGAGTGGTTGGTGGTTGTACCTGCAATGACACTCCGATGCTTAAGTTAGCAGGGGTCCAAGCAGATATGTGTAGAATGTGGAATGTATCTCATACCTGGGTGTTCCAGTGTATTTATAGTAGTTGGCCGTGATCTTCCCTGGATAAGATATTCTTATCTTATCTTATCTTTTGGGAGTTTTATCTCTATCTTTGTGGAACCGCCTTTCCTAGGCCTTTTCGGCCTTTAGGTTTTGGGCTGCGTTCCTTTCGATGGGCCTTCTTAGCTTTATTGTCCGAGGTCCGACCTCAGGCGTGGGCCTTGGGACGAGGTCGGACCTTTCATGGATTTTGCCGAGTTGGAGGAGCCCGGTCAGGGTATGAACACTAGCCTTAAGCAGAAAAACAAATTAAAAATCCCAAGTTGAATCCTTGGTTAGTTTAAGATAAATATTGTGTAAAATTTAAGTGTGGGGAATTTTATGTGTAACACCCTAACTACCAAAGCTCACGCTTCCGGCTGCGCAACTCTGATAGCTCGGACATTACGACGACACTTATACTATTTAATACTAA
>NC_029777.3:59565343-59565751 GCF_000817695.3 Arachis duranensis
GGTCCTCCTCCCAAGAAGCAGAAGACCTCTCAAGAGCTTGCCGGTTTCAATGATAAGGACTTTGATGCTCTTGGTTGGATTGAGCAGCACATCCTCCCTCAGACTTTTATTTCTACTGATGATGTGTCTATGGAGCATCATTTTCAATATATGGCGCGGAGCTGTGTCCGGATGGCTAGTCTTCATGCCGCTATTGCCTGGGAGTTCAAGAAATCCCCCATTGGTGCGACCAGCTCCCGACTTGAGAAGGCTCAGTCCGAGTTTGATAAGATTAGTCAACTGAAGGCTGCCAGGATTACTGAGCTGGAGGCCTCTTTGCAGAAAGAGAAAACTAAAGCTACCGCGGCTGTGGCGGCAGCGAAGACATCTGAGGAGATGGCGAAGGCGGCGACGGAGAATTATACCAAG
>NC_029777.3:59569310-59570557 GCF_000817695.3 Arachis duranensis
ACCTCCAGCTGTAGTCCGATGTGTTCTGAGAACACTTTATTCATTAGTCTCTGGTAGGTTGCCCCTGCGTTCTTCAGCCCGAAGGGCATTACTACGTAGCAGTAGTTTGCCCTTGGGGTTATGAACGAGGTCTTTTCTTGGTCGGGTCCGTACATCGGGATTTGATTGTATCCCGAGTATGCGTCCATGAAGGAGAGATATCTATAGCCTGCGGCTGCGACTACTAAGGCGTCGATGTTTGGTAGTGGATAGGGGTCTTTGGGGCAGGCTTTGTTGAGATCCGTGTAATCGACGCACATCCTCCATTTTCCGTTGGGCTTTTTTACCAGGACCACGTTTGCGAGCCATATGGGGTATTTTACTTCCCGAATGAACCCTGCATCTAGTAGTGCTTGTACTTGTTCTTCTATTGCTTGCATGCGTTCGGGTCCGAGCTTCCTATGTCTTTGTTGGACAGGTCGGGATCCCGGGTACACTGATAGCTTGTGGCACATCAGGTCGGGGCTTATGCCTGGCATGTCGGAGGCTTTCCAGGCGAAGAGGTCGGAATTTTCTTTTAAGAGGGTTATGAGTTCCTCTTTTAGGCCCGCTTCGAGGTTTGCTCCTATGTTTGTTACTTTTTCAGATGTGTTCCCGATCTGGACTCTTTCGGTTTCTCCCTCTGGTTGTGGCCGAAGATCTTCTCGGGCTTGAACTCGCCCGAGTTCTACTGTGTTGATCTCTTTTCCTTTTAAGCTCAGGCTTTCGTTGTAGCATCGCCGCGCCAACTTTTGGTCGCCTTTTAAGGTAGCGATTCCTTTTGCGGTAGGGAACTTCATACAGAGGTGTGGGGTCGAGACTATAGCTGCCAGTCTGTTTAGGGTTGGTCGCCCAATGAGGGCATTGTATGCTGAAGTGACGTCGACTATAATGTAGTCGATGCTTAATGTTCTAGACTATTCGCCTCTTCCAAAGGTAGTATGTAGCGAGATGTATCCTAAGGGATGGATCGGGGTATCTCCTAGCCCAAACAGGTCGGTGGGATAGGCCTTTAGTTCTTTTTCTTCAAGTCCGAGCTTGTCGAAGGCCGTTTTGAACAGGATATCTGCTGAGCTTCCCTGGTCAATCAGGGTTCGATGTAAGTTGGCGTTTGCTAGGATAATGGTGATTACCATTGGATCGTCGTGCCCGGGTATTATCCCTTGAGCATCTTCTCGGGTAAACGAGATAGTAGGTAATTCGGGCAGGGGACTGTCTTCTCGGACGTG
>NC_029777.3:59571619-59613559 GCF_000817695.3 Arachis duranensis
TTCATTTAACACTTTGCTGGCATAATATATGACATGGTGTAACTTATGTTTCTTTTATCCCAGCACAGCACCAATAGCAAGGTCACTTGCATCACACATAAGTTCAAAAGGTAAGTTCCAATCAGGGGGTGTGATGATTGGTGTTGTGATGAGTTTTCTCTTTAAGGTTTCAAAGGCATGCTTACAGTTGCCATCAAAGATGAAAGGGTTATCAATCACTAGCAAATTGCTCAATGGCTTTGCTATTTTTGAGAAATCTTTGATGAACTTTCTGTAGAAACCAGCATGCCCAAGAAAACTCCTTACTGCTTTCACATTAACGGGTATAGGAAGTTTTTCAATAATTTCTATTTTAGCTTTATCAACTTCTATACCTTTACATGACACTTTATGCCCAAGAACTATCCCTCCAGGAACCATGAAATGGCATTGTTCCGAGGGTTACCTGAAACGTGTAGCTCGGTCGTCTTGGAGAAGCCCGAGGTGGGGGGACTGATGACCCGAGCTTGATATGCAGAGTGGTTGGTGGTTGTACCTGCAATGACACTCCGATGCTTAAGTTAGCAGGGGTCCAAGCAGATATGTGTAGAATGTGGAATGTATCTCATACCTGGGTGTTCCAGTGTATTTATAGTAGTTGGCCGTGATCTTCCCTGGATAAGATATTCTTATCTTATCTTTATCTTTTGGGAGTTTTATCTCTATCTTTGTGGAACCGCCTTTCCTAGGCCTTTTCGGCCTTTAGGTTTTGGGCTGCGTTCCTTTCGATGGGCCTTCTTAGCTTTATTGTCCGAGGTCCGACCTCAGGCGTGGGCCTTGGGACGAGGTCGGACCTTTCATGGATTTTGCCGAGTTGGAGGAGCCCGGTCAGGGTATGAACAGGTCTCTTTCAGGGATTACTTTTACAACTTGTCTTGTAGGAGACCGAGTTCGTTAGGTCAATCTCTTCTAAGTTATTTTTGTAATCCTCTTTCTTGGACCTTTATTAGGTCTCTTTCAGGGATTACTTTTATAACTTCTCTTGTAGGAGACCGACTTCGTTAGGTCAATTTTATCTAAGTTATTTCTGTAATCCTCTTTCTTGGACCTTTGTCAGGTCTCTTACATGGATTACTTTTATAACTTGTCTTGTAGGAGACCGACTTCGTTAGGTCGATCTCTTCTAAGTTATTTTTGTAATCCTCTTTCTTGGACCTTTGTCAGGTCTCTTTCAGGGATTACTTTTATAACTTGTCTTGTAAGAGACCGACTTCGTTAGGTCGATCTCTTCTAAGTTATTTTTGTAATCCTCTTTCTTGGACCTTTGTTAGGTCTCTTTCAGGGATTACTTTTATAACCCTTCTTGTAGGAGACTGACTTCGTTAGGTCGATCTCTTCTAAGTTATAGAAATTCCTCTTTAATAGGGTTGGCCAGACCTCTTTCTAGGGATTTGCTGATAACTTGGGTTGACTTGGTCCGATTTTTTAGTGTCGCCCAGTCTTTTTTAAGTTATTATATAGCAATTCATAAGACCTCGTAAGGTTCCTTTTGGGATCACTTTCGATAACTTCTTGCATTATTCTGTGTTCATCTTTGCCGATTTGTAGATGGTGGTTTCCATACTGGTTTGATCGTCCTTTAGGTGAATCGCGTTTTCACCTTTGTCGGACGATCATTCCTATTGAGATTGTACAGTGAATCTATTCTTCACTTTCTGTCGATCTGTTGCTTTATAATCGGACGATGAATGCTTCAGATTAATGCGTCTTGGGAATTTGTAGAATATCTGAAATGTATTTTATTCAAAGAATGTGCAAATATATACATGCGGGAGTTTTTCGTACCCTTAAGTCGGATTAGATCTCAGTCTTGATGCCTCATTAAAAAACCTTTTCAGGAAAAAGAGTGCATCTGGGGAGTTCTCGTCCCTCAAGTTCAGACAATCTGTAGTAGCCCTTCCCAAGTACTTCTTTGACTCAGTAGGGTCCTTTCCAGTTGGATGCCAGCTTTCCTTTTCCGGGTCGAGTTGTTCCAATATCATTTCGGATTAAGATGAGATCGTTCTCAGCAAAACCTCTTGGCACTACCTTTTGATTATACCTGGAAGCCATTCGCCACTTTCGTGCTTCTTCTCTGATCCAAGCTCTTTCTTGGATTTTTGGAAGTAGGTCGAGCTCTTCTCTTTGAAGTTAAGAGTTGGTTTGTTTATTGTAGTGGACTACTCGGGGAGACCCTTCCTCAAATTTTATTGGAATCATTGCCTCCACTCCGTATGCTAATCGAAATGGTGATTCGTTCATACTAGAATGGGGGGTTGTTCGATACGCCCATAGGACTTGTGGAAGTTCCTCGGCCCAAGCTCCCTTTGCTTCTTGCAGTCTCTGTTTCAGCCCGGCCAATATGACTTTGTTGGCCGCTTCGGCTTGTCCATTGGTTTGGGGATGTTTGACGGAGGTGAACTGGTGTTTTATATTCAAGTCGGCCACTAGTTTTCTGAAGCCTGCATCTGTGAATTGGGTGCCATTATCTGTGGTGATGGAGTATGGGACCCCGAACCTTGTAATGATATTCCTATATAGGAATTTCCGGCTTCTTTGAGCAGTGCCGTTGGCTAGGGATTTTGTCTCGATCCATTTTGTGAAATAGTCTACCCATACTATGAGGAATTTGACTTGTCCCGATCCCTAGGGAAAGGGTCCGAGAAGATCGAGTCCCCACTTTGCAAATGGCCAGGGTGAGGTCACGCTGATGAGCTTTTCCGCCGGGGCGATGTGAAAGTTGGCATGCTTCTGACATAGTGGAGTTGGCCAATAGAATCCTGCCCGGAGTACCTTTTTAGTGAGAGCTTGCGCTCCGAGATGATTGGCATAAATGCCGTTGTGTACTTCCTCCAAGATTCCCTTTGTATTGGAGGTCGGTACGCATTTTAACAATGGTATTGAGATCCCTCTTTTGTATAGGGTGTTGTTTATGATAGTGTAGTACTGTGCCTCCCGTTTTAACCTCTTTGTCTTCTTTTCATCTGTGGGGAGCGCTACTATTTTGAGGTAGTTAATTATGGGAGTCATCCATCCTTGATCCCGACCTGTTATGGCTAGGACATTTTCTTCTTCTGATATTGATGGGTTCTGCAGTATTTCCTGGATGAGGCTTCTATTGTTGCCCCCTGGTTTGGTGCTGGCTAGTTTTGAAAGTGCGTCAACTTGGGTGTTTTGCTCGCGGGGTAAGTGGTAGATCCTATATTCCCCGAGTTGTCCGAGCTGTTCCTTGGTTTTATCCAAAGATTTTTTCATGGTAGGGTCTTTGGCTTGATAGCTCCTTGTTATTTGTGAGGTAACGACTTGTGAATCGCTGTAGATGTTGAGTTCCTGAGCGCCAACCTCCCTAGCCAGCTTCAAACCAGCTAATAATGCTTCGTATTCCGCCTGGTTGTTTGAGGCCGGGAATTCGAATTTGAGGGAAAGCTCAAGTTGGGTTCCTTGGTTGCTTTCGATTATCACACCTGCACCGCTTCCGATTTTATTCGTGGAACCGTCCACGTATATATTCCATTCTATGGGAATCTCCATGGTGTCTGTGAATTCTGCAATGAAGTCGGTTAGGTATTGTGACTTAATGGATGTCTGCGCCTCATATTGGAGGTCAAACTCGGACAATTCGATTGCCCATTGTAGGATTCTTCCTGCTAGATCTGTTTTCTACAATATCCCCCTTATGGGCTGGTTGGTCCGAACCTTAATGGTATGAGCTTGGAAGTATGGGCGAAGTCGTCGGGATGTTAGTTGAGAGTGTAGGCAAACTTCTCTATTTTTTGGTAGTTCAGCTCTGACCCCTGCAGTGCTTTACTAATGAAGTAGATGGGTTGTTGCCCACCCTCGTCTTCTTTAATTAGTGCTGAGGCTATTGCCCGACTTCCTACTGCGAGGTATAATACGAGTGGTTCTCCTTTTCGTGGTCGAGATAGGATAGGTGGCCGTCCCAAGAATTCTTTGAAGTCTCGGAAGGCTTGCTCGCATTTCGTTGTCCACTCGAAGTTTTTCCCTTCCTTAAAGTAGTGTAAAAAGGGAGGGATCTTATCGCTGACCCTGCTAGGAATCTGGACAAGGCCGCCAATCTCCGATTGAGTTGTTGTACCTTTTTGACGCAGGTTGGGCTCTTTATGTTGAGTATGGCCTGGCATTTATCTGGATTTGCCTCAATTCCTCTTTGTGTGAGCATAAAACCCAAGAACTTACCTGCTTCCACTGCAAAGGTGCATTTAGCCGAGTTAAGTCGCATGCCATGCTTCTGTATGATGTCGAACACTTGAACCAAGTCGGTCAGTAATGTCTCTTTACTTTGTGTCTTTATCAACATGTCATTCACGTAGACCTCCATGATTTTTCCGATGTGGTCTGAGAAGACCTTATTCATTAGCAATAGTTTTGATAAGTAGCTCCCGCATTCTTAAGGCCGAAAGATATTACGATGTAGCAATAGTTTGCTTTGGGTGTTAGAAACGAGGTTTTTAATTGATCCGGTAGATACATTGGGATCTGGTTGTACCCTGAGTATGCGTCCATAAACGAGAGATACTTATATCCCGATGAGGCGTCTACTAGAGTGTCGATGCTTGGGAGTGGATAAGGATCTTTTGGGCAGGCTGTGTTGAGGTCGGTGTAGTCGGTGCACATTCGCCACTTCCCATTTGACTTTTTCACCAAGACGACATTTGCTAGCCATAGTGGGTACTTAACTTCTCTTATGAATCTGCCTCTAGCAGTGCTTGCACCTGTTCTGCCACAGCCTGAGACCGTTCTGGTCCGAATTTTTTTCGTCTTTGTTGTACCGGCCAGGATTTCGGATAGACTGCCAACTTGTGGCTCATCAGTTTGGGATCTATGCCTGGCATGTCGAAGGCTTTCCATGCGAAGAGATCAACATTATCTCGTAGGAATTTTATGAGTGATTCCTTTGTGTCTCATTTCAGGATTGTGCCAATATTAGTTGTCTTGTCCGAGGTGTCTCTGATCTGAACTTTCTCTACTTCACCTTCGGGATGTGGACGGAGTTCTTCTCGCCTCTGAACTCTACCAAGTTCGATTGTGTGGAACTCTTCTCCTTCTCCTCTGAGGTTTAGACTTTCGTTATAACAGCGACGCGCCATCCTTTGATATGCTTTTATTGTAGCTATCCCTTCTGCAGTTGGGAATTTCATACATAGATGTGGAGTTGAAACTATTGCGCCGAGTTGGTTTAACGTTGTCCGACCTATTAAGGCATTGTAGGCTGAGCTTACATTGACCACGATGTAGTCTATCTTGAGTGTTCTGGATTGGTTCTCCTTTTAGAAGGTTGTGTGTAGCAATACGTATCCCAGTGGTTGTACTGGGGTATCCCCAAGTCCGAACAGGCTGTTCGGGTATGCTCTTAGCTCTTTTTCTTCTAAGCCGAGCTTGTCGAAGGCAGTTTTGAATAAGATGTTGGCAGAGCTTCCTTTGTCAATTAATGTACAGTGGAGGTTGGCGTTTGCCAGTATGATAGTGATGACTATGGGATCGTCGTGTCCTGAGATGATTCCGGATGCGTCTTCTTTGGTAAACGTAATTGTTGGGATGTCTGGCACCTCCTTCTTTCCTTCGACATGGTATACTTCTTTGAGGTGTCGCTTTTTGGATGATTTGGAGATTCCTCCTCCCGCAAATCCGCCGTGTATCATGTGGACGTGTCTTTCCGATGTGCGAGGTGATCGCTCAGACCGTCCGACATCTTCATCCCGGTCGGCCAAAAACCGATCTAGTTTTCCTTCTCTCACTAATTTTTCTATGACATTTTTCAAGTCGAAGCATTCGTTGGTGGAATGTCCTCGGACTCGATGATACTCACAGTCTTTTGCCTTTGAGTGGCCGAGCTGGGGGTATTTTTAAACATCTACCAAGGATACCCTAAGAGGGGTGTAGTTATGATATTTTTTTATTTTCTCCCCAGAGCGATCTTCCTTTTTCTTGGATTCTTTATCTTTGTCTCGGTAGGCAGAACCGAACCTCGAGGCTTCCTCAAGTCGTGAATTCTCCTCCACGTTGATGTACTTCTGCACCCGTTCTTGTACTTCGTCCAGGGATGCAGGATATTTCTTAGATATAGATTGGCTAAAAGGTCCTTCTCGTAGGCCATTTATGAGGCCTATAATGGCAGCTTCTGTTGGTAGACTTTGTATGTCCATGCATGTTTTGTTGAATCTTTCTATGTAGTTACGAAGACTTTCCCAATCTCCTTGCTTGATCCCTAGTAGGCTGGGGGCGTGTTTAGCCTTATCTTTTTGTATGGAAAATCTGGCCAGGAATTTTTTAGCCAGGTCGTCGAAGCTCAGGATGGACTTTGGAGGTAGGCTGTCGAACCATCTAATGGCTGTCTTGGTAAGAGTTGTTGGAAATGCTTTGCAGCGAACTGCATCCGAGGCATCAGTGAGGTACATTCTACTTCTGAAATTGCTGAGGTGATGGTTGGGGTCTGAAGTGCCGTCGTACAGAGTCATATCCAGAATTTTGAAGTCCTTTGGGATTTTGGTCTTCATGATTTCCCTAGTAAATGGATCTTGATCCTTGCGAGAGCTATCCTCTGGAGTGGATCGAGTAGCTTTGGTTTTGAGATCGGCTTCGAGTTTTAGAAGCTTATCTTCTAATTCCCGGCGTCGCCTTATCTCCCGATGTAGATCCTCTCCTTTTTCGCGTTGATGTTGGGCTTCTTTCTCGAGTTGCTTTAATCAATCTTGAAGCGCCTCTATGGTTCCTGCGTTTGGAGAATCCTTTTCGTTGTTAAGTTGAGGAGTATCCTTTGGTGTAGTGTCCGCATTTTTGTGCGGCGTTCTATTGAAGAGCGGATAATTTATACGCTTTTTGGCATTGTTTTTAGGTAGTTTTTAGTATGATCTAGTTACTTTTAGGGATGTTTTCATTAGTTTTTATGCTAAATTCACATTTCTGGACTATACTATGAGTTTGTGTGTTTTTCTGTGATTTCATGTATTTTCTGGCTGAAATTGAGGGACCTGAGCAAAACACTGATAACGAGGCTGACAAAGGACTGCTGATGCTGTTGGAATCTGACCTCCCTGCACTCAAAATGGATTTTCTAGAGCTACAAAACTCAAAATGGTGCGCTCGCAACGGCGTTGGAAAGTGGACATCCAGAGCTTTTCAGCAATATATAATATTCCATACTTTGTTCGAGATTTGAGAACGTAAACTGGCGCTCAACGCCAGTTCCATGCTGCATTCTGGAGTCAAACGCCAGAAACACGTCACGAACCAAAGTTGAACGCCCAAAACGCATTACAACTTGGCGTTCAACTCCAAAAGAAGCCTCAGCTCGTGGATAGATCAAGCTCAGCCCAAACATACACCAAGTGGGCCCTGGAAGTGGATTTAAGCATCAATTACTTACTCCTGTAAACCCTAGTAGCTAGTCTAGTATAAATAGGATAGTTTACTATTGTATTAGACATCTTTTGGCCATTCGGTCTTTTGATCATTCAGGGGGCTGGCCTCTCGGCCATGCCTGAACCTTTCACTCATGTATTTTTAACGGTGGAGTTTCTACACACCATAGATTAAGGGTGTGTAGCTTTGCTGTACCTCAAGTTTTAATGCAATTACTACTCATTTCCTTTAAATTTCATTTATTCCTGTTCTAAGATATTCGTTGCACTTCAACGTGACGAATGTGATGATCTGTGACACTCATCATCATTCTCACCTATGAACGCGCGTGATTGACAACCACTTCCGTTCTACCTTAGGCCGGTCGCATATCTCTTAGATTCCTTAATCAGAATCTTCGTAGTAGAAGCTAGAATTGATGACGGCATTCATGGGAATCCGGAAAGTCTAACCTTGTCTGTGGTATTCCGAGTAGGATTCCGTGATTGAATGACTATGACGAGCTTCAAACTCCTGAAGGCTGGGCATTAGTGACAGACACAAAAGAATCACTAGATTCTATTCCAACCTGATTGAGAACCGACAGTTGATTAGTCGTGCTGTGACAGAGCATTTGGACCTTTTTCACTGAGAGGATGGGATGTAGCCATTGACAACGGTGATGCCCTACATACAGCTTGCCATAGAAAGGAGTGATGAAAAATTAGAAGGAAGAAGTAGGAAAGAGAGATTCAGAAGGAGCACAGTATCTCCATACGCCTATCTGAAATTCCGACCATTAATTTACATAAGTATTTCTATCTTATTTTATTTATCTTTATTTTCTATTTATTTTATTAATCATATTTAAACCAATAATCCCTTAAATTAGTTAAATCCGTCTGACTGAGATTTATAAGGTGACCAAAGCTTGCTTCATACCAACAATCTCTGTGGGATCGACCCTTACTCACGTAAGGTTTATTACTTGGACGACCCAATACACTTGCTGGTTAGTTGAACGGAGTTGTGGAAAGAAAGTGCTAAGTTAATAGATGCACATGCCAAGGAGCCATTATTGATAATCACAATTTCGTCCACCAAGTAACGGTTCATCTTGTTGCTCAGATTAGGTAATTTTCTTTTTGTTTTGTTTTCAAAAATTTTTCAAAAAAATTTTTTCCTTTTATTTCGAAAATAAATAAAAAAATACCAAAAAATCATAAAATCATAAAAACCAAAAATATTTTGTGTTTCTTGTTTGAGTCTTGAGTCAATTTTTAAGTTTGGTGTCAATTGCATATGCATATTGTTCTTGCATTTTTTCGAAAAATTCATGCATTCATGGTGTTCTTCATGATCTTCAAGTTGTTCTTGGTAAGACTTCTTGTTTGATCTTGATGATTTCTTATTTTGTGTCTTTTGTTGTTTTTCATGTGCATCTTTGCATACATATTTTCCAAGCCTTAAAAATTTCTAAGTTTGGTGTCTTGCATGTTTTCTTTGCATAAAAAATTTTTCAAAAAATATGTTCTTGATGTTCATCATGATCTTCAAAGTGTTCTTGGTGTTCATCTTGACATTCATAGTTATCATTTCCTTAATTTTCTCCAAATTTTCGAAAATTTAAGTTGACTTAGTCAACAACTTTTAAAATTAGTTGTTACTCATAAGTCAAGTCAAATTTTCAATTTTAAAAATCTTATCTTTTCAAAATCTTTTTTAAAAATCACATCTTTTTCATTTTTTCAATAATTTCGAAATTTTAAAAATTTATTTTTAAAATCTTTTTCTTATCTTGTTTTTTCAAAAAAAAATTGAAACTTTACTAACAATTAATTTGATTGATTCAAAAATTTGATGTTTGTTACTTTCTTGTTAAGAAAGGTTCAATCTTTAACTTCTAGAATCCTATCTTTTAGTTTCTTATTAGTCAAGTAATCAATTTTAATTTTAAAAATTAAATCTTTTTCAAAATATCTTTTTCTTAAGAATCTTATCTTTTTATCATATCTTTTTATCATATCTTCTTATCTTATCTTTTTATCATATCTTTTTCAAAATTTTATCTTTTTCAAAAAAGTTTGATTTTAAAATATCTTTTCTAACTTCTTATCTTCTTATCTTTTCAAATTTGATTTTAATATCTTTTCCAACTAACTAGTTGAGTTTTTGTTTGTTTCTTATCTTTTTCAAAACCACCTAACTACTCTTTCCTCTCTAATTTTCGAAAATATCTCATCCCTTTTTCAAAAAATTTTTTTAATTAATTAATTGTTTTAATTTTAATATCTTATCTTTTATTTTCGAAAATCATTTAACTTCTTTTCAAATTTATTTTCGAAATTTCTTCCCTCTCCCCTTCTTCTATTTATTTATTTATTTACTAACACTTCTCTTCACCTCTCTTCATCTCAAATCACTGCCCCTACCTATTCATTCTTCTTCGCTCCTATTCCCTTTCTTCTTCTACTAACATAAAGGAATCTCTATACTGTGACATAGAGGATTCCTCTTTCTTTTCTTGTTCTCTTCTTCCCTATATGAGCAGGAATAAGAAAAATGGCATTCTTGTTGAAGCTGATCCAGAACCTGAAAGAACTCTAAAAAGGAAACTAAGAAAAGCTAAATTACAACAATCTAGAGGAAACCTTTCTGAGATTTTTGAACAAGAGAAGGAGATGGCAGCCGAACCCAACAACAATAATGCAAGGAGAATGCTAGGTAATTTCACTAAACCAACGTCCAAATTTGATGGAAGAAGCATCTCCATTCCGGCCATTGGAGCAAACAATTTTGAGCTGAAACCTCAATTAGTTGCTCTAATGCAACAGAACTGCAAGGTTCATGGACTTCCATCTGAAGATCCTTATCAGTTTTTAACTGAGTTCTTGCAGATTTGTGAGACTGTTAAGACAAATGGAGTAGATCCTGAAGTCTACAGGCTCATGCTTTTCCCCTTTGCTGTAAGAGACAGAGCTAGAACATGGTTGGATTCACAACCTAAAGATAGCCTGGACTCCTGGGGTAAGCTGGTCACGGCCTTCTTGGCTAAGTTCTTTCCTCCTCAAAAGCTGAGCAAGCTTAGAGTGGATGTTCAGACCTTCAAACAAAAAGATGGTGAATCCCTCTATGAAGCTTGGGAAAGATACAAACAGATGACCAAAAGATGTCCTTCTGACATGTTTTCTGAATGGACCATGATAGATATATTCTATTATGGTCTATCTGAGTTTTCCAAAATGTCATTGGACCATTCTGCAGGTGGATCCATTCACTTAAAGAAAATGCCTGCAGAAGCTCAAGAACTTATTGACATGGTTACAAATAACCAATTCATGTACACTTCTGAGAGGAATTCTGTGAATAATGGGATGCCTCAGAGGAAGAGAGTTCTTGAAATTGATGCTCTGAATGCCATATTGGCTCAGAACAAAGTGTTGACTCAGCAAGTCAACATGATCTCTCAAAGTCTGAATGGATGGCAAAATGCATCCAACAGTACTAAAGAGGCAGCTTCTGAAGAAGCTTATGATCCTGAGAACCCTACAATGGCAGAGGTTAATTACATGAGTGAACCTTATGGAAACACCTATAATTCATCATGGAGAAATCATCCAAATTTCTCATGGAAGGATCAACAAAAGCCTCAACAAGGCTTTAATAATGGTGGAAGAAACAGGCTTATCAATAACAAGCCTTTTCCATCATCTTCTCAGCAACAGACAGAGAATTCTGAGCAGAGCCCCTCTAATTTAGTAAATTTAGTCTCTGATTTGTCAAAAGCCACTTTAAGTTTCATGAGTGAGACAAGGTCCTCCATCAGAAATTTGGAGGCACAAGTGGGCCAGCTGAGTAAGAAAGTCATTGAAACTCCTCCCAGTATTCTCCCAAGCAATACAGAAGAGAATCCAAAAGGAGAGTGCAAGGCCATTGATGTAATCAATATGGCCGAATGCACAAGGGAGGAGAAAGACAAAAATCCTAGTGAGAAAGATCTCCTGGGACGTCTCTCAAGCAAGAAAGAGTCCCCTATTAAGGACCTAAAGGAATCTGAGGCTCATATAGAGACCATAGATATTCCATTAAATCTCCTTCTGCCATTCATGAGCTCTGAAGACTATTCTTCCTCTGAAGAGGATGAAGATGTAACTAGAGAGCAAGTTGCTCAATATTTAGGAGCTATCATGAAGCTGAATGCCAAGTTGTTTGGTAATGAGACTTGGGAAGGTGAACCCCCTTGCTCATTAGTGAACTAGATACATGGATTCAGAAAACTTTACCTCAAAAGAGACAAGATCCTGGTAAATTCTTAATACCCTGTACCATAGGCACCATGACCTTTAACAAGGCTCTGTGTGACCTGGAGTCAGGCATAAATCTTATGCCATTCTCTATAATGGAGAAACTAGGGATCATTGAGGTACAACCTGCCTTATTCTCATTACAACTGGCAGACAAGTCAGTAAGACAAGCTTATGGATTAGTAGAGGACGTGTTAGTAAAGGTTGAAGGCCTTTACATCCCTGCTGATTTCATAATCTTAAACACTAGGAAGGAAGAGGATAAATGCATCATCCTTGGAAGACCCTTCCTAGCCACAGCAGAAGCTGTGATTATTGTTAACAGAGGAGAATTAGTCCTTCAATTGAATGGGGACTATCTTGTGTTTAAAGCTCAAGGACCTTCCTCTGCAACCATGGAGAGGACGCATGAAAAGCTTCTCTTAGTACAGAGTCAAAAAGAGCCCCCACAGTCAACCTCTAAGTTTGGTGTTGGGAGGCCCTCATCATGCTCTAAATATCTGTGAGGCTCCATGAGAGCCCACTGTCAAGCTAATGACATTAAAAGAGCGCTTGTTGGGAGGTAACCCAATTTTTATTTATCTAATTTTATTTTTATTTTATTGTTATTTTGTGTTTTATTAGGTTCATGATCATGTGGAGTCACGAAAAAAAATTATTAAAATTAAAAACAGAATCAAAATAGCAGAAGAAAAATCACACCCTGGAGGAAGGACTTACTGGCGTTTAAACGCTAGTAAGGTGCATCTGGCTAGCGTTCAACACCAGAACAGAGCATGGATCTGGCGCTGAATGCCAGAAACAAGCAACATCCTGGCGTTTTGACGCCAAGAATATGCCTTGAGGAAAGCTGGCACTGAACGCCAGTAACAAGCATGGAACTGGCGTTCAACGTCAGAAACATGCTGCACATGGGCGTTGGACACCCAGAACGTGCATCACTTCGGCGTTTAAACGCCAGAATGGTATTCTAAGACATTTTACATGCCTAATTGGTGTAGGGATGTAAATCCTTGGCACCTCAGGATCTGTGGACCCCACAGGATCATCTCAGGATCTGTGGACCCCACAGGATTCCCATTTAACATATTCCCACCTTACCTCCTAATAATCCTATAACACACTTCCCCAAAAACTCTTCACCAATCACCTCAATCTCTCTTCCCAATTACCCCCTTCACCACTCACATTCATCCACTCTTCCCCATAAACCCCACCAACCTTCAAAATTCAAACATCTTTCCCACCCAAACCCACCCTACATAGCCGAACCTAACCTCCCTCCCCTCCCTATATATACCCATCCATTCTACTTCATTTTCACACCACACAACCCCTCTTCTATACCTTGGCCGAATCCTTCACCACTCACTCTCCTCCATATTTTCTTCTTCTTCTTCTTCTTTTCTTCTTTCTTTTCTTGCTCGAGGGCAATCAATATTTTAAGTTTGGTGTGGTAAAAGCATAAGCTTTTTGTTTTTTCATTACCATCAATGGCACCTAAGGCCGGAGAATCCTCTAGAAAAGGGAAAGGGAAGACAAAAGCTTCCACCTCCGAGTCATTGGAGATGGAAAGATTCATCTCCAAAAGCCATCAAGACCACTTCTATGATGTTGTGGCAAAGAAGAAGGTGATCCCTGAGGTCCCTTTCAAGCTCAAGAAAAATGAGTATCCGGAGATCCGACATGAGATCTGAAGAAGAAGTTGGGAAGTGCTAACCAACCCCATTCAACAAGTCGGAATCTTAATGGTTCAAGAGTTCTATGCTAATGCATGGATCACTAGGAACCATGATCAAAGTGTGAACCCGAATCCAAAGAATTCTCTTACAATGGTTCGGGGGAAATACTTAGATTTTAATCCGGAAAATGTGAGGTTGGCATTCAACTTGCCCATGATGCAAGGAGATGAACGCCCCTACACTAGAAGAGTCAACTTTGATCAAAGGTTGGACCAAGTCCTCGTGGACATATGTGTGGAAGGAGCTCAATGGAAAAGAGACTCCAAAGGCAAGCCAGTTCAACTGAGAAGACTGAACCTCAAGCCTGTAGCTAGAGGATGGTTGGATTTCATCCAACGCTCTATCATCCCTACTAGCAACCGATCCAAAGTTACTGTGGATCGGGCCATCATGGTTCATAGCATTATGATTGGAGAGAAAATAGAAGTTCATGAAGTTATCTCTTTTGAATTCTACAAAATAGCCGACAAGTCCTCCACCACGGCAAGGCTAGCTTTTCCTCATCTTATTTGCCTTCTATGTTGCTCAGCTGGAGTTATCATAGAAGGAGACATCCTCATTGAAGAGGATAAGCCCATCACAAAGAAGAGGATGGAGCAAACAAGAGAGACCCTCCACGGATCTCAAGAGATGCATGAGGAAGCTCATCATGAAGAAATCCCTGAGATGCCTCAAAGGATGCACTTTCCTCCCATCAACTATTGGGAACAACACAACACTTCCCTAGAAGATTTGAGTTACAATGTGGAACAATTAAGGGTGGAACATCAAGAGCACTCCATCATCCTCCATGAAATTAGAGAAGACCAAAGAGTAATGAGGGAGGAGCAACAAAGGCAAGGAAGGGGCATAGAGGAGCTTAAGGACATTGTTGGTCTTTCAAGAAGAAGACGCCACTAAGGTGGATTCATTCCTTGTTCTTATTTTTCTGCTGTTCGGTTTTTATGTTATATGTTCATCTATGTTTTGTGTCTCTACTTCATGATCATTAATAGTTAGTAACTATGTCTTAAAGTTATGAATAATTCCATTAATCCTTCACCTCTCTTAAATGAAAAATATTTTAATTTAAAAGAACAAGAAGTACATGAATTTTGAATTTATCCTTGAATTTAGTTTAATTATATTGATGTGGTGACAATACTTTTTGTTTTCTGAATGAATGCTTGAACAGTGCATATTTTGATCTTGTTGTGTATGAATGTTAAAATTGTTCGCTCTTGAAAGAATGATGAACAAAGAGAAATGTTATTGATTATCTGAAAAATCATAAAATTGATTTTTGAAGCAAGAGAAAGCAGTGAAAAAGCAAAGGCTAGAAAAAAAAGTGGCAAAAAAAATTTAGAAAGAAAAAGAAAAAGCAAGCAGAAAAAGCCAATAGCCCTTAAAACCAAAAGGCAAGGGTAAAAGGATCCAAGGCTTTGAGCATCAATGGATAGGAGGGCCAAAGGAAATAAATCCAGGCCTAAGCGGCTAAACCAAGCTGTCCCTAACCATGTGCTTGTGTCATGAAGGTCCAAGTGAAAAGCTTGAGACTGAGTGGTTAAAGTCATGATCCAAAGCAAAAAGAGTGTGCTTAAGTGCTCTGGACACCTCTAAGTGGGGACTCTAGCAAAGCTGAGTCACAATCTGAAAAGGTTCACCTAGTCATGTGTCTGTGGCATTTATGTATCCGGTGGTAATACTGGAAAACAAAGTGCTTAGGGCCACGGCCATGACTCATAAAAGTAGCTGTGTTCAAGAATCAACATACTTAACTAGGAGAAGCAATAACACTATCCGAAATTCTAAGTTCCTAGAGAAGCCAATCATTCTGAACTTCAAAGGAAAAAGTGAGATGCCAAAACTGTTCAGAAGCAAAAAGCTACAAGTCCCGCTCATCTAATTAGAATTAATATTCATCGATATTTTGAGATTTATAGTATATTCTCTTCTTTTTATCCTATTTTATTTTCAGTTGCTTGGGGACAAGCAACGATTTAAGTTTGGTGTTGTGATGAGCGGATAATTTATACGCTTTTTGGCATTGATTTTAGGTAGTTTTTAGCATGATCTAGTTACTTTTAGGGATGTTTTCATTAGGTTTTATGCTAAATTCACATTTTTGGACTTTACTATGAGTTTGTGTATTTTTCTGTGATTTCAGGTATTTTCTGGCTGAAATTGAGGGACCTGAGCAAAACTCTGATAACGAGGCTGACAAATTAAAGGACTGCTGATGCTGTTGGAATCTGACCTCCCTGCACTCAAAATGGATTTTCTAGAGCTAAAATACTCCAAATGCCGCGCTCTCAACGGCGTTGGAAAGTAGACATCCAGAGCTTTCCAGCAATATATAATACTCCATACTTTGTTCGAGATTTGACGATGTAAACTGGCGCTCAACGCCAGTTCCATGCTGCATTCTGGAGTCAAACGCCAGAAACACGTCACGAACCAGAGTTGAACGCCCAAAACACATTACAACTTGGCGTTCAACTCCAAAAGAAGCCTCAGCTCGTGGATAGATCAAGCTCAGCCCAAACATACACCAAGTGGGCCCTGGAAGTGGATTTATGCATCAATTACTTACTCCTGTAAACCCTAGTAGCTAGTCTAGTATAAATAGGATAGTTTACTATTGTATTAGACATCTTTTGGCCATTCGGTCTTTTGATCATTCAGGGACCGGCCTCCCGGCCATGCCTGAACCTTTCACTTTTGTATTTTCAATGGTGGAGTTTCTACACACCATAGATTAAGGGTGTGGAGCTCTGCTGTACCTCAAGTTTTAATGCAATTACTACTCTTTTCCTTTAAATTTCATTTATTCCTGTTCTAAGATATTCGTTGCACTTCAACATGACGAATGTGATGATCCGTGACACTCATCACTATTCTCACCTATGAACACGCGTGATTGACAACCACTTCCGTTCTACCTTAGGCCGGGCGCATATCTCTTAGATTCCTTAATCAGAATCTTCGTGGTAGAAGCTAGAATTGATGGCGGCATTCATGGGAATCCGGAAAGTCTAACCTTGTCTGTGGTATTCCGAGTAGGATTCTGGGATTGAATGACCGTGACGAGCTTCAAACTCCTAAAGGCTGGGCGTTAGTGACAGACGCAAAAGAATCACGGGATTCTATTCCAACCTGATTGAGAACCGACAGATGATTAGCCGTGCTGTGACAGAGCATTTAGACCTTTTTCACTGAGAGGATGGGATGTAGCCATTGACAACAGTGATGCCCTACATATAGCTTACCATAGAAAGGAGTGATGAAAACTAGAAGGAAGAAGTTGGAAAGCAGAGATTCAGAAGGAGCACAGCATCTCCATACGCCTATCTAAAATTCCCACCACTAATTTACATAAGTATTTCTATCCTATTTTATTTATCTTTATTTTCTATTTATTTTATTAATCATATTTAAACCAATAATCCCTTAAATTAGTTAAATCCACCTGAGTGAGATTTATAAGGTGACCATAGCTTGCTTCATACCTACAATCTCTGTGGGATCGACCCTTACTCACGTAAGGTTTACTACTTGGACGACCCAGTATACTTGGTGGTTAGTTGAACAGAGTTGTGGAAAGAAAGTGCTAAGTTAATAGATGCACATGCCAAGGAGCCATTATTGATAATCACAATTTCGTCCACAATCTATCCTCTAGATCTGAGTCGTGGTCGTTGTCATGGTCATCCGCCATGGTGATGGGATGACTTCCAGGGTCCCCGGCAACGGCACCAATTTCTGAGGATTACCTGAAATTGGAGGTCGATCTTGGACGAGATCTTCTGTGCTGGTTGGAGCAGTTGTGTTCGACTTGTTGGACTTGGTGGTAGTGCTGATCCTTCAACCCCGGAGGGTGGGGGGTACCTGCAAGGGACTCCGATGCTTAAGTTAGCAAGGGTATTAAGCAGGTATTGAATAGAATCAGAGTATGAGTTATATCTGGGTGCTCCAATGTATTTATAATGGTGAGATGTGACCTTCTTTGGATAAGATAAGTTAGTTATCTTATCTTATCTTATCTTTTGTCGAGGTCAGTTTATCTTCCATGGAACCGCTATTATCTCTATAGGCTTGGGCTGCCTTTGGATCGGGGTCGTATTCCTTGAGTTGGGCCCTTCTTTGGGCTTTCTTGTCAATTTGGCCGAGTTCTTTACGAAGAAGTCGGTCTGCTTGACCAAAAGAGGTTGGTCACTTTGCTACTGAACATCCCGGCTCAGACAGCTCGACCCAAGGTATGAACAGATTTCATGGAGGATAATGAAGTGCTCTTGGTGCTCCATCCTTAGTGCTTTTGGTGCTCCTTTCTAGTGATGGGTTTTTGAGATAATCTCTCCATCTCCCATGACTCGGAGTTGGACATAACTGCCTTTTCTTTCCTCTTCCTAGAGGTTTATCCAGTCTTAGGTGCCATTAATGGTTATGGAAAAACAAAAAGCAATGCTTTTTCAACACCAAACTTAAAAGATTGCTCGTCCTCGAGCAAAAGAAGAAAGAAAGAAGGAGAAGAAGAAGAAATGGAAGAGATGGAGGTGTATAAAGGGTCGGCCATGTGGGGTTGGGAGTGTTTTTGGAGGGGAATAGTTTGAATTTAAGTGGGTGGGTGTAGGTGGGAAATAGTGGTTGGATGTGAGTGGTGAAAAGGGTGTTATGGAAAGATTTGAAGAAGGGGGAAAGTGAGTTGGGGTAGGTAGGGATCCTGTGAGGTCCACAGATCCTGAGGTGTCAATGATTTCTCATTGCTGCACCATTCTGGCGTGTAAACGCCTCTTTGAGTGCCAATCCTGGCGTTAAAGCCAGTTGCTGCCCATTTCTGGCGTTTAACGCCAGCTTTACTTTCCTTTCTGGCATTTAACGCCATCTTTTCTTCCCTTTCTGGCATTTAACACCAGCTTGGTGCCCTTTTTGGCGTTAAACGCCAGTCCGGTGCCCTTTTCTGGCGTTAAACGCCCAGAATGGTCCCAGACTGGGCGTTTAACACCCATTCTGCTACCTAAATGCCAGTAAGCTCATCCTCCAGGGTGTGCTATTTTTAATGCTATTTTTTATTTTTACTTTAATTTTTGCATTTGTTTTTGTGATTCCACATGATTATCATCCTAAAGAAAACATAAAATAACAATGGAAATTTAACATAGATAAGTAAAAATTGGGTTGCTTCCCAATAAGCGCTTCTTTAATGTCAATAGCTTGACAGTGAGCTCTCATGGAGCCTCACAGATACTCAGAGCATGGTTGTGGCCTCCTAACACCAAACTTAGAGTTTGAATGTGGGGGCTTGTTTTGACTCTGTATTGAGAGAAGCTTTTCATGCTTCTTTTCCATGTGTATTGAAGGAGATCCGTGAGCTTTAAACATAAGGTAATCCTCATTCACTTGAAGGACAAACTCTCCTCAGTCAAAATCAATCACAGCTTTTGCTGTGGCTAGGAAGGGTCTGCCAAGGATGATGGATTCATCCTTGTTCCTTCCAATGTCTAGGATTATGAAGTCAGCAGGGAAGTAAAGGCCCTCAACCTTCTCTAAAACATCCTCTACAAGTCCATCAGCCTGTTTCATGGATTTGTCTGCCATCTCTAGTGAGATTCTTGAAGCTTGCACCTCAAAGATTCCCAATTTCTCCATTACAGAGAGTGGTATGAGTTTATGCCTGAGCCCAGGTCACACAGAGCCTTCTCAAAGGTCATGGTGCCTATGGTACAGGGTATTAAGAATTTTCTGGGATCCGGTTTCTTCTGAGGTAATGTCTGCCTAATCAAGTCATTCAGTTCATTGGTGAGCAAGGAGGGTGATGAGCGGATAATTTAAATGCATTTTGGCATTGTTTTTAGGTAGTTTTTAGTAGGATCTAGCTACTTTCAAGGATTTTTTTATTAGTTTTTATCAAAAAATCATATTTCTGGACTTTACTATGAGTTTATGTGTTTTTCTGTGATTTCAGGTATTTTCTGGCTGAAATTGAGGGACCTGAGCAAAAATCTGATAGTAGGCTGAAAAAGGACTATAGATGTTGTTGGATTCTGACCTCCCTGCACTTGAAATGGAATTTCTGGAGCTACAGAACTCCAAATGGCGCGTTCTCAATTGAATTAAAATGTAGACATCCAGAGCTTTCCAGCAATATATAATAGTCCATACTTTATTTGAGTTTAGATGACGCAAACTGGCATTCAACGCCAGTTCCATGCTACATTCTGGAGTAAAACGCCAGAAACATGTCACAAACCAGAGTTAAACGCCAAAAACACGTTACAACTTGGCGTTTAAGCCCAAGAGGAGCCTCTGCACGTGTAAAGCTAATGCTCAGGCCAAGCACACACCAAAGTGGGCCCCGAAAGTTGATTTCTGCATTTAGACTTATTTCTGTAAACCCTAGTAGCTAGTCTAGTATAAATAGAACTTTTTACTTTTGTATTGGGAGTCTCTCTTAGACCATTGTTCCTTTTCCCTATTTTTGAATTCATATGCCATTTGGGGAGGCTGGCCATTCAGCCACGCCTGGACCTTTATCACTTATGTATTTTCAACGGTGGAGTTTCTACACACCATAGATTACGGTGTGGAGCTCTGCTGTTCCAAGAGTATTAATGCAAAGTACTATTGTTCTTCTATTCAATAAATGCTTATTCTTGTTCTAAGATATTTGGTGCACTTCAACATAATGAATGTGATGATTCGTGACACTCATCATCATTCTCACCTATAAACGCATGACTAACAACCACTTCCGTTCTTCCTTAGATCGAACGTGTATCTCTTAGCCTCCATTCCGAAAGATCGGAGACTTCTTGATATAAGCTAGAATTATTGGAGGCCATTCCTGAGATCCGGAAAGTCTGAACCTTGTCTGTGGTATTCCAAGTAGGATCTGGAAAGAGATGACTGTGACGAGCTTTAAACTCGCGAGTGTTGGGCGTAGTGACAGACGCAAAAGGATCACTGGATTCTATTCCAACATGATCGAGAACCGACAGATGATTAGCCGTGCGGTGACAGCGCATTTGGACCATTTTCACTGAGAGGACGGGAGGTAGCCATTGACGCCAGTGAAACCCGAACATACAGCTTGCCATAGAAAGGAGTAAGAATGATCTGATGAAAGCAGTAGGAAAGCAGAGATTCAAAAGGAACACAGTATCTTCATGCGCTTATCTGAAATTCCCACTAATGAATTACATAAGTATCTCTATCTCTATTTTATGCTTTATTTATCTTTATATTCAAAAACCATTATAACCATTAGAATCCGGCTGACTGAGATTTACAAGATGACCATAGCTTGCTTCATTCCAAACAATCTCCGTGGGATCGACACTTACTCACGTAAGGTTTATTACTTGGACGACCCAGTGCACTTGCTGATTTGTTGTGCAAAGTTGTGAAGAAGAATGATATTACAATTGTGCGTACCAAGTTGTTGGTGCCATTGAGATCACAATTTCGTGCACCATGTTTTTGGCGCCATTGCCGGGGATTGTTTGAGTTTGGACAATTGACGGTTCGTCTTGTTGCTCACATTAGGTAATTTTCTTTTCAAAAAGTTTTCAAAAAAAATCTTTCAAAAAATTTTTTTATTTTATTTTCGTTTTTCAAAAAGAAATTTTTGAAAAAATCCAAAAAAAATTAATAAAATCATAAAATCAGAAAAAATATTTTTGTGTTTCTTGTTTGAGTCTAGTCTCAATTTTTAAGTTTGGTGTCAATTGCATGTTTTTAAAATTTGTGCATTTTTGGAAAAACTCATGCATGGTGTTCTTCATGATCTTCAAGTTGTTCTTAATAAGTTTTCTTGTTTGATCTTCATATTTTCTTGTTTTGTGTCTTTTGTTGTTTTTCATATGCATTTTTTGATCCATAGTGTCTAAACATTGAAAATTTCTAAATTTGGTGTCGTGCATATTTTTCTTTTCTTGAAAATTTTTCAAAAATAAATCTTGATGTTCATCATGATCTTCAAAGTGTTCTTGGTGTTCATCTTAACATTCATAGTGTTCTTGCATGCATCATGTGTTTTGATTCATAATTTTCATGTTTTGGGTCACATTTGTTGTTTTTCTCTCTCATCATTAAAAATTCAAAAATCAAAAAATATCTTTTCCTTCTTTTACTCAAAAATTTGAAATCTTTGGGTTGACTTAGTCAAAAAATTTTAAAATAAGTTGTTTCTTGTTAGTAAAGTCATGATTTCAATTTTAAAAATCTTATCTTTTCAAAATCTTTTTCAAAATCAAATCTTTTCTTTTTCCTTTTGTTATTTTCGAAAATTTTTTAAACTTGATTTTCAAAATCTTTTTCTTATCTTTATTTCATGATTTTCAAAAACTTTACTAATAATTAATGTGATTGATTCAAAAAATTTGAAGTTTGTTACTTTCTTGTTAAGAAAGGTTCAATCTTTAAATTCTAGAATCATATATTTTAGTTTCTTATTAGTCAAGTAATCAATTTTAATTTTAAAAATCAAATCTTTTTAATTTCCTTTTCAAATCTTTTTCAAAATATATTTTCAATCATATCTTTTTCAAATCATATCTTTTTTCAAAATCAATTTCAAAAATCTTTTCTAACTTCCTATCTTATTGATTTTCAAATCATTTTCAACTAACCAATTGACTTTTTGTTTGTTTCTCATCTTTTTCAAAACCACCTAACTACTTCTCTCTCTGTAATTTTCGAAAATTCCTCACCCTTTTTCAAAATTCTTTTTAATTAACTAATTGTTTCAAATTTCAATTTTAATTTTATTTCTTCTCTTAATTTTCAAAAATCACTAACTTTTTTTTAAATAATTTTTGAAATTCTCTCCTTCTCATCTCTTTCTACTTATTTATTTATCTACTAACACTTCTCTTCTACTCATAATTCAAACCCTCTACTCTTTTCTCTCTGTGTTTGAATTTTTCTTCTTCTATTCTTTTCTTCTTCTACTCACATAAAGGAATCTCTATACTATGACATAGAGGATTCCTCTTCTTTTCTGTTCTCTTTTTTTTCATATGAGCAGGAGCAAGGACAAGGACATTCTTGTTAAAGCAGATCCTGAACCTGAAAGGACTCTGAAGAAGAAGCTAAGAGAAGCTAAAGCACAAAAATCCAAAGAAAACCTTACAGAGAATCTCAAAAAAGAAGTAGACATGGCCGAACCCAACAACAATGCAAGGAGGATGCTTGGTGATTATACTACACCTACTTCCAATTTTTATGGAATAAGCATCTCAATCCCTGCCATTGGAGCAAACAATTTTGAGCTGAAGCCTCAACTAGTTGCTCTAATACAACAGAACTGCAACTTTCATGGACTTCCATCAAAAGATCCCTATCAATTTTTAACTGAATTATTACAGAATTATGATACTGTTAAGACTAATGGAGTAGATCCTGAAGTCTACAGGCTCATGCTTTTTCCTTTTGCTGTAAGAGACGGTGCTAGAACATGGTTGGACTCACAACCTAAAGATAGCCTAGACTCTTGGGATAAGCTGGTCACGGCCTTTTTGGCCAAGTTCTTTCGTCCTTAAAAGCTGAGCAAGCTTAGAGTGGATGTTCAGACCTTCAAGCAAAAAGATGGTGAATCCCTCTATGAAGCTTGGGAAAGATACAAGTAGTTGACCAAAAAGTGTCCTTCTGATATGCTTTCAGAGTGGACTATTTTGGATATATTCTATGATGGTCTATCTGAGTTCTCTAAGATGTCACTGGACCATTCTGTAGGTGGATCCATTCACCTAAAGAAAACGGCTACAGAAGCTCAAGAACTCATTGACATGGTTGCAAATAACCAATTCATGTACACCTCTGAGAGGAATCTTGTGAATAATGGGACCCCTCAGAAAAGGGGAGTTCTTGAAATTGATACTCTGAATGCCATATTGGCTCAGAATAAAATGTTGACTCAGCAAGTCAACATGATTTCTCAGAGTCTGAATGGATTACAAAATGCATCCAACAGTACTAAAGAAGCATCTTCTGAAGAAGAAGCTTATGATCCTGAGAACCCTACAATGGCAGAGGTGAATTACATGGGTGAAGCCTATGGAAACACCTATAATCCCTCATGGAGAAATCATCCAAATTTCTCATGGAAGGATCAACAAAAGCCCCAACAAGGCTTTAATAATGGTGGAAGAAACAGGTTTAGTAATAACAAGACTTTTCCATCATCTCCTCAGCAACAGATAGAGAATTCTGAGCAGAGCCCCTCTAGCTTAGCAAACATAGTCTCTGATATATCTAAGGCCACTTTAAGTTTCATGAGTGAAACAAGGTCCTCCATTAGAAATTTGGAGGCACTAGTGGGCCAGCTGAGTAAAAGAGTCATTGAAACTCCTCCTAGTACTATCCCAAGCAATACAGAAGAGAATCCAAAAAGAGAGTGCAAGGCCATTGATATAAACAAAATGGCCGAATCCAGAGAGGAAAGGGAAGACGTGAATTCCAATGAGGAAGACCTCATGGGACGTCCTTCAGACAGAAAGAAGTTCCCTATTGAGGACCTAAAGGAATCTGTGGCTCATATAGAGACCATAAAGATTCCATTAAACTTTCTTCTGCCATTCATGGGCTCTGAGAACTATTCTTCCTCTGAAGAGGATGAAGATGTAACTGAAGAGCAAGTTGCTCAATATCTAGGAGCCATCATGAAGCTGAATGCCAAGTTGTTTGGTAATGAGACTTGGGAAGATGAACCTTCCTTGCTCATTAGTAAACTAAATACATGGGTTCAGCAAACTTTACCTCAAAAGAAATAAGATCCTGGTAAATTCTTAATACCTTGTACCATAGGCACCATGACCTTTGAGAAGGCTCTGTGTGACCTGGGGTCAGGTATAAATCTTATGCCACTCTGTGTAACGGAGAAACTGGGAATCTTTGAGGTACAAGCTGCAAGAATCTCATTAGAGATGGCAGACAAGTCAATAAAACAAGCTTATAGATTGGTAGAGGACGTGTTAGTAAAGGTTAAAGGCCTTTACATCCCTGCTGATTTCATAATCCTAGACACTGGGAAGGATGAGGATGAATGCATCATCTTTGGAAGACCCTTCCTAGCCACAGCAGGAGCTGTGATTGATGTTGACAGAGGAGAGCTAGTCCTTCAATTGAATGGGGACTACCTTGTGTTTAAAGCTCAAGGATCTTCTTCTGCAACCACAGAGAGGAAGCATGAAAAGCTTCTCTCAATACACAGTAAAACACAGCCCCCACAATCAAACTCTAAGTTTGGTGTTGGGAGGTCCCAACAATGCTCTGAACATCTATAAAGCTCTATGAGAGCTCACTGTCAAGCTATTGACATTAAAGAAGCACTTATTGGGAGGCAACCCAATTTTTATTTATCTATATTTCTATTGTTCTTTTATGTTTTATTAGGTTTATGATCATGTGGAGTCACAAAACAATTGCAAAAATTAAAAACAGAATCAAAAACAGCAGAAGAAAAAGCACACCCTGAAGGAAGAGTTGTCTGGCGTTTAAATGCCAGAAACAAGCATCTGTCTGGCGTTTAACGCCAGAAACAAGCACCAAGCTGGCGTTTAACGCCAGAAATAAGCATAAGACTGGTGTTAAATGCTAGAAACAAGCTACATCTGGGTGCTTAACGCCAGAAACAAGCATCAATCTGGCATTAAACGCCAGAATTGCATACAGAGGGTGTTTTACACGCCTAAAAGGTGCAGGGATGAGAAATCCTTGACACCTCAAGATCTGTGGATCCCACAGGATCATCTCAGGATCTGTGGATCCCACAAAATTCCTGCCTACCCCACTTCTCTCTTCCTCACACAATCCAATAACATTATACCCTTCACCAATCACCTCAATCTCTCTTCCCCATTACACCTTCACCAATCACATCCGTCCACTCTTCCCCATAAACCCCACCTACCTTCAAATTTAAAATCTCTTTCCCACCCAAACCCACCATAAATAACCGAACCTAAACCCCTCTCCCTCCACTATATAAACCCATCCATCCTTCTTCATTCTCACACAACACTACCCTCTCTTCTCCCCCTTGGCCGAAACCCACACCTCTCTCCCTCTCCTGCAAATCTTCTTATTCTTCTTCTATTCTTTCTTCTTTTGCTCGAGGGCGAGTAACATTCTAAGTTTGGTGTGGTAAAAACATAGCTTTTTTTGTTTTTCCATAACCATTGATGGCACCTAAGGCCAGAGAAACCTCAAGAAAGAGGAAAGGGAAGGCAATTGCGTCCACCTCTGAGTCATGGGAGATGGAGAGATTCATCTCAAAAGCCCATCAAGACCACTTCTATGAAGTTGTGGCCAAGAAAAAGGTGATCCCTGAGGTCCCTTATAAGCTCAAAAAGGGCGAATATCCGGAGATCCGACAATAGATTAGAAGAAGAGGATGGGAAGTTCTCTCCAATCCCATTCAACAAGTCAGAATCTTAATGGTTCAAGAGCTCTATGCAAACGCATGGATCACTAGGAACCATGATCAAAGCATGAACCCAAACCCAAGGAATTGGCTTACAATGGTTCGGGGGAAATGCTTAAATTTCAGTTCGAAGAATGTAAGGTTGGCGTTCAACTTGCCCATGATGTAAGAAGACGCACGCCCCTACACTAGAAGGGACAACTTGATCAAAGGTTGGACCAAGTCCTCATGGACATATGTGTGGAAGGAGCTTAATGGAAAAAAGACTCAAAAGGTGTAACGACCCAATTTTCAATATGTCTAGATCATACCGGAAACTGAGCGCTACCAATTTGTCCTCCTAATTATTATCTATTATTTATCATATGAGCCTGATTCGTTGTTAAAAGCGTTGTTAAATTGCGAGGTATATTTTTTTTTTGAACACATTTGGGTTAATAGATGGAATCACTCATAATCAATTCACAAGTAATAACAGATAAAACAGTTGTAAACAACCACACATAAATACATCACAAGCAGTTAACAACATTCAGTGATCCAGCCTTTGATTAAGAATAGACTTTTAGTTAGAACACCCCTAGATATAGCTAGATAATAACTATATACATATACATACATACAACATCCCAGGTCCTGACCTGTTCAATAGGTCCCTAAGCTGGCACCTAGGCTAGCCTAAACTCTATACTCACCTAGTCCCTCTAAACTACTAAAGCGAGGGAAAGTACATTCTAAGTCTTCACAACTCAAGTCAGGTGGAACGTCATCAAAAGATAGAACATCATCTGCTACTCCTCTGCACGATCAAACTTTTCCACAGGACGTCTCTCTGGTACCTCATGAAGTAGCCACACAATAGGAATCTCGTACACAGGATTTAGGTTAAAGTGCGCATACGAACGGGGTGCAGACGTTGGCTGGTCTCACAGTATATACATATAAACAGAGAATGATATTCACCCTAGACTCAGAAGACTACCTAGAGCAGGATCCTCTTCGCAGAACCATCATCAACGAACTACGGTAAGGTACTCTTACTTCCATCTGAAGGGGAAGGGAGAGAGAAGGAGTAAGAACTGGGGAGTTCTTAGTAGGGTCGGGGTTATTAGTTACGTTCATTAATTCCGTGTTGTTTAGCAGATAAATAGCAGAATATCGAGAAGTAGTGGATAGAAGAAGCAGATAACTTAGAGAAAATAGAGAAAATAGAAAGCAGAACACAAACAAGAGAATACAAGAAAATAAAACACAGACACAGTGAATAGAATACAAACAAAGAAAACATGCATTCAAACAATCAACCATAACAGAGTAAATGTGCAACCAAGTATGATGCATGTCTAGCCCTAGTGCAGGTAATGAGCTCATCTGTCGGTTACATACCCGCTCCCGACGTTACCCAAATATAAATCTGTACTGCAGGAAAGCGTTCTCAGTGGTCACACCACCATCTATCTGACTGCCTTCACGCAGCAGATCATCACACAAATATCTCAGGAGTTGCCATAACGCAACAAATGAATAAACACATCTCTTGGGTTGCCTCAAGCAACAAATGACCTTTCAACAGGTCCTCTACTTTTTATTCTCTTTTATAATCATAAATATGCAAGCGGGACAAAACCCACGTCCTTGCCAACAATTTCATAAACTAAATACCTTTCCTCAAAAGAATCAGTGTAATTATCATCATAAGTTATCATTCTCGTTATTCATCTCTAATTACATATTCATATACAATACCCCTCTCTTTCTTTGTTCAATCATCCTGTACAAACTTTACAGCCTTTACTTTTACAACATCTTAACTCAAACCATTTCTCTTTATCAAATTACTCTCTTCTCTGTGTCTTTTTACTTTGCTCAGATTACTCTTTTCTCTATATCCCTCTATTCTGCTCTGGTTACTCTGTTCTCTGTGTTTCTTTACTCTGCTCTGGTTACTCTGCTTAACATATGTATTTAAAGCTTATGTAAATTTCGGTATGAATAGTTAGTCTGTCCCAAGTATAGGTTCATTAAGTCTATACTGAAACAGTTTAACTTTTCATATAATACCTAACCCTAGTCGCAACTCAAGGACTAACTATGTTGCCCTAGTTCGTTCGCTAATTCTATCTGTTTTTCTGTCATTAAAACATTACAGACTTTTTCTTCGATTTTTATCTTTTCTTTAACTTTTTATCTTTTCTTTATCTTTGCCTCACTAACATGTTATTACCACTCCCTAAGTGTTTTATGAAGGTAATTATGAGATTCTGCACTTAAAGTTGTCTTTCTAAAGCTTTTATAGAAAACTGCCTTTTTCGCATTATTTTATTATTTTTATTAAAATATTATTTTTAATTAAATATTATTATTTAATATTTTATTATTATTTATTATTTTATTAATATATTTTCGAAAATTAACTTTACTTTAACCTTTAACCTTTAAAATTCACTTTTTACCACCCGCAACTTTTAATATTTCTACTTTAACCACCCTAACTTTCAAAAATTACCAAATAACCCCTCAAACACCAAAATAATTACTTCCTTGCCCTTTCTAAGATCTAAAAGGTGTTCTTCATTTTTCTTCACCACACTCAAAGTGTTCTTCGTGTTCTTCGTAAATTCTTCAGATTCTTTCTCTGTTTTTACCCGTTTTTCAGTCTTTTCAGCAACCGATTTTTACCAAAATTCCCAGCCACTAAAACCCCATCTTTTCTACATGATTTTAACACAAATTGAACCCCAATTTAAGGCCTAGGGTTTCGTTTTCCAGCAGCCCTCAAGAACAACATTCATAGCTTAAATATCATCAAATTTCATCAAATTTTCAACAAAATTTCAACAAGAATCACTCATATAAACGGCGTACCTTTTGCATGATGGGTCAGCGAGAAAATGGGAACAGCGGCTTAAGCCATTAGGTGTAGGCGCTTTTCAGAGGTGGAATCTTATAGTTCTTCCTATTTGACCCGAAACCGATCGATCTAGCCATGAGCAGGTTGAAGAGAGCTCTAACAGGCCTTGGAGGACCGAACCCACGTATGTGGCAAAATACGGGGATGACTTGTGGCTAGGGGTGAAAGGCCAACCAAGATCGGATATAGCTGGTTTTCCGCGAAATCTATTTCGCCATGGATCTTACAAGCTGCTTTACAACAACAGCAAGTCTCATGCTTTGATTGAGCAAGTCGTCTATGCGAGAGGAGAACTGGATAGAGGGCATTACTTCCTCCTGCACCACAACAACGTCTTTGTCTGTCACAACTACCTCCTCCGTGTTTCAAGCACAGCCAAACCATATCATAATTAAACAACTCAAACACAATCAATCAAGATTAAATTCATCAAACCCTACCTGGTTTTGCTGCTCCTAATTCAGTTAGGCTTTCAGGTGGTCCTTTAGCACTTTTTCCTCCTAAATCACATCAAGAACAACTTTAAATCCAAAAACCCTCAACTAACCAAATCTCACTCAGCATGTTAGGAAGTGATTTCTAACCTTAGACTTTCTGGAAAGTCACGTTTCTTGGCCCTCAAGTCAAGTTAAGCATGATTCCTAAGGAAAAACATCAAGAAAACACATGTTTTGCATGGTTTTCCTTGAAAACCGAATTGAAGAGGGAGGGAGACAGCCATCTCACCTTATTTCCAGCCTTGATAAGTCACATGGTTATGTAGAGGAAGAAGAGAGGATCATTTTGGTGAAATCAGAGTTTTGATTTGAGTTTTAGTTCAGAAGAAATCAAGCTTTGAAGATTTATGAACCAAGAACTTTCTCTCCTTTTTCTCTTGGTGATTTTCGGCCACAATGAGCAAATGAGGCAGCCTTGGGGGTTTTGGGGGTGTAGGGTGAGTTGTGATTGGTTGGCTTGAAGGTGGATTAAAATAATATTAAAATATCCCAAGTGTATAACTACTAAAACTAGATGTATCAGAACACTTGCAAAAACATCTCTAAAAATTATTTTATGAGCTACTAGCGAAAATGACACTAGTAACATATTTATTATGAGAATAGAACATGTATAATGAGGCCTTAGCATTGCTAAAGTCATCAGAGAGTGCTGGTGCTAAGCTGCACCAGTAAACCGTAAATCCGGTTAAACCGATTTTCTGTTTTTAACTAAAACAGACCAGGTAACCTTATAATATCATTCAAGCATTTTCTAATAATAGTATAATGATAATATTATACTATTATCTCTCTCCTCTCATGAATCGAGTCCGGTTCGTCAAACAGAGACTATTTACAAAAGTCAGAATCAAAGCTGCCAACCGATACGGTTCAAAAACTAGGTTCTTCGCGATTGCATTATCGAGATTGCCTCAGAGGAGGTTCTATCTTAAGGATGACATAATGATAATGAGGATTGAGATGCTTGATGATATAACAGAGGTGTTCCCTTTACTGATCTTCTGGAGAAATTCGTACTTTCAGAAAAGATCTCGCGTACTCGAAAATCAGGGTTGTTACAAAAGGCAAGCCGGTTCAATTGAGAAGATTGGACCTTAAGCCTGTGGCTAGAGGATTATTGGAGTTTATCCAACACTCTATCATCCCCACTAGCAACCGATCCAAAGTAACTGTGGATCGGGCCATCATGATCCATAGCATCATGATTGGAGAGGAAGTAGAAGTTCATGAAGTCATCTCTCTAGAACTCTACAAAGTAGCCGAAAAGCTCTCCACCTTGGCAAGGCTAGCTTTTACTCATCTCATTTGCCATCTATGCAACTTAGCTGGAGTTGTCATAGAAGGAGACATCCCCATTGAAGAGGACAAGCCCATCACTGAGAAGAGGATGGAGCAAACATGAGAGCCCATTCATGGATCTCAAGAGACGCATGAGGAAGCTCATTGATGACAAGTCATCATATACCCATTTTTCAAGCTAATTTCACTTGTTTTGTTAGCATTTATGCACTTTCTTGCATCCTAAGTAAGTGATTTGGAATAAAAATGCATAACTTCTCTAAATCAAGTAACCACCATGAATTTAATGTTAATCATTGAGGTTTGAGCTTATTTTAATTGAATTTTAATTGATTTATAAGCCTCTTGAATTTAGTGATACTTTGAGTGGTTGTTTGGTTTATTTCAGGTAAAGAAAAGAAAAGAAAATGAAAAGCGTGGCCTAAGAAGCGTGACACAAGAAAAGGAAAGCGTGGCCAAAGAGGAGAGAAGCGTGCCGCAACTAATGAGGGAAGCAACCTTGCCCTCCACAAGGGCAGAATGCCCTCTAGGATGGCAGCATTAGGTGACCAAGCAAGCATAGGCAACTCTGCCCTGCCCACTCCAAGGGCAGAGCACAAAATGATGCCTTGGAACCAAGAGAAGCAAAGTCTGCCCTGCCCTTGTGGAAGGCAGAATCGGGCTCCATGAGGAAGAAAATCAAGGAGAAAATATCAACTATGCATGCTACAAGGCTCGAGCAAGGGACCATGAGGAAGCCAAGGACTAAGAGTGACTACCGTACCAAGAAACCAAGGAAAATTAGTGTGGCGCATGCTTCCGCCCAGTTTCGAACGCGGGCCATGAAGGAAGGGTCATTGCCCTGCCCTTGGCGCGGGCAGGGCAGAATCGTGAGTGTGCGCATCAAGAAGCACCAACGCGCGCACCAATTCCTTCCTTGGCAACTCGTCAGGCTCATGACCTGAAGATTGCAGGTTCGAATCCTGCCCCCGCCATGTCTTGATTTAAAAAAGTCAACACTTGAACCCTAGTTTCCATCAAGCAGAAGCAAGACGGACCATCTTGAGGGAAGAGGGCTGTATCCCTGATGGCTATGAATGGCGCGAAGTACTCTTGTGTACCGCAGATTCAGATCCAAATGCACTCGGCTCGCGCGCAACCCCGCCCCGTCAAAGCTTGATTTCCGGTGAAACTCCTGGCGTCAAGATCTGGCACGTTTCTCCCATGCTTTTCTTTGTTGGTAAACCCAACCAGCGATTGACAACAAAGAAGTCTTTCCTCTTGTTGGGGGGAGCAGAATTCTCACGATAGGAAAAAGAAAAATGAGGAACCAACGATTCTCTCTTCTTAAACAACCGATATCCTCCACACTTAATCAACATTTGATAGATTATCCAACCCCGAGCAATCTTAGTTATTGGTGGGGCTTCGGTTCGTTAGCTGGTATTTGTTTAGTCATTCAGATAGTGACTGGCGTTTTTTTAGCTATGCATTACACACCTCATGTGGATCTAGCTTTCAACAGCGTAGAACACGTTATGAGAGATGTTGAAGGGGGCTGGTTGCTCCGTTATATGCATGCTAATGGGGCAAGTATGTTTCTCATTGTGGTTCACCTTCATATTTTTCGTGGTCTATATCATGCGAGTTATAGCAGTCCTAGGGAATTTGTTCGGTGTCTCGGAGTTGTAATCTTCCTATTAATGATTGTGACAGCTTTTACAGGATACGTACCACCTTGGGGTCAGATGAGCTTTTGGGGAGCTACAGTAATTACAAGCTTAGCTAGCGCCATACCGGTAGTAGGAGATACCATAGTTACTTGGCTTTGGGGTGGTTTCTCCGTGGACAATGCCACCTTAAATCGTTTTTTTAGTCTTCATCATTTACTCCCCTTTATTTTAGTGGGCGCCAGTCTTCTTCATCTGGCCGCATTGCATCAATATGGATCAAATAATCCATTGGGTGTACATTCAGAGATGGATCAAATTTCTTTTTACCCTTATTTTTATGTAAAGGATCTAGTAGGTTGGGTAGCTTTTGCTATCTTTTTTTCCATTTGGATTTTTTATGCTCCTAATGTTTTGGGGCATCCCGACAATTATATACCTGCTAATCCGATGCCCACCCCGCCTCATATTGTGCCGGAATGGTATTTCCTACCGATCCATGCCATTCTTCGTAGTATACCTGACAAATCGGGAGGTGTAGCCGCAATAGCACCAGTTTTTATATGTCTGTTGGCTTTACCTTTTTTTAAAAGTATGTATGTGCGTAGTTCAAGTTTTCGCCCGATTCACCAAGGAATATTTTGGTTGCTTTTGGCGGATCGCTTACTACTAGGTTGGATCGGATGTCAACCAGTGGAGGCACCTTTTGTTACTATTGGACAAATTCCTCCTTTAGTTTTCTTCTTGTTCTTTGCCATAACGCCCATTCCGGGACGAGTTGGAAGAGGAATTCCTAATTCTTACACGGATGAGCCCTAGCCCTGTAAGCCCACACCTGATCAGTGAAAAATTATGACACCAATCATTTACGTATTACACCAAGAATGAATTGACAAGCGCATACCTTTTTTTGTTGGCTATTTTTATATAGCTTAGATAGGGCAAAGATTTTTGAAATAAAGGCGAAGAAGAATCATCGTGCTAATAGACTTACCGCTCATACAGCTCCCAGCCAACAAGCAGTTAGCCTTCTTTTCCAAGGAATTCCAATGTGGATGACTGGACATCAGCAATAACTGGAGCCGAGCTTTCACAAAAACATACGAACCCACCCTATCATTTAAGGGGTACTAAAATCAACGTGTCAATCATCAGAATAGTTTAGAACTCGAGATGGGATGAATACCCGTTGTTAGAGTTAGATTATCCGCGGCTCTTGGTCTTGGAGGTGTTACCGGCGCTATTGAATCTGGTCTGTCTGTAGTAACCAATTCCTTTCCTGGCTTCACTCTATGCCTTCCTGGTGGGTGACTGCTTTCTTTGCCTATCCACTGTTGGAGGAATAATAGCATTTGAAATGGAATCATCATAAGCTGCTATTTTTTCTCCGGCTATTGAGCCAAGTGGGACAGAATGAACTCTTACTGTTCTCGTAACCGGTGCCGAAAGCCGGAGCTGACTTTCACGAATCAAGCCCGGTAAGGTGAACTGAGGGTAGGGACCTCTTTCATTCGTAGCACGACATGACATAAGCTACTTCTGGACAGGCAATATCTTCTCTCTTTCCAATGGTCCTAGTTCAGTTAGCCATAGCATAGTGAATCCGGACACAGAGCAATAGCGGTTCAAAGACACATGGTATGAGCTAGCGGCGATACATAATGGAATAGAGGATAGCGCGTGAAGTACGGGAGTAGGGGACTTCTTTATTCTCATAATAAACAGGGCAAGAGCTACAGATGGCACGGGATAGTCGCTCTTTCAGATAATGCGATAGCGCCTTGATCGAGCCACGAGGCGAAGGTTAGCACGGTTGAGTACACTTATTCCAGCTAACGGCAAAACCATAGAATAGTCATAGTAGTAGGCCTTGAGTCTATAGGCTACCTCTCCCTCGGCAGCTAGGCATAGTTCAAATAGGCATATCTAAGATAGGCCTTCTTCTCTTCTGGCAATATCAACATGGCATCTCAGGCAGGCTGTCACTTCTTTCGGATGCAAGATGAGATGGCAGTTTGGTAAATCAATGATGAGGGATAGCGCAATAAGTAGCCTTAGCGCATAGCGCATCCGACAGCCAGCCCTACCCTGGTAGTGGAAGTGGATGAAACGTCAGGAGGCAGTGAAGAAAGCACTAGAGGTAGGCTGCTCTATACCTTATTTCTAAATATGTGATTTTTCGCTCTTAGCGGATAGGATGCTTTCGATTCCTTAGCAGAGCTAATTCGATCTTCTCCTTTCTCTGGGTACGGTACAAAGAAGACCAAATGGATAGAAGAATCCTCAGACCCAATCGACACAGTACCGAGCCAGAGCAGTCTAAGACGGGACAAGAGACTCTTTGTTCACAGCTTCACATCCTCATCTTTTTGAAAAAGCAAGCTCAAAGCTTAAAGGCTAAGATCACATAACTACTGTAAAGCGAAAGGCGAAAGAAGTGGCTTAGCTTAACCTCTTCATAGACACATGGGCGATCCAAGGATTTAGGTTCAAATCAAATCCATCTCCCCACAGTTATAAAGATAGGCTTCGGATTCGTTCAAAGAGAAAGAGTAGTACTTGCTATTTTTTTCTCCCTCTCGCCCCTATTCGATAAGGCAAGCTGCTAGTCGAACTAGAGCCTTATTACCGTTCCTGACCCAATCCAACTCGGATCAGTTGGCAAATCGAACCCTAAAACCAAAGGGGGGTACTTTACTAAAAAAAGGATCCCTAAAATCATACTTGATAAGGCCGAACCGGACCAGAATCTTTTAAGCTTTTACTACGCTATGGGCAAACTTACTCTAGGTACACAGAAAGACCAAGCTAAGCCAATCTCACGCCGAAACAGGGAAATTCTAGCCCTTGAAAGCAGCCCACTTCGTCCCTCTATCCCGGAGTTACCTTAGCTTAAGGAGCTCATCTAACTAAAATCAATTCCACGATTCAATCTTTCTTGTGAAACGTTCATATTAACATCTTAAGGGGGATGCGAGTAAGAAGTTCTTTCCTTCTCTTCTAGTATAGGCCGCAGGGATCACTTCACTTGGCTTACTTCGTACTGAATGCCCTACTTACTGAGGTCCCGCCCCGAGAGAACTCGCGATGAGCTCTTAGTGATTAGTCAGAACCGGGTCCAGCTAGTCTTTTCAGATCCTGCCTGCAAAAAAAGGGTCTAGTAAGCGCGGATTCCCTAGAAAAAAGAATATCATAGAAAGCTTTTCTCTTTAGGGGCGGGCATAGAACAGAGCTAGACTTCACAAAGGCGTTCCATCGATCCAATCCCTACTTCTTTTGGTCTCAAAATTACAGAAGAGGGAAAGATCTGAGGATAGGATTCTAGTTCTCCCCAAGGGAAATCCAGCCTTTGAAACTAGTTCAAATCGAACTCAATGGTTACACAAAGTGTTCACCAGAAAGCGCTCAAGAGAGAGAGAGTAAAGGAACTTACGGAGGAAGGTTTTTTCGTAGCCTTTGACTTAACTGTTGGATCATCAGATCACTTGATATTACTGCCCGGAACGAAAGTAGGAAAAAGGCAAGATCAAAGTTCTTCCTTGAGGCCGGCTCAGCTAACCGATATGATGCCGAATTCCCGGCTCGCTTTTCTTTCGCGCCTTCTGTTAGGTGGGCAGCGCTACCCCCCTTTGTTTGCGTTGTCCTGCTTTCGCGGTAGAAGCAGGAACCGCCTTCAATGACAAGCGAAGCATACTTTCTTCATATGCGATTTATCTCTTTTAGAATCTTCTCCTTGTTTCAAAGAGGGCCCTGATGCCCCTAAAGATTGAACTATACCGCTAGGGGGCGAAACCAGGATACCTCGACGATACTTTTAGATAATAGAATAGCAGATAGGGGGAGTGTATCGCGGAATCATCCAGTGGTGACCAACCAAAAGAAGTTGCGTTGATTATTCAATGATAAGATCATGGCACGAAAATACTTAAGGATTGGGGTAACCAGGCCGGGCGGCAGACACTTCAATGAAAGAGCTCCTTTGTTTGGAATCTTCCTTGAGAAAAGAGAATGAAATAGCATCCTTCCCTACCCCATCAGATAGGATAAAGGGCCTCTTTTCAAAGAATAAATTCCTTTTCTTATGCTTAAGCCTATGTACTTTTTTTTCAGTAGAATCTGCTGCCCTAGATTCATCGTCTAACCTTCTTTCTTCAAACTCTATACCTATTGTGTGATAGGGCCAAGAGTCCTCCGCCTTCAGCAGCTCTGTTATTTAGTTAGAATACGCTTACTAAATCCCACTTTTGATGAGCAGAAGTCGCGCTCAATTCGATTCGTATTTTACTACTAGGTGATATGTATGAATATCCTCAGATTCGTGCAAACTCCGATCGAAGACAGAAATCTGCCATTGCCGGAGACCCGCGTTCGAAGTGGGGAGTCGCTTCGGGCCAGCCAGCAGGGGCAACTTATCAGAAAAGACTTGCTCCAACTCCTTAACAAGCGAAGGAAATAAAGAAGCACGAGGGCGGGTTCTCTTTGAAGAGAAGGGGTCAAAATCTTCCCAATCAAATCCATGGCCCATCCCCGAAATGGACAAGGCTTTACTATGGGATTCAGAGGTATAGCTGATCCTGCATGATGACCCCTGCCTCCTCCTTACTTGGTTCAGATATAGATCCTATTTAGCTAAAAGCGCTGGCATTGGAATTCGCCTATTATAGACTCGTTGTGATATTGCAATTAAGGAAAGAAATCTAGTTTTCAAGGAGTGGGGGCTTTGGTAAAAGATTGAGTCTAACAGGTATTTATTCAGTTGCCACGTATGGGGCCTTTAGCTCAGTAAGGCCTACAGCTTCACCAAAGCAAATCGAACATTTCTAGCAGGAATAGAGAGACCTGAGTCGGTAAAACAAGGAAGAAACCTATGTAGTGGGTTCGACTCCCACAGGAGCGAAGGAGGATTTGTCAAGGCCATCCTTTGCTAGTTCATTCATTCCCTGCTGTCTCTTAAATATATATAAGATGTAAACTCTTCTTTCAACTCGGAGTAAAGCCCTTCTCTTTCTTTAGGAGCATAAGAAGATGAATCCGAAAAGAAGAAGCTATTTCGGAATAAGATCAGCTATTTCACCTGTTGTCGTAATTGCTAGTAGTAGTTGGTAAAGGTAGAAGGATGGTCAAGGTGCGTAGCCTAGGATTTGAAAGAAAAGGTAATCCTCTGCTAATATCTTTTCTAATAGAAAAAAAAACAACATTGTGCTCTTGCTTGCTACAATCTTTGACTCTACCTATACCTAGTGAGTTGCCTGCCTACCCGAAGTTCTCCTCTTCTTCTTATTAAGAGCTACAAAGTGCTTTTTCGATTCCCCGACATCTACTAATTTCTTCTTCAATCGATGCCAATTCGGCTATTTACTGATCGCCTATCGCCTTTTGCCTGTAAGTGAATGAGGAATGATTTAACTTCGAAGTCGTAGAGCGCGGGGCTGGAAGCTCAAGCTCACCTTTCATTAGCTGGGGAACATACCGGATTCTTAGTCTGAGAATTCAATATCTCATACACCAGGGCTATACTTTGAATCACTAACTTACAGGTTTGCTTAATAGAACGACAGGCTTACTACAGCTAGAACCAGTGGACTGAAATGATTCTGATTCTTCCTTACGAGATATCCCCGGGGATTAAGAACCTCTATCAAATAGGGGGCCAGCTTTCTATCACTTTATTACTTGGGACTTCCTGACTCATCACCTTCCTCTAGTGCTCAAAGTCCTACTGGATTGGATGGCTTTGCTTGCTTGCACGAGGGCGGCTATAGGCTTGCGGATCATTCAATAGGAGTCAAGTGAAATAGCCGACATCTCTGTATGAAAGAAACCTAACCCGCCATTTTACAGTAAGTAGAGTTACATCGATTTCAGGAAGTGTGCCTGTGGGCCAACAATTGACAACTGAATTCTTATTGCCCCCTCCTATTCATTGTTTTGATTTGTTTTCAATTACCTTCGCCGCGTGCCACGGAATGGAAGGGGGGTCGATCTGCCAACACTCCTTTCGATAAGTTCCCGCTCGAAGCTCTACCAACTCGGATGCTTTGAAAACAACTCGTTTCGTAAAGCTCCAGCTTTCAACTACCTTTTTCTGGAAAAACGATGATGATTGACCCCCTCGCCGCTGTTGGAGTAAAGGCATGCCCTGGGCCAGCCCTCTCACCAACCTCAAATACAAGACTGAGACTTGCCCTACTTCGATCGCTTGTAAATAATAAACTTGAAGCGCAAAAGAACGTATACTCTAGTCCAGTCCGAGGAGCCCTGTCGATGGAAAGGGGAAAGGAATTGGCGATCACTGGCTCTTGCCAATTGTGGGAGAAGGGCTCGAACCCCTGACTCCTACCCCTACTCAGTTGAATCTTGTAAATAATAAACTTGAAGTAAAGGGCATAGCCTGAAAGGCGAGTTATAAGTTTGCTCTTACTCTTATCCGGGATTCGCTTCCAACTCTGATAGTTATGGGGGAAGTAGTCCTTCAATCAAATCCAGCTTGGAGGCGGAAAGTCTTCACTTTTACAGAAAGGAAGGAAATCTCAGTGTCAGCCTCATTTCCTCTTAGAGCGATAGGATTCCTTTTTGCTTCTGGAAGACAGCAAGACACACATGGGCTGGATTAGCACAACTATTGGGATACCTTCACGGGCAAGGCTCCAACCTCAAAGCCTGTGCCCTACTTGCTTCCTCTTTAGTGAAGGCGGAGTCGTCCCATTAACTCCATTTACTTTTTAGCTCTCCCCCGCCCTTACTCTGATTCTTATCGCACGAACTCAACTCCCCGGCATTCTTTGGAGCAAGTCTTGGAGGAAGGGCTGCTAACATTGATGCCAACCCAAGATAGGGCCTAGAACTTTCTCTGGATTTGCCGTCTCCGTAAGCAATGGAGAATGGAGGGGAGGACTTTTTATTACTGCTAGAGTAGAGCGGTATCCTTTTTTAATCCCAGATACTGCATTCTAGATCGAAGCTTCTGCCAAATAAATTTTGGATCACTAGCTCAAAACTCTATAGACGATTAGGAGAAAACATCCTAGTAAGCGACAACATCCCCTTCAGTGGTAACCACCGATGCCGCGGAGGAGTATGATGTTAGTCTTGAATTGTCTTCTAAAACTGAGCCAGTTCGTTCATGTAAAGGGCCAAAAATTATGTCCCGGAATCAGAGGTTGTAGCCCTTTTTGGTCGAGGTAGCACAGGAGACCCAATAGAGTGCCCACCGGCAAGGAATCAATATCTGTCTCCGATCTTCTTCTCCAATCATCTGGTTATGGTGGCGCAAAGTTCTCTATCGCTTACTTTTATTCTGTTAGAGTCTAGTATAATGCTGCTTAACTGGATTGCTGATATGATACCACTTATGCCACCTACTCAGTATCTGATATCGCTCCTGCCGCGGAATTCGATGTTGTAGAGGAATTTTTTGTCCCCCAGTTGACCGAAAATGCCTGGGGACTAGGGGCTTTTCACTTCTTTTCCGGGATATGCACAGAAGCCTTTGTGTCATTCTCCATTCGATTTGACAGTGATTGACATGATCCTCACTTCTCTTATGATATTTGCTTATTTCTGTCTTTACATAAGAGAGAGAAGTGTTTGCTGGGCCTGCCCATGTGTGTCTTGTTTCGTGTGTTTTTTTTTTGGGATTGGGAAAGTGTTCAGTGCGAACCTTTCTTCTAAGGCGGATCCAAGCTTCGCCTTTACTCTTGACCAGCTACCGGCAGAGAAAAAGCTTGCTAGACAGGTACCGAAAGGGCGAGTTCTAGGTCAATGTCGGATTACGGGAAAGGCTCACCCCCTTTTAGTTGTGTCCGCATACAGGCGTCGATAGAGTAGCAGCCTCGTCCTGGTCCAGCGAGGGTATCTTCTCCTCTGTTCTTGGCCTTTTTTACATGAAAAATGGCATGTAACTGAAAGAGGGTGCTTGACCGCATCTTGGGAGAACTGGCCCTTTGTGGATCTAGCTTTCTTGCCCTGCCTGTCTGCTTGCTTACACAGTGCGGCGGAATCGTTTGCTTCTGGCATTCCTTCCCGCCCTGATGGCCCTGGAAGCTGGGGGTAAAGGGGTTTTCCTTCCATAACCGGCCATTCCCCTGTTTTCCATCTTTTGGTTTTTTTGGCTACGGGATGAGCTAAGAACCTTGCATATAAGGTGCTGTGGGCCTATCGCCCTCGCGGAGTTCCCCGCAGCCGCTCGTCATACCCACAAGAGAACGAGTAGGACGACAGAACTTACTTCAAGAGTGTCATATCCTTTTTTCAGCTCTTCTTAAATTAGAAACCGGTGCATTTCTTCTGCCTTTCTACTGATTTGATTATATAGTTTCAAAATAGTCTAAAAGATTGTCTATTCGATGTCTGTAATCAATCAAAATAATTTTGCTTTTGTAAACTATTAAGGCGATGCGATCACGCATTTCCTGTTTTGACATCCCTGCGACTCCGTGACTTGACTCTGCGACTTCTCGATTTATATGTTCTTTCTGCCCTACGAGCTTTTCCGTCAAGGGATTACTGAATATCTGCTATTAATTGAACTGACTCGTTTAAGGCCTACCCCCCGACATTAAATAGGGTTAAGAAAGAAAGTTTTCTCGCCCTAAAAGTTCTAAGGCCTTATATGCTATTTGCCTGCTTCCTTCATCTTTCCTTGGACGAAAGAATACCCCAAATAAGGTCACTTAAATATATATATTAATATATTCTCCTACAAAGGGGGTGCACTCTCAAAAACCCCCTCAGTATCGCCCTTGATAGACGGGTAACGAAGGCAAAGATTCATGACGGATATAGTGTTAGTGTGTATTGAGAGTGTTGATTACTAAAGAGGTATATATTAGTAGGTATGAGTCTTCTACGACTACTGCTATAGAGGTGGCGGAGTATTTTGACTTTCAGCTCAGTGAAGTGAAAAAAGAAGCAAGGAGGAGAGTTAAGTACGAAAGGAAGACTGTCTTCTCCTTCTTTCCTTAGTCAGTAGTTACTACTAAGACTGAGCCTTAAACGGGATAGGGCGCACTAGTGCGAAAGCCGGTACTTTAGAGAAAGGCTAACTCGCATCCGTTTGATTGCTGGGGCACGCAACGGAACTAAGATGGATTTTAGTAACTCTCTGTGTTACCCACCTGCTTCAGGAACAGATGATTCAGCAGCTTATTTATCTTCTGTAAGCTTCGGTACGGAGTTAATGATTCAATCAACTATTTTATTATAGCAGCCCCATCACCCACTAGAAGAGAGTTTATACCTGAGTTGGTAGTACCACTCGAATCAACATTCTCAGGTGTGTGTGTCACATGGTGGGTTGCACCAGTGTCTAAGTACGTACCATGCTGGGTCAGTAGCACTTTCTGGAGTGACTAGATAGGCTGAAGCTGAACCATTGTGGTTGTCATTCTTGCGGGGACCTTTTTTGTTCTTATCATATCGGTGATAGCACTGAAGCACTTCATGGCCATATTTCTCACATAAGTGGCATAACTTGTCAGATTTTCGTCCACCATTACCCCTTAGACGAATAGGGCCTTTGCCTTAGCCAATTCTAGCCAAGCAAGAAAACGGATGCGCTCAAGCCAGCATAGCATCACTTACGAAATTTACCGCTGTTCGATCCTATGTATAAGGGGGGGGAGATCTACAATATACATTATATTAATTGAAATTATCTATCACTTTTTTTTTAATTAACATCAGTCGAATTGCGTAAGTGATCACTAAACCAAAGTCTACTCGTTATGGGCGAACGATAATAATAAAGAATCTTTCCC
>NC_029777.3:59623052-59624497 GCF_000817695.3 Arachis duranensis
AAAAAGAAAGAAAATAAAGCCAAAGGCTATGCTGCAGCATTTGACACCCAACCTCTAACAGAATAATAAGCTTGTTAAGCTTTGTAAGCCAAGAAAAGTTAGCAAGGGAGTGGTTAAAAAAATTGAGTCTTATAACAGCAAGTTTAGCAAACCTTTGATGCAAAATGTGTATTATGCAGCAGCAACAATAAATGAGTGTCATTGTCTGCATAAATGCCCCATAGATCAAGTTCTGCTATCTGCATAATAAGGATATATACACTTGTCTTATTCATTCCATTTTCTCTTAGTTTTGATGCTTGCTTGGGGACAAGCAAGGTTTAAGTTTGGTGTTGTGATGACAAGTCATCATATACCCATTTTTCAAGCTAATTTCACTTGTTTTGTTAGCATTTATGCACTTTCTTGCATCCTAAGTAAGTGATTTGGAATAAAAATGCATAACTTCTCTAAATCAAGTAACCACCATGAATTTAATGTTAATCATTGAGGTTTGAGCTTATTTTAATTGAATTTTAATTGATTTATAAGCCTCTTGAATTTAGTGATACTTTGAGTGGTTGTTTGGTTGATTTCAGGTAAAGAAAAGAAAAGAAAATGAAAAGCGTGGCCTAAGAAGCGTGACACAAGAAAAGGAAAGCGTGGCCAAAGAGGAGAGAAGCGTGCCACAACTAATGAGGGAAGCAACCTTGCCCTCCACAAGGGCAGAATGCCCTCTAGGATGGCAGCATTAGGTGACCAAGCAAGCATAGGCAACTCTGCCCTGCCCACTCCAAGGGCAGAGCACAAAATGATGCCTTGGAACCAAGAGAAGCAAAGTCTGCCCTGCCCTTGTGGAGGGCAGAATAGGGCTCCATGAGGAAGAAAATCAAGGAGAAAATATCAACTATGCATGCTACAAGGCTCGAGCAAGGGACCATGAGGAAGCCAAGGACTAAGAGTGACTACCGTACCAAGAAACCAAGGAAAATTAGTGTGGCGCATGCTTCCGCCCAGTTTCGAACGCGGGCCATGAAGGAAGGGTCATTGCCCTGCCCTTGGCGCGGGCAGGGCAGCATTTGAAATGGTGCATGGACTTGGCGCACCAAATTTCCCTTGGCAGCACGATCCGCGCGCACAACGCCCCCTGGCAGCACCAACCGAGCGCACAACGCCCCCTGGCGCACCAAAGCTTTCCTGCCCTGCCCTTGGCGCGGGCAGGGCAACGTCCCACGCACCAACTCACTCTGGCGCGCCAATTTCCTTTCCTGGCGCACCAACCTTCGCATCTGGCAGCACCAACATTCCCGCCCTGCCCTTGGCGCGGGCAGGGCAGCCTCTGGCGCATCAGACGCGCACCAAGACGCGCACCACGCAGCACCAAAATGCAACATGGCCGCACCAACTCCAAGCACCAAGCATCAATTTTCTGCCCTGCCCTCCACAAGGGCAGGGCAGCCTCCTGG
>NC_029777.3:59624794-59641220 GCF_000817695.3 Arachis duranensis
GGTTCTTCTGTGAACCTCTGCTACATTTTATTTAAATTCTGTTTGAATGCTTATTGCTTCTGATTTACTTTCTGCTCAACCATTTACTGCAATTTACATCTTCTTTGATTAGATCCTGCAATCCCATTCCTCAATTCCCTTTTACTTTCTAGCAATTTATCTTTCTTGCCATTTAAGTTACTGCAATTTAAATTTCTTGCACTTTAAGTTTCAGTCATTTACTTTCTTGCTCTTTAAGATTCTGCACATTTACAATTCTGTTCTTCAATTTACTGCACTTCTCCCTTTCCCCTTTACATTTACTGTCATTTACTTTCTGTTAAACACAAATCACTCAACCAAAACTTGATTCGCTTGACTAAATCACCCACTAAACTAAAATTGCTCAATCCTTCAATCCCTGTGGGATCGACCTCACTCTTGTGAGTTATTATTACTTGATGCGACCCGGTACACTTGCCGGTGAGTTTTGTGTTGGATCATTTTCCACACATCACTCATCATCAAGAAGTCCATGAGATGCCTCAAGGGATGCATTTTCCTCCAAATAACTATTGGGAACAACTCAACACTTCTCTAGAAGGATTGAGTCATAACATGAACCAATTAAGGGTGGAATACCAAGAGCACTCCATCATTCTCAATGAGATTAGAGAAGATTAAAGAGCTACGAGTGAGGAGCAACAAAAGCAAGGAAGAGACATAGAGGAGCTCAAAGACACCATTGGTCCTTCAAGAAGAAGGCGCCACCCTCACTAAGGTGGACTCATTTCTTAACTTCCTTGTTTTTATCTCTCTGTTTTTCAGTTTTATGCTATATGTTTATCTATGTTTTATGTCTTTGTGACATGATCATTAGTATTTAGTAACTATGTCTTAAGGCTATGAATAATTCCATGAATCCTTCACCTTTCTTAAATGAAAATATGTTTTTAATACAAAAGAACAAGAAGTACATGAGTTTCAAATTCATCCTTGAAATTAGTTTAATTATATTGATGTGGTGACAATACCTTTTGTTTTCTGAATGAATGCTTAAACAGTGCATATTTTTTATCCTGTTGTTTATGAATGTTAAAATTGTTGGCTCTTGAAATAATGATGAACAAAGAGAAATGTTATTGATAATCTGAAAAATCATGAAATTAATTTTAAAGCAAGAAAAAGCAGTGAAAAAGAAGAAGCTTGCAAAAAAAAAAGAAAGATAATGGCGAAAAAAAGGCAAGCAGAAAAAGCCAATAGCCCTTAAAACCAAAAGGCAAGGGTAAAAAGGATCCAAGACTTTGAGCATCAATGGATAGGAGGGCCCAAGGAAATAAAATCTAGGCCTAAGTGGCTAAATCAAGCTGTCTCTAACCATGTACTTGTGTCATGAAGGTCCAAGTGAAAAGCTTGAGACTGAGTGGTTAAAGTCGTGATCCAAAGCAAAAAAAAAGTGTGCTTAAGAGCTCTGGACACCTCTAACTGTGGACTTTAGCAAAGCTGAGTCACAATCTGAAAAGGTTCACCCAGTCATGTGTCTGTGGCATTTATGTATCTGGTGGTAATACTGGAAAACAAATTGCTTAGTGCCACGGCCAAAACTCATAAAAGTAGCTATATTCAAAGATCAACATACTTAACTAGGAAAATCAATAACACTATCTGAACTCTGAGTTCCTATGGATGCCAATCATTCTAAACTTATAAAGGATAAAGGGAGATGCCAAAATTGTTCAGAAGCAAAAAGCTACAAGTCCCGCTCATCTAATTAGAACTAATATTCATTGATGTTTTCGGATTTATAGTATATTCTCTTCTTTTTATCCTATTTGATTTTCAGTTGCTTGGGGACAAGCAACAATTTAAGTTTGGTGTTGTGATGAGCGGATAATTTTTACGCTTTTTAGCATTGTTTTTAGGTAGTTTTTAGTAGGATCTAGCTACTTTCAGGGATGTTTTAATTAGTTTTTATGCAAAATTCACATTTCTATACTTTACTATGAGTTTGTGTATTTTTCTGTGATTTCAAGTATTTTCTGGATGAAATTGAGGGACCTGAGCAAAAATCTGATAGGAGGCTGAAAAAGGACTACAGATGTTGTTGGATTCTGACCTCTCTGCACTCGAAATATATTTCCTGGAGCTACAGAACTCCAAATAGCGCGCTCTTAACTGAATTGGAAAGTAGACATCCAGGGCTTTCCAGCAATATATAATAATCCATACTTTATTCGGGTTTAGACGACACAAACTGGCGTTCAATGCAGTTCTATGCTGCATTCTGGAGTAAAACGCCAGAAACACATCACAAACCAGAGTTAAACACCAAAAAACACGTTACAACTTGGCGTTTAACCCCATGAGGAGCCTTTGCACGTGTAAAGCTAATGCTCAGCCCAAGCACACACCAAAGTGGGCCCCGAAAGTAGATTTTTGCACTTAGACTTATTTCTGTAAACCCTACTAGCTAGTCTAATATAAATAGAACATTTTACTATTGTATTGGGAGTCTCTCTTAGACCATTGTTCCTTTTCCCTATTTTTGAATTCATATGCCATTTGGGGAGGCTGGCCATTCGGCCATGCCTGGAGTTTTTACAGACCATAGATTAAGGTGTGGAGTTCTTCTGTTCCTCGAGTATTAATGCAAAGTACTATTGTTCTTCTATTCAATTCATGCTTATTCTTGTTCTAAGATATTCGCTGCACTTCAACATGATGAATCTGATGATCCGTGACACTCATCATCATTCTCACATATGAACGCGTGACTGACAACCACTTCCATTCTACCTTAGATCGAGCGTATATCTCTTAGCCTCCATTCCGAAAGATCGGAATCTTCGTGGTATAAGCTAGAATTATTGGCAGCCATTCCTGAGATCCGGAAAGTCTAAACCTTGTCTGTGGTATTCTGGGTATGATCTAGAAAGGGATGACTGTGACGAGCTTCAAACTCGCGAGTGTTGGGCATAGTGACAGACGCAAAAGGATCACTGGATTCTATTCCAACATGATCGAGAACCGACAGATGATTAGCCGTGCGGTGACAGCGCATTTGGACCATTTTCACTGAGAGGACGGGAGGTAGCCATTGACGCCGGTGAAACCCGAACATACAGCTTGCCATAGAAAGGAGTAAGAGTGATTGGATAAAAGCAGTAGGAAAGCAGATATTCAAAAAGAACACACTATCTTCATGCGCTTATCTGAAATTCCCACTAATGAATTAAATAAGTATCTCTATCTCTATTTTATGCTTTATTTATCTTTATATTCAAAAACCATTATAACCATTAGAATCCGCCTGACTGAGATTTACAAGATGACCATAGCTTGCTTCATACCAACAATCTCCGTGGGATCGACCCTTACTCACGTAAGGTTTATTACTTGGACGACCCAGTGCACTTGCTGGTTAGTTGTGTGAAGTTATGAAGAAGGGTGATATTACAATTGTGCGTACCAAGTTGTTGGCACCATTGAGATTACAAATTCGTGCACCAGGGGGTTCATCCACCCAAGTCTCATTACCAAATAACTTGGCATTCAGCTTCATGATTGCTCCAAGGTACTTAGCAACTTGCTCTTTAGTAATATCTTTATCCTCTTCAGAGGAAGAATACTCATCAGAGCTCATGAATGGCAGAAGGAGGTTCAATGGAATCTCTATGGTCTCTGTATGAGCCTCAGATTCCTTTGGTTCCTCAAAGGGGAACTCCTTTTTATCCAGAGGATGCCCCATGAGGTTTTTCTCACTGGGAATCACGTCCTACTCACTCTCTCCAGGTTCGGCCATATTGGTCATGGTTATGGCCTTGCACTTTCTCTTGGGATTTTCTTCTATATTGCTTGGGAGAGTGCTAGGAGGAGTTTCAGTAACCTTTTTACTCAGCTGACACACTTGTGCCTCCAAATTTCTAATAGAGGACCTTGTTTCATTTATAAAACTTAGTGTGTTTTTAGATAGATCAGAGACTATGGTTGCTAAGCCAGAACAGCTCTGCTCAGAAAACTCTGTTTGTTGCTGAGAAGATGATGGAAAAGGCTTGGTATTGCTAAACCTATTTCTTCCACCATTATTATTGTTGAAGCCTTGTTGAGGCTTCTGTTGGTCCTTCCATGAGAGATTTGGGTGATTTCTCCATGAAGGATTATAGGTGTTTCCATAGGGTTCTCCCATGTAGTTCACCTCTTCCATTGCAGGGTTCTCAGGATCATAAGCTTCTTCTTCAGAAGATGCTTCTTTATTACTGCTGGATGCAGCTTGCAATCCAGTTAGATTCTGAGAAATCATATTGACTTGCTGAGTCAATAATTTATTCTGAGCCAATATGGCATTCAAAGTATCAATCTCAAGAACTCTTTTCTTCTGAGTTGTCTCATTGTTCACAGAATTTCTTTTAGAAGTGTACATGAACTGGTTATTTGCAACCATTTCAATAAGTTCCTGAGCTTCTGCAGGCATTTTCTTCAGATGAATAGATCCACCTGCAGAATGGTCCAATGACATCTTGGATAACTCAGACAAACCATCATAGAAGATACCTATAATGCTCCATTCTGATAGCATGTCAGAAGGACACCTTCTGATCAATTACTTGTATCTTTCCCAAGCATCATAGAGGGATTCACCTTCCTTCTGTTTGAAGGTTTGAACTTCCACTCTAAGCTTACTCATCTTTTGAGGTGGAAAAAATTTAGCCAATAAGGCATTGACTAGCTTTTTCCAAGAGTTCAGGCTGTCTCTAGGTTGTGAGTTCAACCATGTACTAGCTCTGTCTCTTACAGCAAAAGGGAAAAGCATAAGTCTGTAGACCTCGGGATCAACTCCATTGGTCATAACAGTGTCACAGATTTGCAAGAATTTAGCCAAGAACTGATAAGGATCTTCCAATGGAAGTCCATGAAACTTGCAATTCTGTTGCATCAGAGAAACTAATTGAGGCTTAAGCTCAAAGTTGTTTGCTCCAATCGCAGGAATTGAGATGCTTCTTCCATAGAAGTTGGAAGTTGGTGCAGTAAAGTCACCAAGCACCTTCCTTGCATTGTTGTTGGTGGATTCGGCCGTGTCTGTTTTATGTTCTTCCTTTTTGAAAATTTCTGTCAGGTCCTCTTTAGAGTATTGTGCTTTACCTACTCTTAGCTTCCTCTTCAGAGTCTTTTCAGGTTCAGGATTAGCTTCAAGAAGAATGCCTTTATCTTTGTTCCTGCTCATATAAAAGAGAAGAAAACAAAGAAAGTATGGAATCCTCTATGTCATATCATAGAGATTCCTTGATGTGTGAGAGGAAAAGAATAATAGAAGGATGAGGTAGAGAGAAGAATTCGAACTTATAGAGAGGGAGGGGGTCCGAATTATTAAAGAAGGATAAGTGTTAGTGATTAAATAGAAAGAGATGGGAGAGAAAGAATTTTCGAAAAAAATTTTTGAAATAAAAAGATATTAGAATTTAAAATAATTAGTTAATCAAAAAGAATTTTGAAAAAGAGGTTAGTGACCTTCGAAAATTAGAGGTGAGAGAAGTAGTTAGGTGGTTTTGAAATAGATAAGAGGTAATAAATTTTGAAAAGATAAGAAGTTAGAAAGAGATTTTGAAATTAGAATTTAAAAAGATGTGATTTGAAAAAGATATGATTTAAAAAGATATGATTGAAAAACAATTTAAAAAAGATTTGATTTTTAAAATTGATGACTTGACTAAAAAGAAATTAAAAGATATGATTCTAAAATTCAAATATTGAACCTTTCTTAACAAGAAAGTAACAAACTTGAAATTTTTGAATCACAACGTTAATTGTTAGCAAGGATTTTCGAAAATATTAAAAGAGAAATGAAAAATATTTGATTTTGAAAAAGATATGATTAATAATAGAGGATATGAAAAAGATAAGATTTTGAAAAATTAGTTTTAAAACTTGAAAATTTGAAAAAGATTTGAATTGAAAACAAAATTACCTCCCTGGTGTTATCCTGGCATTAAACGCCCATAATGGTATCCATTCTAGTGTTTAACGCCCACTTGGCTACCTTCTTGGGCGTTAAACGCCCAGCCAGGTACCCTGGCTGGCGTTTAAACACCAGAAATCCTTCCTTACTGGGCGTTTTGAACGCCCAGCTTTTTCTCTGTGATTCGTCTACTGTATGTTCTGAATCTTCAATTCTCTTTATTATTGACTTGAAAAGATATATTTTTGAATTTTTTTGAATTTTTAACGATGAGAGAGAAAAACAACAGAATGAAATTAAACGTGAAAAACTCGTATCAAAACAAGGAATGCATGCAAGAACACTTTGAATGTCAAGATGAACATCAAGAATACTATGAAGATCATGATGAACATCAAGAATACTCATGCAAGACACCAAACTTAGAAATTTTCATACTAGAGACACTAACAATTTGAGAATGCACATGAAAAACAACAAAAGACACAAAACAAGAGAGTTTAAAGATCAGACAAAGAAAATCATCAAGAACAACATGAAGATCAATGAAGAACACAATGCATATATTTTCGAAAAATGAAAGAAAAATAGAAACATGAAATAGACACCAAACTTAAAATTTAACACTAGACTCAAACAAGAAACACAATTTTTTTTGTTTTTTGATTTTATGAATCTTTTGTATTTTTTTTTTTTTTTCGAAAATTATTTTGAGAAAGAGAATAAAGAAACTCAAAATAAAATAAAAAAAGAAAATTACCTAATCTGAGCAACAAGATGAACCGTCAGTTGTCCAAACTCGAACAATCCCCGAAAACAGCGCCAAAAACTTGGTACAACGAATCGTGATTCTTACACTTCTTCACAACTCCGTGCAGCTGACCAGCAAGTGCACTGGGTAGTCCAAGTAATACCTTACGTGAGTAAGGGTCGATCCCACGGAGATTGTCGGCTTGAAGCAAGCTATAGTCATCTTGTAAATCTCATTCAGGCAGATTCAAATGGTTATGGGGTTTTGATAATTAAAAGATGAATAAGACATAAAATAAGATAGATATACTTATGTAATTCATTGGTGGAAATTTCAGATAAGCGTATGGAGATGCTTTGTTCCTCCTGAATCTCTGCTTTCCTATTGCCTTCATCCATCATGCATACTCCCTTCCATGGCAAGCTGTATGTTGGGGGATCACCATTGTCAATGGCTACCGTCCGTCCTCTCAATGAAAATGGTCTGGCTCTGGGTTACGTAGGGCTAATCATCTGTCGGTTCCCACTTGTGTTGGAATAAGATCCAATGATCCTTTTGCGCACTGTCACTACACCCAGCACTCGCGAGTTTGAAGCTCGTCACAGTCATCCCATCCCAGATCCTACTCGGAATACCACAGACAAAGTTTAGACTGTCTGGATCACAAGAATGCTGCCCATTGATTCTAGCTTATACCACGAAGACTCTGATCTCACGAAATGGAAGGCTCTGTTGTCATGAGAGGCAACCATGCGTCCTGGACCAGGAGGTCAAGAGATACATACTCAAGCTATTGCATGTAGCACGAAAGTGGTTGTCAGGCACGCGTTCATAAGGGAGAATGATGATGAGTGTCACGAGTCATCACATTCATTAGGTTAAAGTGCGAGTGAATATCTTAGAATAAGAATAAGCTTGAATTGAATAGAAGAACAATAGTACTTTGCATTAATTCATGAGGAACAGTAGAGCTCCACACCTTAATCTATGAGGTGTAGAAACTCCACCGTTGAAAATACATAAGTGATGAAGGTCCAGGCATGGCCGAATGGCCAGCCCCCAGAATGTGATCAAGAGATCAAAAGTGATACAAAGATAGGTTCAAAATGATCTAAAGATGAAAATACAATAGTAAAATGTCCTATTTATAATGAACTAGTAACCTAGGGTTTATAGAAATAAGTAAATGATGCAGAAATCCACTTCTGGGGCCCACTGGGTGTGTGCTTGGGCTGAGCATTGAAGCTTTCACGTGCATAGGCTTTTCTTGGAGTTAAACGCCAGCTCTGGTGCCATTTTGTGCATTTAACTCCAGCTTTTATGCCAGTTCTGGCGTTTAATGCCAGAAAATAGTAGAAAGTTAGAGTTTAAACGCCAGTTTGGGTTATCAAAACTCGGGAAAAGTATGAACTATTATATATTGCTAGAAAGTCCAAGATGTCTACTTTCCAACGCAATTGAGAGCACGCTAATTAAGCTTCTATAGCTCCAGAAAATCTATTTCGAGTGCAGGGAGGTCAGAATCCAACAGCATCTACAGTCCTTTTTCAGCTTCTAAATCAGATTTTTGCTCAGGTCCCTCAATTTCAATCAGAAAATACCTGAAATCACAGAAAAACACACAAACTCATAGTAAAGTCTAGAAATGTGATTTTTCACAAAAATTAATAATAATATACTAAAATGTCTCTGAAACTTACTAAAAACTATCTAAACACAATTCCAAAAAGCATAAGAATTATCCACTCATCAGTAGCCCGAAAGGAGATTCAAGAAGCCTTCTTCTTGGCCACCCCCAGTTTGGTCAGCACAAACAAGAAAAGGAAAAGGTGTAAAGTAGGTCGGATACCCAACTCCTGACACAACAGTTGGAAGATTTTCATAAAAGCCCAAGAATTCGGATGAAGCTGCGACGGGACCACATTACAATTCCACAAAACCTCATTTTCAAATTCGGTAAAAGGAAAGGTAATAGCTAGATAGGAGAAGAAATAGTCATAGGCATAGAAAAAAGGACACTCTATCCGATCTAAGGGAGGAAAACGAACTCTCTTCTCAAGGTCGGGCAACACCAGCTCATAGTTCTTTTCATCATCTCTACTGCTACAGATCCTATGAAATTTCCTAAGTTTCTCACAATATTCTAGGTCGGCCACAGTGACACACATTAACACTATAGAATCCAACCAATCAGCCATACCAGTAGGAACCTTTGTAGACATCTCGACAATATTCTTACGATAAGACATAAAGAAACTACACCTACAACAAGAAAATAAGAAGTGTCATTACCAAACAACTCGGACAGAATCATAGCTAAGATAAAAAAAAGCGAAGCAAGCATACAACAAACAAAAGGCCGCCCCAGGGTTCACAAGAGACAAGAATATCATCGCCAGTACCCAAGAATGTCCGTTGGAAGCAACAATGTAGATACAGCAAAGGAAGAACACGGGAATCAAAACCCTAGCTCCATCACCAAAAGGAAAAAGCGTAACTAAAAACGGTTCACCTAAGCGCCCACATTTCCCCGAACAAAGCAACAAAAGATAAAAAAGATTGCAACTTTAAAGGAACAAGGCATGCAACAACCATCGGAAACCAAAACACAGAGGAGAATAGCAGGAAAACTAGAAAAGACAGAGATACCAACCTGTGAGAGAAACAATAAACGACGAGTGCATAACGAAAGCACCTACAATTCACAAACACCGCTCGAAAACTCCAGGAAGGAAGGAAGCTTTAGGAAAAAAAAACAAAAGGGCTAGACGAATGAAAGTCTTTTGCAGGAGAACAAGAAGCAAGGAAGCGGAAGAAAGAAGGAAACTGAAAGAACCAAAAACCTCTCTAATTTCAAATTGAACGAGGGAATGAAATGGCAAAGGAAATTAAAAGCCCTATTAAAAGGCTTTAAAAGCGCTCACTTAAGACCAAAACTAATGCACTTTGGAGTGACGCAACATTTAAAAAAAGCCTCACGATTCAAAATCATTAAAGACACGAAGTTAACTTAAGAAGAGGACGGATCTGACGCAACCAGGAAGATGCTCAAGCAAGACTTTCACAAAGAGGTCGAAGCTCATAAACGAGCACAACCACACAGAAAGGACGAAGCTCAAGCAGGGGCACTGTTCATACACCGGTCCAAGCTACAAAGTCTGAGTTGGCCTAAAGCAAATAGACCGATCTCTTGAAAGGTTGGTCCATCACCAACCTCTTGAAAGGTTTGCCCGTTACCAACCTCTTCACAAAAAGAGTTCGGAAGATCGCAGCAAAGGCCCAAGCAGGCCCAAAATAAAGGATCACCGCCCATACGAGGGCGGTTGACCAAAAGATAAAGATCTCTTCCATAAAAGATAAGATAAGATAACCAAATTATCTCAAAGGAAGGTCATCAAGCATTACTATAAAAACACTGGAGCACCCAGGTATAACTGATACTCCAATTCTACAAAAAACCTGCTTAAAGCCCGTACTGACTTAAGCATCGGAGTCTCTTGCAGTTACCACCCCTCCGGTGAACGAGGACCAGCAGCATCTCCCACTCCAACAAGTCAGGCACAGCAGCCTTGATAAATTCAGAAGATCTCGTCCGAGATCAACCTCTCCGTTTCAGGTAACCCACAGAGCAGTTGGTATGGGTTAAATGATATTTGATCAATGGGAATTGATGATTACATATAGTGGAATGGTAAATTGAAGTATGGCAAATGGTAAAAATCTGGTATGGGATAGAATTAATATGGTTTTGGTTGGTTTGGGTTGTGTGATGCGGTATTTTATAACCCACAAACTAACCGGCAAGTGCACCGGGTCGGACCAAGTAATACCTTACGTGAGTAAGGGTCGATCCCACGAGGATTGATGGATCAAGCAACAATGATTGATTGATTGGCTTAGTTAGGCAAGTAGAAAATGATTTTGAGATATTCAAAATGTTTAAATTCGAACTCAAAATATAAAAAGGATAAATAAATAGATAAGTTGGGAATAAAATATGGAGAAAACTGTTAAGGCTTCAGAGTTATCTATTTTTCCGGATTAACTTTTCTTACTAACTATTTTAATCATGTAGGATTTAATTTATGGCAAACTATATGTGACTATACCCTAATTCCTTAGACCTTTCTAGCCTCCTCTAAAATTCATTAACTGCCAATTCCTTGGTCAATTAATTCCAATTAGAAGCTACATGATCAAATTCCAGTTTATATGCCACAAAAACTCTAATTACCCAAAAATAGAAGGATTATATGTCACGTATCCCGTTAAATCCAGATAATTAAAATTTAGGAGAATATTTTTTCAAGGTGTTGTTCAAGTAAAGAGCTTTTCCAAATTTTACAGGAACTCAAATAGAAAGAGGGTCATACTTCCATTCCACCCAAATTCATAAAATAAAGAGCAAAAACAATTCTTAAATTATAAATCCATACATAAATTAAAATAGAAAAAGTAATAAAATCAATCCATACAAATAGACAGTGCTCCTAACCTTAATAGTGGAAGATTAGTTGCTCCTAGTCATTGATGCTCAGAGCCTTGGACCTTGCTTTTATTATTATTTATTTATTTAATATATATATATATATTATTTTTTATTATTATTTTTTTTGCTATTTCTTTTGCTTCAATGATTAAATTTTTGTTTATTTCAGAGAAGTCATAATAATTCCCTAAATTTCTGTTCCTCATACATCAACATTCCTTGATTCAAATTCAAATATGCACTGTTCATATCATACATTCAAAATTATAATTAATACCACCATATTTAAGTAAATAAGACTATTCTTAAAATTAACTCAATTTCTCATGCAATACATCACTTCTGTATTTTTTTTCAAGCTCAGTGGGTAATAAAGGATCAGTGAGACATCTTTTCAGAATTAAAGCACTTAAGGGAAAACTAAACTAGACCTAGGATTCTAACTAATAAAGGATCATGCAACAAACAAAGAAAAATAGCAGAAAACCGGAACATAACATAGAAAAAGAGGGGAGGAATAAAGAATGAAAGGAACTCAACCACCTTAGTTATCCTAGCTCATGGAAGGCGGAATATAAATTTGTATAGAATTCCCTAATGGAATCCCCCTAATGGAATCTCTAATAGAAGAGAAGTCTCCCCTTTTTATAACTGATCCTAATTAATTTAAAATCTAATATCTAAAATTAAGATAATATCTTTTTCTATCTTTAAATTCAAATTTGAATTTAAATCAGAATTAATTAATGATGAGCGGATAATTTATACGCTTTTTGGCATTGTTTTTAAGTAGTTTTTAGTAAGATCAAGCTACTTTTAGGGATGTTTTCATTAGTTTTTATGTTAAATTCACATTTCTGGACTTTACTATGAGTTTGTGTGTTTTTCTGTGATTTCAGGTAATTTCTGACTGAAATTGAGGGACTTGAGCAAAACTCTGAAAAAGGATGACAAAAGGACTGCTGATGCTGTTGGAATCTGACCTCCCTGCACTCAAAATGGATTTTATGAAGCTACAGAACTCCAAATGGCGCGTTCTTAACGGCGTTAGAAAGTAGACATCCAGAGCTTTCCAGCAATATATAATAGTCCATACTTTATTCGGGAATTGACGACGTAAAGTGGCGCTCAACGCCAAGTACATGCTGCTGTCTGGAGTCAAACGCCAGAAACACGTCACGACCCGGAGTTGAACGCCAGAAGCACGCTATAACTCGGCGTTCAACTCCAATAAAAGCCTCAGCTCGTGGATAGATCAAGCTCAACCCAAACATACACCAAGTGGGCCCTAGAAGTGGATTTATGCATCAATTACTTACTCCTGTAAACCCTAGTAGCTAGTTTATCCTATGAACGCACGTGACTGACAACCACTTTCGTTCTACCTTAGGCCAGGCGCATATCTCTTAGATTCCCCAACAGAATCTTTGTGGTATAAGCTAGATAGATGGCGGCATTCATGGGAATCCGGAAAGTCTAACCTTGTCTGTGGTATTCCGAGTAGGATTCCGGGAATCTGGAAAGTCTAACCTTGTCTGTGGTAATCCGAGTAAGATTCCGGTATTGAATGACTGTGACGAGCTTCAAACTCCTGAAGGCTGGGCGTCAGTGACAGACGCAAAAGAATCAAGGGATTCTATTCCAACCTGATTGAGAACCGACAGATGATTAGCCGTGCTGTGACAGAGCATTTGGACCATTTTTACTGAGAGGATGGGATGTAGCCATCGGCAAGGGTGATGCCTCCAGATGATTAGCCATGCAGTGATAGCGCATAGGACCATTTTCCTGAGAGGATTAAAAGTAGCCATTGACGACGGTGATGCCCTACATACAGCTTGCCATGGAAAGGAGTAAGAAGAAATTGGATGAATATAATAAGAAAATAGAGATCCGAGAGGATTCTAGCATCTCCACACGCCTATCTGAAATCCCCACCATTAATTTACATAAGTATTTCTATCCTATTTTATTTTCTGTTTATTATTAATTAATTTTCGAAATCCATAACCATTTAATTTACCTAACTGAGATTTACAAGGTGACCATAGCTTGCTTCATACCAACAATCTCTGTGGGATCGACCCTTACTCACGCAAGGTATTACTTGGACGACCCAGTACACTTGCTGGCTAGTTGAACGGAGTTGTGTCCACACATAGCAAAGAGCCATAATAATGATTCCATACAACAACAAAGAATACTACATTGATGTGATCACAATTTCGTCCATCAAGTTTTTGGCGCCGTTGCCGGGGATTGTCGAGTTTGAACAACTGACGGTTCATCTTGTTGCTCAGATTAGGTAATTTTCTTTTCAAAATTTTTCAAAAATCTTTTTCAAAATTTTCTTTTCTTTTTTGTTTTTCCAAAAATATTTTCGAAAAAAATTAATTAATAAAAATCCAAAAAAATCATAAAATCATAAAAACCAAAAATATTTTGTGTTCTTGTTTGAGTCTTGAGTCAATTTTTAAGTTTGGTGTCAATTGCATATTCATATTGTTCTTGCATTTTTTCGAAAATTTCATGCATTCATGGTGTTCTTCATGATCTTCAAGTTGTTCTTGACAAGTCTTCTTGTTTGATCTTGATGAGTTCTTGTTTTGTGTTGTTTGTTGTTTTTCATGTGCATCTTTGCATTCATATTTTCCAAGCATTAAAAATTTCTAAGTTTGGTGTCTTGTATGTTTTCTTTGCATCAAAAATTTTTCAAAATTATGTTCTTGATGTTCATCATGATCTTCAAAGTGTTCTTGGTGTTCATCTTGACATTCATAATGTTCTTGCATGCATTAAGTGTTTTGATCCAAAATTTTCATGTTTTGGGTCATATTTGTGTTTTTTCTCTCATAATTAAAAATTCAAAAAAAAATAAAAAATATATCTTTTCCTTTTTTCTCTCCAAATTTTTGAAATTTTGGGTTGACTTGGTCAAAATTTTTTAAAATTAGTTGTTTCTTACAAGTCAAGTCAAAATTTCAATTTTACAAATCTTATCTTTTTAAATTCTTTTTCAAACTATTTTCAAAATCCTTTTCCTTATTTTTATATCATATTTTCGAAAATATGCTAACAATTAATGTGATTGGTTCAAAAATTTGAAGTTTGTTACTTTTTTGTTAAGAAAGGTTCAATCTTTAAATTCTAGAATGTTATCTTTTAGTTTCTTGTTAGTTAAGTCATTTTAAAAAATTAAATCTTTTTCAAAATGCCTTTTTCTTAAAAATATTATCTTTTTATCTTATCTTTTTCAAAATTTTATCTTTTTCAAAATTTGATTTCAAAATATCTTATCTAACTTCTTATCTTCTCGAACCCAATCTATCCCTTGTGTTTGGATTCTTCACTTTTCTTTCTTCTATCCCCTTCTTTTTCTACTAACATAAAGGAATCTCTATACTGTGACATAGAGGATTCCTCCTTCTTTTCTTGTTTTCTTCCATTTCATATGAGCAGGAACAAGGAAAAAGGTACTCTTGTTGAAATTGATCCTGAACCTGAAAGGACTTTGAAGAGGAAACTAAGAGAAGCTAAATTACAACAATCCAGAAGTAACCTTTCAGAAAATTTCGAACAAGAGAAGGAGATGGCAGCCGAACCCAATAATGATAATGCAAGAAGGATGCTTGGTGACTTTACCAAACCCACATCCAAATTTGATGGAAGAAGCATCTCCATTCCTGCCATTGGAGCAAATAATTTTGAGCTGAAACCTCAGCTAGTTGCCTTAATGTAACAAAACTGCAAGTTTTATGGACTTCCATCTGAAGATCCTTATTAGTTTTTAACTGAGTTCTTGCAGATCTGTGAGACTGTTAAGACGAATGGAGTAGATCCTGAAGTCTACAAGCTCATGCTTTTCCCTCTTGCTGTAAGAGACAGAGCTAGAATATGGTTGGATTCACAACCTAAGGATAGCCTGGACTCCTGGGATAAGCTGGTCACTGCCTTCTTGGATAAATTCTTTCCTCCTCAAAAGCTGAGCAAGCTTAGAGTGGATGTTCAGACCTTCAAACAAAAAGATGGTGAATTCCTCTGTGATGCTTGGGAAAGATACAAGCAGTTGACCAAAAGGTGTCCATCTGACATGTTTTCAGAATGGACCATATTAGATATATTCTATTATGGTCTATCTAATTTTTTGAAAATGTCATTGGACCATTCTGCAGGTGGATCCATTCACCTAAAGAAAATGCCTGCAGAAGCTCAAGAACTCATTGACATGGTTGCAAATAACCAATTCATGTACACTTCTGAGAGGAATTCCGTGAATATTGAGACACCTCAGAGGAAGGGAGTTCTTGAAATTGATGCTCTGAATGCCATATTGGCTTAGAACAAAGTGTTGACTCATCAAGTCAACATGATCTCTCAAAGTCTGAATGGATGGCAAAATGCATCCAACAGTACTAAAGAGGCAGCTTCTGAAGAAGCTTATGATCTTGAGAACCCTGCAATAGCAAAGGTAAATTACATGGGTGAACCTTATGGAAACACCTATAATTCATCATGGAGAAATCATCCAAATTTCTCATGAAAGGATCAACAAAAGCCTCAACAAGGCTTTAACAATGGTGGACGCAATAGGCTGAGCAATAGCAAGCCTTTTCCATCATCTTCTCAGCAACAGACAGAGAATTCTGAACAAAACACTTCTAAGTTAGCCAATTTAGTCTCTAATATATCAAAGGCCACCTTCAGTTTCATGAGTGAAACAAGATCCTCCATCAGAAATTTAGAGGCACAAGTGGGCCAGCTGAGTAAGAAAGTCATTGAAACTCCTCCCAGTATTCTCCCAAGCAATACAGAAGAGAATCCAAAAGGAGAGTGCAAGGCCATTGATTTAATCAATATGGCCGAATGCACAAGGGAGGAGGAGGACGAAAATCCTAGTGAGGAGGACCTCCTGGGACGTCTCTCAAGAAAGAGGGAGTTTCCTATTAAAGATCCAAAGGAATCTGAGGCTCAAATAGAGACCATAGAGATTCCATTAAATCTCCTTCTGCCATTCATGAGCTCTGAAGACTATTCTTCCTCTGAAGAGGATGAAGATGTGACTGGAGAGCAAGTTGCTCAATATTTAGGAGCTATCATGAAGCTGAATACCAAGTTGTTTGGTAATGAGACTTGGGAAAGTGAACCTCCTTTGCTCATTAGTGAACTAGACACCTGGATTCAGCAAATTTTACCTCAAAAGAAATAAGATCCTGGCAAATTCTTAATACCTTGTACCATAGGCACATTGACCTTT
>NC_029777.3:59641423-59643095 GCF_000817695.3 Arachis duranensis
TTGAAGGCCTTTACATCCCTGCTGATTTCATAATCTTAGACACTAGGAAGGAAGAGGATGAATGCATCATCCTTGGAAGACCTTTCCTAGCCACATCAAGAGCTGTGATAGATGTCAACAGAGGTGAATTAGTCCTTCAATTGAATGGGGACTACCTTGTGTTTAAGGCACATAGCCATCCCTCTATGACAAAAGAGAGTAAGCATGAAGAGCTTCTCTCAGTTCAAGGTCAAGAAGAGCCCACACAGTCAAACCTTATTTTATTTTATTGTTATTTTGTGTTTTATTAGGTACATGATCATGAGGAGTCACGAAAAAATCATAAAAATTAAAAACAGAATCAAAAACAGCAGAAAAAAATTCGCACCCTGGAGGAAGGACAGACTGGCGTTCAACGCCAGTAAGGAGCATTTGGCTGGCGTTCAACGCCAGAACAAAGCATGAATCTGGCGCTAAACGCCAGAAACAAGCAACATTCTGGCGTTTGAACGCCAGGAATGTGCCTTGAGGAAAGATGGCGCTGAACGCCAGTAACAAGCATGGAACTGGCGTTCAACGCCAGAAACATGCTACACATGGGCGTTGAACGCCCAGAACATGCTTCACATGGGCGTTGAACGCCCAGAACGTGCATCACCTCGGCGTTTAAACGCCAGAATGGTCTGCAAAGGCATTTTACATGCCTATTTGGTGTAGGGATATAATTCCTTGATACCTCAGAATCTGTGGACCCCACAGGATCCCCACCTAACATATTCCCACCTTACCTCCTAATCATATTTCACTCTTCCCAATTACCACCTTCACCACTCACATCCATCCACTCTTCCCCAAAAGCCCCACCTACCTTCAAAATTCAAAAACACTTTCCCACCCAAACCCACCCTAAATGGCCGAACCTACCCTCTCCCATTTTCCTATATATGCCCTTCCATTCTACTTCATTTTCACACAACACAAACCCCCTCTTCTATACCTTGGCTGAAACCTACACCCCCCTTCTCCTCCATATTTTCTTCTTAGTCTTCTTCTCTTCTTTCTTCTCTTGCTCGAGGGCGAGCAATATTTTAAGTTTGGTGTGGTAAAAGCATAAGCTTTTTGTTTTTCCATTACCATCAATGGCACCTAAGGCCGGAGAATCCTCTAGAAAAGGAAAAGGAAAGACAAAAGCTTCCACCTCCGAGTCATGGGAGATGGAAAGATTCATCTCCAAAAGCCATCAAGACCACTTCTATGATGTTGTGGCAAAGAAGGTGATTCCTAAGGTCCCTTTCAAGCTCAAGAAAAATGAGTATCCAGAGATCCGACAAGAGATCCGAAGAAGAGGTTGGGAAGTCCTAACCAACCCCATGCAACAAGTCAGAATCTTAATGGTTCAAGAGTTCTATGCCAATGCATGGATCACTAGGAACCATGATCAAAGTATGAACCCGAGTCCAAAGAATTATCTCATAATAGTTCGGGGGAAATACTTAGATTTTAGTCCGGAGAATGTGAGGTTGGCGTTCCACTTGCCCATGATGCAAGAAGATGTACACCCCTACATTAAAAGGGTCAACTTTAATCAAAGGTTGGACCAAGTCCTTATGGACATATGTGTGGAAGGAGCTCAATGGAAAAGAGACTCCAAAGGTAAGCCAGTTCAACTAAGAAGACTGGACCTCAAGCCTGT
>NC_029777.3:59643439-59649068 GCF_000817695.3 Arachis duranensis
CATCATTCTCCATGAAATAAGAGAAGATCAAAGAGCAATGAGGGAGGAGCAACAAAGGCAAGGAAGGGACATAGAAGAGCTTAAGGACATTGTTGGTCCTTCAAGAAGAAGACGCCACTAAGGTGGATTCATTCCTTGTTCTTATTTCTTTCTGCTTTTCGGTTTTTATGTTGTGTTTATCTATGTTTTGTGTCTCTACTTCATGATCATTAGTAGTTAGTAACTATGCCTTAAGGTTATAAATAATTCCATTAATCCTTCACCTTTCTTAAAAGAAAAATGTTTTAATTCAAAAGAACAAGAAGTACATGAATTTCAAATTTATCCTTGAATTTAGTTTAATCATATTGATGTGGTGACAATACTTTTTGTTTTCTGAATGAATGCTTGAACAGTGCTGATGCTGTTGGAATCTGACCTCCCTACACTCAAAATGAATTTTCTGGAGCTACAGAAATCCAAATGGCGCGCTCTCAACGGCGTTGGAAATTAGACATCCAGAGCTTTCCAGCAATATATAATAGTCTATACTTTATTCGAGATTTGATGACGTAAAGTGGCGCTCAACGCCAAGTACATGCTGCTGTCTGGAGTCAAACGCCAGAAACACGTCACGACCCGGAGTTGAACGCCAGAAACACGCTATAACTCGGCGTTCAACTCCAATAAAAGCCTCAACTCGTGGATAGATCAAGCTCAGCCCAAACATACACCAAGTGGGCCCTAGAAGTGGATTTATGCATCAATTACTTACTCCTGTAAACCCTAGTAGCTAGTTTATTATAAATAGGACGTTTTACTAGTGTATTAGATATCTCTGGATGCCTAGTCCTTAGACCATGGGGGCTGGCCATTCGGCCATGCCTGAACCTTTCACTTATGTATTTTCAACGGTGGAGTTTCTACACACCATAGATTAAGGGTGTGGAGCTCTGCTGTACCTCAAGTTTCAATACAATTACTATTATCTTCTATTCAATTCTCTTTTTTTCTTGTTCCAAGATATATGTTGCACTTCAACTTGATGAATATGATGATTCGTGACACTCATCATCATTCTCACCTATGAACGCACGTGACTAACAACCACTTCCGTTCTACCTTAGGCCGGGCGCATATCTCTTAGATTCCCCAACAGAATCTTCGTGGTATAAGCTAGATAGATGGCGGCATTCATGGGAATCCGGAAAGTCTAACCTTGTCTGTGGTATTCCGAGTAGGATTCCGGGAATCTGGAAAGTCTAACCTTGTCTGTGGTATTCCGAGTAAGATTCCGGTATTGAACGACTGTGACGAGCTTCAAACTCCTGAAGGCTGGGCGTCAGTGACAGACGCAAAAGAATCAAGGGATTCTATTCCAACCTGATTGAGAACCGACAGATGATTAGCCGTGCTGTGACAGAGCATTTGGACCATTTTCACTGAGAGGATGGGATGTAGCCATCAGCAAGGGTGATGCCTCCAGACGATTAGCCATGCAGTGACAGCGCATAGGACCATTTTCCCGAGAGGATTAAAAGTAGCCATTGACGACGGTGATGCCCTACATACAGCTTGCCATGGAAAGGAGTAAGAAGAAATTGGATGAATGTAATATGAAAATAGAGATCCGAGAGGATTCTAGCATCTCCACACGCCTATCTGAAATCCCCACCATTAATTTACATAAGTATTTCTATCCTATTTTATTTTCTGTTTATTATTAATTAATTTTCGAAATCCATAACCATTTAATTTGCCTAACTGATATTTACAAGGTGACCATAGCTTGCTTCATACCAACAAACTCTGTGGGATCGACCCTTACTCACGTAAGGTATTACTTGGACGACCCAGTACACTTGCTGGCTAGTTGAACGGAGTTGTGTCCACACATAGCAAAGAGCCATAATAATGATTCCATACAACAACAAAGAATACTACATTGATGTGATCACAATTTCGTCCACCAATTAACTACTCCGCGCATTGTAACGTGGGGACCACTTGGCTTTACTGGATCTGCGTCTAACTTGGTTGCTAAAATGGGGCCTAGAATTCACCCCCAGTGGTTTCTGTGTTTTCTGCACGTGGCGCATATCACGCGTATGCGTCAGTCACGCGTACGCGTCGATGGTCTTCTTCGCGAGTCACGGGGACACGTCAGTCATGTGCCCGCGTCGCTGTGCAAATCTTCAAATCACGTTTACGCGTTAGTCATGCGCACGCGTCGCCGTGGAAAGCTCCAAATCACGCGTACGCGTCCGTCACGCGTACGCGTCGCTCCTCGCTGCCATCTCCTTTTGTTCTTCTGCTGCAGAAACTCCATCAAATCCAGCCGAATGCTACCTAAAATAAATAAAATTGCACAAAACTCAAAATAGCATCTATAGTGGCTAAAATATAATTAATTCTTAATTAAACTCAACAAATTAGATGCAACTTCACTAGGAAAAGATAGAAAAGATGCTCACGCATCACAACACCAAACTTAAACTGTTGCTTGTCCTCAAGCAACCAAAATTAATATAAGCTTAGGATGTGAATTTGCATGAGAATGAGAGTTCGATTAAGCTCATGTCTCTTTTTATAGTGGGGTTTATAACTATAATCCTGGATAAGTTTGGCATCTCACTCTCCTTTGAATAAGGAGGATGTCATTGTCATTCGGAATTAGAATCCAGATAATATTACGAATTTTCTGATCTTTATATTTCAGTTTAATCCTTGAACACAGAAAAATTTAGTTTAATTTATTTTTCTTTAGTGCTTTGCACCTTGAGCCTAGCCGTGACTTTAAATGTTTTGTCTCAAGGATTACTTGACACAGAAACACCACAAACACTTAACTGGGGAACTCTCTTTAAGACCTGATTTTTCTTTTAGTTACTCCCAGACAGTGGTACTCAAAGCCTTTGGCATACTCTGTTAAACGCACTTGGTCTCGACTCTAAGTGTTCTGTCTCAAGGATTACTTGACACAATCACACTACAAGCATATGACTAGGGAAACAACTCTTTGACCTTTTAATCATGTCTGACCTCCCTAGTCATTGATGCTCAGAGCCTTGGACTTTTAATCTAAATTATAAATTCTAAACGTAACTTAAGTTTAAATTTTTGATATAAAATATTAATAAATAAAAAATCATGAGTTATTTAATTAACAAAGAGCACAATACTCCTAATTTAATAACAAACGTTTAAGGATGGGTCTTTATTTTACAAACAATAATTCATAATTAAAATTGTTAATTATTATTTGCTAGTGAGAAATCACATCGTGGCTAATAGTGTCCACAAAAGAATAAAGTTAAAAAGTAAATCCAAAATAAAATCTATCGCTCGCTGCCTTGATCCTTTCCTTTAATTTGTAGGGGGAGAAGACATTTTTCTTAAATGTTTTTATGGTTCAAAATTAATTGTATCTATTCTCTCTTTCTCCTTTTCACTAATTTTATTAACTTTATATTTATTATTTTGATTTAAAAAAATATTTTGAAGTTTATCTTCGCAAAAAATAATCTGTGTACTACTACTACTACTACTACTACTACTACTACTACTACTACTACTACTATTATTATTATTATTATTATTATTATTATTTTGCTGTTTCTTTTGCTTCAAGGATTAAATTTTTGTTTATTTCAGAGAAGTCATAATAATTCTCTAAATTCCTGTTCCTCATACATCAACATCCCTTGATTCAAATTCAAATATGCACTATTCATATTATGCATTCAAAATTACAATTAATACCACCACATTTAAGTAAATAAGACTACTCTTAAAATTAACTCAATTTCTCATGCAATACATTACTTCTGTATTTTTTTTCAAGCTCAGTGGGTAATACATTTTTTTTCAAGCTCAGAAGGTAATACATGAGACATCTTTTCAGAATTAAATCACTTAAGGGAAAACTAAACTAGACCTAGGATTCTAACTAATAAAGGATCATGCAACAAACAAAGAAAAATAGTAGAAAACTGGAACATAACATAGAAAAAACAGGGGAGAAATAAAGAATGAAAGGAACTCAACCACCTTAGTTATCCTAGCGGTCACTTTATTCTTCAGGTTGTGCTCCTCTGTGAAGATGATTCGCCTCCCTTTTGGTCCATAAGAATAAACAGAAAAGTTTTAAGCGAAGCGTCAGCACCAAACTTAAATGTTTGCTTGTCCTCAAGCAAACAAAATCTAAAAAATAAAAAGAGACAAATATTATTATAAAAGAACAAGAGAGAATTAGGATTGGGAGAGGGGGGAAGAAAATTAAAACTGGGCGGCGAACTTGTACGGCGCAGGCGATGCATACGCGTGCAGCACGCGTACGCGTGGGTTGCGAAATTTTCTTAAGGACGCGTAAGCGTCAGGCACGCGTACACGTGCCCTAGGTTTTACGTGATTCGTGCGAAACCAGCTTCCCGCACGCACAACTCTCTGTTCACGTGACTAGGGAACCAATATTAGCATATGACGCATTCGCGTTATGCATACGCACGCGTGGATGGCCCTTTATGCGGATGCGTCGGTCACGCGTCTGCGTGACCAAATTTCTGCTTTTAGCATACTTCTTGCCCCAAGCCAGCACAACTCTCTGCCCAAACACTTTTATGTTGATTTTTCGGGTCACGCGTACGCGTCAATGGCGCGCACGCGTGGATGGCGATAAGTGCAAACGACGCGCTCGCGTGGGGTACGCGTACGCGTCGGCTTGTTTGTGTGAAAGTCTCTATTCTGGTGCCACTCCCGCGCAACTCTCTGTTCATATTTATTTTTCACGCACGCGTCATATGCTCCTCTTCTCTCTTTTTTTTATATATCCGGCTCATGTCCTAAGATAGCTGCATGATCAGAAAATTAGTAAGAACTCAATAGAATCAACTAAGTAAGAAAACTAGTACTACAAAAAATAACTAAGAATGAAAAGGAACGATCATACCACGGTGGGTTGTCTCCCACCAAGCACTTTTAGTTAAATTCCTTAAGTTGGACATGTGGTGAGCTCCTTGTCATGGTGGCTTGTGCTTGTACTGATCCAGGAATCTCCACCAATGTTTGTAATTCCAATGGCTACCGGGATCCCAAACTAGGGGCATAACGCCTTTGAGCAAGTTGAAGTAAGTGACAAGGCCCCAAGAATGTTGATTGTGGGAATGAATCCCAAGGTCCTAAACCTTGCTTTTACATCTGTCTTCTTGTGGATCACTGATGTGTGGAAAACGATCCAACACAAAACTCACCGGCAAGTGTATCGGGTCGCATCAAGTAATAAAACTCACGGGAGTGAGGTCGATCCCACAGGGATTGAAGGATTGAGCAATTTTAGTTTAGTGGTTGATTTAGTCAAGCGAATCAAATATTGGTTGAGTGATTTTGTATCCAACAGTAAGTAAATAGCAAGAAATGTAAAGGGGGAGGGATGAATTGCATAAATTAAAGAGAACTGAAAGTAAAGATACTGAATCTTAAAGAACAAGAAATTAAATGACTGAAACTTAAAGTGCAAGAAATGTAAATTGCAGTAACTTAAAATGCAAGAAATGTAAATTGCTTGAATGGAAAAGGGGAATTGAGGATTGGGAATTCAGAATTTCAGCAAGGGAAATTAAATTGCAACAATTAATAAAGCAGAAGATGAATT
>NC_029777.3:59649202-59653178 GCF_000817695.3 Arachis duranensis
GAAAGGTCCTAATTACCTCAAACTATCTCCTATTTATACACTTTCTATTCTTGGATCTTGGGATTTGGATGGGCTTTTGATTTGGTGAAGAAATGAATTAAATTGGATTTTTAATTCAATTTTTAGCCCAAAACAATTTGCTTCCAGGAGGCTGCCCTGCCCTTGCGGAGGGCAGGGCAGGATTTGGTGCGTGTTGGTGCTTGCTTGGTGTGGTCTGGTGCGCAGAATGCTGCCCTGCCCGCGCGGAGGGCAGGGCAGGAAAAATATGGTGCTGCCAGGATCGTGCTGATTGTGGAGGGCAGGGCAGAGTTTTTTGGTGCGCCAGATTTTGCTGCCCGTGCTTGCGTGCTTGCTGGCCGAGACTCCTTGGTGCGCCAATCTGGTGCGTTGGCTGTGCACCACAAAATGCTGCCCTGCCCTCGCGGAGGGCAGGGCAGTGTTTCCAAAAGTGAAGCCCCGCGTTCGAAGCTCGTTGGAAGCACACGCTACTTCTTTTCCTTGGTTTTCTTGGCACCAAATTAAGGCCTAGTTCCTTGCTTCCTCATGGTGCCGAGTTCGATCCTTGTGGCAAGCATTGGTAAGCTTTTTTCCTTGAATTATTCTTGATTGGAGCCCGATATTGCTCTTGAGGAGGGCAGGGCAGAGTTTTTGCTCTCCTTGATCCTTGGCAACAAATTGTGCTCCGCCCTTAAGGAGGGCATTGCAGTGTTGCTTCTCAAGCTTGTTTCATTATGTTGCCCTCCTGGAGGGCAGTGTGCCCTTGTGGAGGGCAATGTTTGCTTCCTCCCTTCCATGTGCCACACTTCTTATCTCTTGGGCCACGCTTTCTTAAACCACGCTTCCTTTTTTCTTCTTTTCTTCACCTTCAAATAATCAAAACAACTACTCAAAGTATCACTAAATTCACAAGGCTTATAAATAAATTAAAAACATTCAGGATTCACTTCACAAAATAACTCCACTCTTGTTCTTATCATAACATTTTCTTTTTGATTAATTGAAGGACAGGCATACAAGTAAGAAAGGTGGAAATGCATGAAGGGCAATAGACTAGCACACTTGGATGTGAATAAAGAAGAACAAGCAGAATATGAAGATTATGAAAAATGGGTATATGATGACTTGTCATCAATCACCATTGTTCCCACCGGGTGGCAAGCAATCTGAATTCTCATAGAGACATCCAAACAACCTTCTAGACCCATTCAAATTTGCTCTACACCAATCCTTACACTTCAATTTGGAGCATGCAACCATATTGAACCATGCTTGACATCTCTTGCCACTAACCATCTTCCTCTTACGCTTAATGCCACAAAGAACTATAAGTTGACCATCCATCTCTAGTAGCCCATATTCAAGTGGGAAGGTAAGGATTAAGAATAGGAATTTTACCCACTTGAATGTTGTATTGGATGGTGATGGCTTTGGAAGAGGTCTTGCAAGCTCCACTCCTTTGTGCTCTTCTTTGAATTCTTCTACCTCTTTGCAAGCTTTCTCAATTTCAACCTCTTCCTCTTGGTAGCTGTCTTTTAATTCAATCTCTTCTTCATTACTTACCAAGGGCATGGGAGGTTGTGCATCTCCCTCCTTTCTGGGTGCATATTCCTCCTTTGTTTTTGCATCTTCCTTTTCTTCCATGTGTGAGGATGGAAAGTTCTCTAATTCACTAGAGTATAAACTCCTTTGATTGGTTTTCTCACTTTCTTCCATAGGATCTTGCATTATATCTCTTGGAAAGGAATTTGCTTGTTCCTCTTCCTAGTTCTTGATTATTGTCTGCACATAATTTTCTACATTTTTGACACTCGTCTTTATATCATGTAGGAATTCTTTCATGAGGAGCTCAAAATCTGATGGTATTTGAGATGAATAAGGAGATTGTGGCTCTTGATATGAATAAGAAGGAGATGATGGTTCTTGATATGAAAAGGGAGATGGTGGTTCTTGGTACGGGTAAAAAGATGATGGTGCTTGATATGAAAATTGAGATGGTGATTCTTGATATGAATATGGAGGTGGTGGCTCTTGATATGAATATGGAGGTGGTGGCTCTTGATAGTTGGAACATAGAACATTGAAGTTTCTTTGGTTTTGACTTTGCCAACCAAAATTGGATAGTTCCTCCATCCACCATAATATGAATCACTACTCGGGTGTGAGTACTAACCTATGTGATCTCTCTCCATTATTTTTTCTTAGCACAAAACACCAAAAAGGATTAAATGCACCATGTGGTAAATAGGAAAGCAAAGAAGAAAGAACAAAATTCTAAGGATTAAAATAAAACTAACTAGGAAACACCAAACTTAATTTCAGAAATTAAGAAAAATATTGGTGCAATAAAAAAAATTTTTGAAATTTTTTTCTTTTTTTTTAAAATTATTTTTTTATTTTTTTTTAAATAATAAAAGAAAAAAAGAGAAAAAAAAAGAATTAAAGAAAACGAAACAGGAGAGGGGGGTTGCTAACGCGAAACAAGGAAAAAAAATTTTTCTCTTCTTTTTTTCGAAAAATAACAAAACAATTTTTTTGTTTAATAAAATTAAAATTAAAATGCCTAATCTAAACAATCAAACAACTAATAGTTGTTAATCACAATCAATCCCCGGCAACGGCGCCAAACACTTGATGCGGTATTTTATAACCCACAAACTAACCGGCAAGTGCACCGGGTCGTACCAAGTAATACCTTACGTGAGTAAGGTTCGATCCCACGAAGATTGATGGATCAAGCAACAATGATTGATTGATTGGCTTAGTTAGGCAAGTATAAAATGATTTTGAGATATTCAAAAGGTTTAAATTCGAACTCAAAATATAAAAAGGATAGACAAATAAATAAGTTGGGAATAAAATATGGAGAAAACTGTTAAGGCTTCAGAGTTATCTATTTTTCCGGATTAACATTTCTTACTAACTATTTTAATTATGTAGGATTTAATTTATGGCAAACTATATATGACTAGACCCTAATTCCTTAGACCTTTCTAGTATCCTCTAAAATTCATTAACTGCCAATTCCTTGGTCAATTAATTCCAATTAGAAGCTACATGATCAAATTCCAGTATATATGCCACAAAACTCTAATTACCCAAAAATAAAAGGATTATATGTCACGTATCTTGTTAAATCCAAAAAATTAAAATTTAGGAGAATATGTTTTTGATGAGCGGATAATTTATACACTTTTTGGCATTGTTTTTAGTATGTTTTTAGTATGTTTTAGTTAGTTTTAATTATATTTTTATTAGTTTTTATTTAAAATTCACTTTTCTGGACTTTACTATGATTTTGTGTGTTTTTCTGTGATTTCAGGTATTTTCTGGCTGAAATTGAGGGACCTGAGCAAAAATCTGATTCAGAGGCTGAAAAGGACTGCAGATGCTGTTGGATTTTGACCTCCCTGCACTCGAAGTGGATTTTCTGGAGCTACAGAAGCCCAATTGGCGCGCTCTCAATTGCGTTGGAAAGTAGACATCCTGAGCTTTCCAGAAATGTACAACAGTCTATACTTTGCCTGAGATTTGATGGCCCAAACAGGCGTTCCAAGTCAGCTCAAGAATTCTGGCGTAAAACACCGGAACTGGCACAAGGATGGGAGTTAAACGCCCAAACTGGCACAAAAGCTGGCGTTTAACTCCAAGAAAAGTCTCTACACATGAAAGCTTCAATGCTCAGCCCAAGCACACTCCAAGTGGGCCCGGAAGTGGATTTTTATGTCATTTACTCATCTTTGTAAACCCTAAGCTACTAATTCTCTACAAATAGGACCTTTTGCTATTGTATTTAGGGAGATCTTTCGATCATGTTTTGATGATTGAACCCTCTTTGGGAGGCTGGCCATTCGGCCATGCCTAGACCTTGTTCTTATGTATTTTCAACGGTGGAGTTTCTACACACCATAGATTAAGGTGTGGAGCTCTGCTGTACCTCGAGTATTAATGCAATTACTATTGTTCTTCTATTCAATTC
>NC_029777.3:59653249-59671060 GCF_000817695.3 Arachis duranensis
GCGTTGAACATTTTCACTGAGAGGACGGGACTGTAGCCATTGACAATGGTGATGCCCAACATACAGCTTGCCATGGAAAGGAGTAAGAAGGATTGGATGAAGACAGTAGGAAAGCAGAGAGACGAAAGGGACAGAGCATCTCCATACGCTTATCTGAAATTCTCACCAATGAATTGCATAAGTATCTCTATCTTTATTTTATGCTTTATTCATAAATCATTTATAACCATTTGAATCTGCCTGACTAAGATTTACAAGATGACCATAGCTTGTTTCATACCAACAATCTCCGTGGGATCGATCCTTACTCGCGTAAGGTTTATTACTTGGACGACCCAGTGCCCTTGCTAGTTAGTTGTGCGAAGTTGTGATAAAGAGTTGAGATTGCAATTGAGCGTACCATGTTGGTGGCGCAATTGATGATCACAATTTCGTGCACCAGTTTTCAAGCTGTTGTTCAAGTAAAGAGCTTTTGCAAGTTTTACAGGAACTCAAATAGAAAGAGGGTCATACTTCCGTTCCACCCAAATTCATAAAATAAAGAGCAAAAACAATTCTTAAATTATAAATCAATACATAAATTAAAATAGAAAAAGCAATAAAATCAATCCATACAAATAGACAGAGCTCCTAACCTTAACAATGGAAGATTAGTTGCTCATGGAATGCGGAATGTAAATTTGTATAGAATTCCCTAATGGAATCCCCCTAATGGAATCTCTAATAGAAGAGAAGTCTCCCTTTTTTATAACTAATCCTAATTAATTTAAAATCTAATATCTAAAATTAAGATAATATCTTTTCCTATTTTTAAATTCAAATTTTAATTTAAATCAGAATTAATTAACTACTCCGCGTCTTGTAACGTGGGGACCACTTGGCTTTACTAGATATGCGCCTAACTTGGGTGCTAAAATGGGGACCAGAAATCACCCCTAACGGTTTCTGCATTTTCTGCACGTGGCGCATGTCACGCATACGCATCAGCCATGCATACGCGTCGATGGTCTTCTTCGCGAGTCACGCGGACGCGTCAGTCATGCGTCCACGTCACTATGCAAATATTCAAATCACGCGTACACGTTAGTCACGCGCACGCGTCGCTGTGAAAAGCTCCAAATCTCGCGTACGCGTCAGTTACGTGTACGCGTCGCTCCTCGCTGCCATCTCCTTTTGTTCTTGTGCTGTAGAAACTCCATCAAATCCAGCCGAATGCTACCTAAAAAAAATAAAATTGCACAAAACTCAAAATAGTATCTATAGTGGCTAAAATATAATTAATTCTTAATTAAACTCAACAAATTAGATGCAAATTCACTAGCAAAAGATAGAAAAAATGCTCACGCATCATTGTGAAAGTTGGTAAATTGAGATGCTTGTGAGTTTTGGTAAAAGCTGGTTTTTAGTGAACTTTGATGAGTCATAATTTGTGTCTCAGTTTTCAAAATTAGTTGAAATTTGTTTGGAATTAAAGTTTATTGAAAAATCTTCAAATCGATATAAAGTTTGTAGAATTTGGATTTTTGTAGAGGAAGTTATGATCATTCAAAGTTTGGTGTCAAAATCTGAAATTCTGCAAAGTTGCAGAATTTTGTGATTTCTGGTATGTGCGCACGCACACCCCTGTGAAATTTTAAACCTGTGTGCACACACAGCCTTATACGCGGGCACACGCAGGGGAAGGCTTTCTTTTTTTAGCACTAGCACAACCTGTGCGCACACCTAACCAATGGAGTTTTACAACATGTGCGCACGCACACGTTGGGAAGGGCAATCTGTTGAGAGCACTAGCATGCCTTGTGCGAGCAAACAGAATTACAAATATTGGTACCTGTACATATGCACACCTCTATGTGTACGCACACGTTTTGAAACTTTCTTTGGACATGCGCACGCACACCCCTATGCGTACGCACACGCCCTGTTTGTCAAACTTAAACTTTGTTTTCAACTATTTCACCTTCCCAACAAGATTGTAAGCTTCTGTGACACCATTTTAAGACTCTTGGGCTTATTTTTGGGCTTTGAAAAATGGGAATTTCCTTAGGAGAAATTATTTGATAATTCTTTGAAAAAGTTAGAAAACGGAGGTTAGGCTTCGGGTGTACTGAAGAGGGGTTTGATGGCATGTGAATGTAGATTGGTACATGAAATGAGAACTGACGAACTGATAAGTTCGAAATGGAACTGTGAATTGACAGTAGTTGAGATGAGTCGAGGACTCAGAATGAAAATGTTAATTGACAACGGTTGAGATAAGTCGAGGACTCGAATGTGCAATGATGAATCATGGATGTATTGAAAATGTTTTCTAAAAAACCACTGAACAACTATTTTAAACTGAGAAATGATAAGACACTATGCGCCTGGCAGGAATGGTGGTTAATCCCGCCTGTCGAGATAGCGGCGGCGGCAGCGGCGGTGTAAGGACGGTGGTTAATTCCGCTTACATTGAGATGTGAGGTCTAAGGCAAGAGTATCCCTCTCGAATCCCTTCGGATAAATAGAGTGTGCAGGCACAAAATCTTGGACGGTGATCCGAGCACCATATCTCGAGGGTTCCCAAATGATGATTCCGAAGGGTGACATCCCCATGGAGGTGTGTCGGGTTGGCAGTTGAACTGACAATGTGATATCACAGCCAATAGGACAAGCATTCATCATGTGCATCTTCTAATTGTTTGTATGCTTTGCCGACTTGACATTGTATGCCTAATTGTATAACATGCCTAATTTCTTACTTGACTTACTTGCCTTATATGCTTCTACTTGTGTTTTACTTGCATTGTAAATATTTGTGCTTTCTACTGGGATTGAAGAGGCTTGGAAGGCGGTGGCGATAGGATCGCAAGGAGGATAGGTTGGTGAAGGCTGTGGGACAGTGGAGAATTATTAGTATAGAAAATCCACTAAGATAGATTACCCTTTTATTGTATTATGGTGTAAATTATGCTTTACTGTTTTTAGTATGCTTTAAGATAAATCTTGTGATGGATATGAACTCTAGGATTGCCTTTGGCGTCTTGGGGTCTTATATCTTATAACACTGGGCACTATTACGATATTGAGAACCTCCGGTTCTCAGACCATATTCTGTTGTTATTTTTCAGATGCAGGTTGCAACCCACCTTGGTAAGTTGCTCTGATGGTGATAGAAGCAGAAGATCATGATACTTTTTGGAGTCCTTTTTTATTATTTTGTTTATATATATCTCTCACTTTTGTATCTTACTTTTGCCTAGAGGCTTGTATTGAGAGAGAAAAACTTGTATAAGCTATTTTTGAACTTCAGATTCTATTTTGTCTGTATATATGATTAGTCGGCTTAAACTCCGCGAGCCGTGCTAGATTCTTATGATATTATACTCCTATCTTTTGTTATATTACATCTGTTTCTTATGCTTTAAGTTAGTAGCATCGTTAGTATGTTTTGTGCTTTTTAAATCCTGTTTTTGAGCTATATCATTCATCGGGCTTCTAGATTATATTATTTCTTCTTTATATTATATGTATGAGCTTAGAGCTATCGTAACCTTTGATTAACCTTTTCTTTACGACGTGAGGTAAAGCTTAGGCTAATTAGGGTGTTACAACCCTAATGTAGCTAAGTCAAAAAGTAAAACAAAAAAATGATAATGTTGCACAACAAACACATAATAGAGCCTGAAACAAAAAAAATCCAACACAGGAGGAGAGGCAGCGAGTCAGCAGAGATCGAGAGCAGGGCTAGTGCAACTAAACAATCAAACAGATTTATTTTAAATAACAAAACAATCAAAACACGAATCATACAATCACCAATTGCAAATTTTTTCTTCATAAAAATATAACAATGAAAGGATGAAACATATAATAAATCAAAAGATTACCAATTGTAAATTTTATTAATAACAGAAGTTAGAACAATATAAAATGAAGCATATAGTAACTCATTCAATCCCCAATTGGAAGAGAATATTGAAAACATTCATCATACAATGACTAAGTAGAAAACAATCTGCACAAAGCATATTGGAAGAGAAAAAATGGAAGATAGTCATAGTCTAAGCAAGTGATACTTGATTGGCAAAAAACATTATTACGAGCAAATGCATCTTGATTTATATTATCATCCATAATTGAAATTACAATTACAATCTAACCACAAGATTAAGAAACTAACTCCTATAAGAATTAAATAACCTATAATTCAATTCCAAAGATTTGTTAACAGAAATAACATGTTGATAACAAAATCGCTAATCAAAAACCAAAGTGACATTCATTTTTGTTTTCAATAATGATTAATTACAAAATTTCTTATATGATTTTGCAAAGGAATCACCATAAAATCCCACATATAATGAAATCAAATTGTAATTAAAAAGGGAACACGGATAGTAGTAGAGATATAATTCTTCTCCTACAGAAAGCATAGCATAAGTTAAATTCTATTAAATTCACTAAGCCAGTATCAATTTATCATCAAGAAGTAAGCCAGTGATAGAGTTAATCAACCAAGAGTCCAAGAACAAGTAAGAACATGCACTGACTGATTACCTTCGGCGAGGGCAGTGAGCAAAGATTTGAAGGAGAGAGAGAGGGAGCAACAATGTGTCGCAGAGAAGCTAGCGGCCGCAACGAGCACTCGACAGACGACGAAGCTGGACCTGGCGTCGCAATGGACGACAAAACTGAACCAGGCAAAGAAGCTGGCGACGCAACGAACTGGACCTGGCGATGGACGACAGGGCGGCAAGACCAGGTGAAGAAGCTAGCGACGCGCGAAGAAAAGAAGCTGGGGAAGAACGGCAGGGTTTGTCACATTTTTCCTTTCTTTGACAGAGGAAAGCTTGGTTTAAGGTTTCAAGGTGACTAAGAGCAATGGCCAGTGGCACTAATTGTCACTCCCTGCAGTAGTGGGGGAGACTTCTGTGACCTAGGGTTGTGATTTGTGTAAAACCCCTGATTTTTTAGAAATTAAATTATGAGATTAACTAAGATTTATGATAATTATTTATATTTATATTTTTAGAAAATTATCTTAAATCTTGAACTTTATTTTATGAATAAAGAAACTTTATTTAATTATGTCTAATTTTAAATTAGAGTAATCAATTGAAAATAATTTGTAAGTTAAAAAATAATTAATGTTTTCAAAGCTAATTATATTAGGTTAAAATTAGTTTTTAAATTATTACTCTATCTTTTCATTTTTTATTAAAATTCTTACCCTAATTTCTACCCACACCACTCTAACTCTAGCACAACATAACACACACTTACCTTACCATCTTTATACCATGCTACAATTCCCCCCTCCCCCAGTCGAAAGAAAGAAAGAAAGAGAGAAGAGGGGGAGCTACAAAGAGGGAAGAGAAAAAGAGAGGAGAAGGGGAGACGGCGTCGGAGGGGATGGGTTTCATCGTCGCCGTCGTCGCAAACTACATGTCGTCGTCGCTAACAAGGAGAAGAGAGAGCGCTCAAATTTGGGAGAAGGAGAGGCATCGCTGTTGGAGCCATGAGAAACTGCCGTCATCGAGGTCTTTGTGACCATCGCCGTTCATGCCAGTCGCCGCTGTTTGTCACTGCTTAATCGCCGTCTAATTCGTCACCGTTGCTGCTGGGTTGGCATCGACGCCACTGCTCGACATTCTAAGCTGTGCCACTGTGTTTGTGGCCGCCAGAACCACCACTGAAGGTATTGCTGCTTGGTTCAATTGTTACTCCTTAGTTACGGTAAGTTGTTCCTTATTTCGAACCTCTGTAGTTGCTATTCTATTGCGGACCATGAGAAAAGAGGTTTATTGGACGTGGACACGTTTAATTTTATGGGTTTCAAATTTGAGGTAGGGGATTTCTTTAAATATATTTTTATATTACGAAATTGTTATAAATCGATATAGATGTAAAAAATATATTTTTGTAATTTTGTGAGTCTTATGAATTAAACTGATTATTTTGGATGAATGTGATTGTTTGTTTGATTGAATTATTGATTGATTGAGTTGGCGTTGTGGTAATTAATGAAGCTTTATTTGGAATCTAATTTGTATGTTTATATTCAGGAATGGCTTGGTTTTGAAACCGTTGAAAAAGGTTGAGAGATGGTTTGGATGGAACCCTTGAAGGGTGGTAAAGTCTGAATTGTAGGGGAGGTGCTGCTGAAATTTTTATATATTTGTGTAAACTTGAATAATAAGAAAAATGGAAGGCAGTTGATGACACGTCATCTTAAGCGGTCTTAAGGTCCTTTTCTTATTTATTTTGCCCAATTTTCTCTAATAAAAGCCTAACTTTAAGCTAATTACAACTCAAGATGCAACAATTAAGGCCTAAGATTAATTATCCACAATATTAGAACCCTTAATCACATCTAGAAGATTGAAGATGCTAGAAGATTAGTCATAAGAGATTTGATACTTTAGATTTTGATTTGAATTTTCGTTTTGATTTTGAAATTGAAGTCAGTAGCTTATCTTTCTCTCCAGAAGATAAGTAGTTATCTTATCTCTCTTAAGGATAAGATTAGTTTAGTTTAGTTTTGAATTTGAATTCTAGAATATAGGCTATAAATAAGTGAACCTTGTTTACAAAGAGGAGATCCAGCTCCTCCGTAATCACTTCTTATTTTTTTTCACTTTTTCATTGGTAACTTATCCTCTGTCAAAGGGTTAAGGAGCTCTGTTTATATTTTCTATGGGTTATTAATCTACGTTTATTTATTTTGAAGTCTTGCATTGATCTATTTCATGATTAAGTTACTCGATTTTCATTCAGATTAATATTATCGAAAGGTATGCTAATCTCTTTTTAATTCTTTTATTATAATTGGAAATTTTGATATTTGAATTAAGCTTGAAAACTCTTTCACATGACTTTTTGAATTCGGCTAGGAATAGTGGTTCAATTAGTGTGCAATACATACATGATTTCAATCACTCTAATTATAAGTGACATATAATTCATATTAGAACAACTTTTGAAATTTGTGTTTTCTTTTAAGATTTAAATGGACAGGACTAGCTTGTTCGACCTAAGAACTACTTTTAAATCTTAACTGAATCTAAAATCAGCTTTTTTACTTAATCTCTTGATTAATTAATTGATGACTAATTAATGCTTGAGGAACTGAGGAGCCGATGAATTGAAAATCAATTACTAAAGATTTTTTCGTGAAAGAATTTTGCAATTTCAAGGTATTTAAATAAGGTTTGATTTCTCTAATAAGCATAAACATCTCCGTAGCTCTTGACTCTCACCATCACTGTCTTCTCTCAAATCATCATTCAAGCATTCAACATTCAAGATTTTCAAAGCTCTCAGCAAGGCTCAATCTTGCACTCCTCATCAATCAGGTTTTATCAATCTAATTAGGCTTTTAATATGATAATTACTTTCTCTATCCTTGAATTCTCGTGGGAACGATACTGTGGTATTACTTGAACAATTCGATGCACTTGTTGGTATCTGTGAGCTTCAATTTTCACTCATTAGTGGTGCTAATTTCATAAAAGCTAGGGGCTTTATTTTGAAACTTTATTTGGTTAATTTTGATTAAGGAACTATGCCTCGAGAACATATTTTAGTGAATTTAGAGTATTTGAACTTGATTGGTCAAACAAAAATAATTTTTTATTGACTAATTCAAATTAAAGAAATATGTTTTCGGAATGTTGGTGAAATCTTAAGTAATAAGGGTTAATTGAAGAATTAATTTGTTTGATTTTGAAGTAATTAAGTGATTGATTTAAGAATAAATAATTATGTTGTTTTGATTAGGATTGTAATTTGTAAACAGGATGATTTTTGAATCTTTTGAAAGAGATTTAAGCTTGAAATGGTTTTGAAGTTGCTTTTGAGTTTTCGGAAAATGTTACGAAAAAAGGTGTTGGTTTTTAAGGAAAATGATTTGAGAAAAAGTGTTAAATAGTGTGTAGTAAGAAAAGTGGTATTTTGTAAAGGATGAAATGATAATTTAACTGGTTTTCGAAAGAATGAATTTGGAAAGATGTATGTTTTGAATGTGCTAAGTTTTTGGGTAACAAGTGATTTCTGACTAAGTTCGACGGGCCATAACTAGGCCTTCAGACCTCGAAATTTGTTGAAACTTATTTTAAATAAAAATGGGATTTGTCTAGTTTATGTCATTTGAAGAACGAACGAGAAATGGTTTTTGAAATAAATGTTATGAGGGTTTGAAAACTGTACTATAAAACTGAAACTTCGAAATTTTGCAGCACACTAGAATTTTGTTGGTGCGCACACACACAAAGGTGTGCATGCACACTATACAGGGCCATTGATGAAGCCTGTGAGTGCGCACAAGGTGGTGCGTACGCACACCAACAAAAAGTTGCAAGCTGCGCGTACACACAGGGTGGTGCGCACGCACCTGTCGGGGAAATTGGCTCTTGTTCTGTGCGTGCGAACAAAAGTGTGTGCGTATACGTCATGTTTTTTTGGAAAGAACTCTGTTTTTGTCTTTATAGTCTTCCCGGCAAGCTTGTAACCCTGTGAATCTCATATGATTTTTGATAACTAATTTTTTAGCTTTGAAATTAGCATGGATAAATCCAATGAATTTGAGTTTCCAATTGGTATGTGAACCCAGTTGTGAATTTTAGATAAACTGAGAAATGAAGGTGATTCTTGGCACGAGATTAACATAATATTAATATATTGTTATCAAAGTAAATGTGTCAAGTATGATTTTGAATTGTAAATATAAAGACTTATAGTGTCAATTTTAATTATGATTGAATCTGATTATGACAATGAGTATGATTTTGAATCGTGATGAATATGACTATAAAGACTTATGGTTTCGATTATAATTATGAATTGAGTTTGATTGTGATTTTGAGCTTAATTGATTGCGAATATTATTGAGTTGTGATCGCGGAGCAAGGACGGTGGTGAATGTTGCTTGTGTACTTTTTCGAGATTTGTAAAAACTTATGATTATGATTGAAAAGTGTGCCAGGCACTATATCCCAAGAGTGTGCATGGGCACTAATCCTAGATAGGTTAGTTCTGAGCAAGGACGATGGTAATCCTGCTTGTTCGTGGTTCTCGGTAAGGACGATGGTTAATCCTGCTTACTCGTGGTTTAATGTGATAGGCAAGCAAGGTGGTTAATCCTACTTGAATATTCTGGGTGAGGACGGTTGGTGAATTTCGCTTGTTTGTGGAACCTTCGTGTAAGGACGATGGTGAATCCCACTTACTCAAGTCGGGTTCTGGCAATATAATTAACGCGTGAGCTCATGGCTAGTAGAACAGCCATGCATTATGTGCATCTTATGACATTGTTTGGGTATGCATATTATATTTGGTTTGCCTATGTGAATATTTCTGTTTAACTACTAATTATCATACTTGCTGTTATTGTTCTTGATTGTGTTTGAACTTCATTACTTGTGATTGTGACTGGTTAGTTCGGATTATGGTGGTTTGAGTGTTGATTGATTGTGCTTGGGCCGGAGGCCGTGATTGATTTATGTTTAAGGTTCAGCATAGTATAAAAAATCAAACTGGTTCAGCATAGATTTAATGAACCTATGCTTGGAACATATTGGTCATTCATATAATTTAAGTAACTTTTAAGACTTTTATAATTGAAATATGAATTTGAATTTTTGGATAATTAAGTGTGGATTTTCGAAATGATTCATAAGACGAGTGATGATCACTGTGGTTGAAAATAACTTTCTTTTCATTTATCTTCTTATGACAATTCTAAAACTCCTCTGGTGAGACCGTGTGGTTAGGTTCTCACCCCCTACAAAATTATCTTTTCAGAAAACGAACAAAGAAACTTATGAAGAGATTACTACGTTTTTGGTTATGCGATATTGTTGTATTAACTTAGTTATTATTTTTTCCTCGCCATTATTTTCATTATATTTTTGTAAAGAGGGATAGGAGTCATGATTGTAATGATATGTAATGTTTCTAAGTTACTTGGTTAAAAGCTCCTATTTTATTATTAAATATATGGATATTGTCGTAATGTCCATCGCTATTACAATGGCGCAATTGAAAGCATATCATTCTAGTAGTATGCTGTTACATTTTAGGGGTGGGGGATTGTAGCGTAGAGGAATGGGGCTGAGAACCAAAGAGAACCTTGACGCGTTCTTTTTCTTAACAACGCAAATGATGTTGCTTTTAAAAAAAACCGACCAGGTCTCAATTTGGTCTGACCAGCTGGTTCCCAACCAATTCAATGATTTTAGCCTGTTTTTACTGTAGCAGTTTTTTATGATGAACCGAACCGTATTACTGTCCGGTTTGAGGTTAGACTGGTCAGACCAACTGGTTCGGTCTGGTTTTCAGAAAGGAAAACGACAAAACTTTCGAAGGAGAGGGTGAGAGGAAGGTGCCTGCGCACGCACCGAATGACTAGATCTTTACGCTCTTAATTCCTTCATGTATCACCATTTGCTTAAAAAAAATAACAATCAATACTCTTTTTATATTTATTTTTATCTTAATTGATATTAATTAGTTTTTTTAATTTTTACTGTTCTTTGTAGGTCGAATGAATTCCCACTTGTTATATATTTTTGCATTTGAAATCCGTTAAATGTATAAAAACTTTAGAACTATTAGTTTCTTTTTCTTTTAATACATTAAGAGTATAAAAAATTTAAGGTGCGTTTTAATTTATATTTATATTTTTTATTTTTATTTTTTGTATTTTGTATTTTTTGAATTTTATGAAAAAATAATAAAAATAATAAATTCTTATATTTTTGTTTCCAATTCCTATTTTTTTGTCATAAAATTCTGAAAACAAAAAATACTAAAAATAAAATAAAAAATAAGAATCTAAACCAAATGCGCCTTATATTTTTAACAAGAGCAATATTAAAGAATCAACAATATAACCATCAATTTTAGCTAAAATACTATAGTGGATAGTTAAACAAACTCAATATAAAATCTACTAAAAATTAGTTTTCATTGAGTTTGAATTTTAAATGTTTTTCTAATTGAATTTAGGATATTTTTATTTTTAAGAATTTTGAATATTTTTTCTTGTATTGAATATTAACGGTAATATTGAGTTTTAAAAAAGTTTTTCTTTTAATAATTATCCTCTTGAATAATCATACACATTTAAGTCATTTTGTTAACCAAATTTAACCAAATTAGTCTAACATAATAAAAATTAGTTATAACTAATATTATTCTAAACCTTATTATTTTATTTAGTTGAATTTGATTTATAAAAAGACTTGAATATATAGTACTACTCTTATCTTTTTTACCTTTTAAATTAATATCTTTAGAACACTTATAGTTACAATCATTCCGCCTATTTATTATTGCCATGCACCTTCAAACGATGGCTAGAGCTGGGTGGTTAGTACTTACTAAAGGATGGTGAGTTTTTAACCTGTACCTGGCTAAATGAGATGAATGATACACCTGGTACTTTTTGGATTGTTGTTCCTCCTAAAATATTGACACGTGAAATGTGAGTTGGTGACCTGACATGGGATGAGTTACTTTTATGACCAATGAACTGAATTGCAGGTCTTTATGCGACATAGTTACCTTGATCTTGGGTTTATGTTGCAATAGTGTAAGTTTGCCATGCTTAAATATAAAATATCTTTTGGCATTGTTTTTGGGCTTATGTTGTACTAATATAAAGGGCATAGGTTGTTAGATAATAGCAAAAATCTCAAGGAGCAAAAGATTACTTCAACAATTTTTTAGAAATTGGCTAAAAAAACAATTTTTTAGAAAAGTCTACAATGAAAAATGAATTCTCTTAATTGTTAAAAAAAAAATTAAAAGTACAAAGTATGATCTCTAATTCTTTGTTGCTCTCTCTCTCATATTTATTCTTAGTTTCACTTATAAAATTAATGGTGAGAGATCACGCTTTACACCCTCAATTGTTAAAAAAAATTGAGAGGATCCATTTTCCCTATGATGAAGCCGGTGATCCTCTTATTTCTGATGATGACAGTGATAATGATAGTTATGAGAGCACAGAAATTAAAGCCAAGTCGAAAAAGAAAAGAAGAAAAAAAAAGGCCAAGTGAAAAATATATAAAGTATATCAAAAATTAAAATAAAATAAAAAAATATAAAAAATTTTTATCCCCAATAAATAAATGTTATGTTAATACTCTCATTTGGTCTAAGTCGCTTCTAGTGAGTGAGATGCAGCAAGTTCAAGAAAAATCACTAGAAGAAAATAGCTCTATTGTCACGCTTTAAAAACGTGGCAAAAAGTTGAAAAAAGCATGGTGATTAATTTTTGCCTTGCTTTTTGAGCTACCGGCACGCTTTTGAAAGGGTCACATCTGTAAGGGTGCCAATTGTTCTATCTCAACGCTTTTTTTGCCACGCTTTTACAGATTGGCACGCTTAAAAGTGTGTCCATATGTAAGAGATATGGCCACGTTTTAAAAGCATGCCTATATGTGAGATATGGCCACGATTTGGCCACGCTTTTGAAGCATGCCAATAAAGAGAGATATGGCCATGCTTTCAATGCTTGACAATAGAGAGAGATATGACCACGATTTTAAAGTGTGGCAATAGCGAGAGATACGGCCACGCTTTTAAAGCGTGGCAATAGCCTTATCAAATTAAAATAAAAAATCATTTTTCTGACTTTACCTTCTTTCGTGCATAATATAAATTTTTCGTTCTTTTTTATTACCAAAGCTATAAATATTGTATGCAATTTTTGTTACAAGACAAATCAAACAATAATTAGCGTCATATATAATTTTTGCTATAATTATTTTATACATTAAAAAATTAATACTCAAATATAAAATAAATCTCGAGTTCAAAATCTCTGATTTCTCAACAAGCTTCTCAAACTTCCTTCCCGTAGATCGTACATAAGGCTTGGTATGGCTATGAGAAACACCAGGAGCAGGACCAAAGTGTTTATAGCTGCCCTGGAATTCTTTGGGCCTCTAAGAAGGACCTACATTCATACAACAATATATAAACCAAATTAACCATCAAAAAACTGATCACTTTAACATTTCCAAACTTAACCTATCATAATGCATAGTACCATTATAATTCACAAACAAATATATACTTGGTTTCATATGATTCATTCAATCAAACGGTATAAATATTGTTTGAACCAGTCCAGCTCAAATATCTATTGATAAGTTTATATGTCATACTCATAGACATCATTTGAAACTAGTAAGTGTATTATATATCTAATCTATACATACCGTGTTCTATCCGAGAGGTGCCCTAAGTGCAAGCTGATCAAATGTCAAGCATTCACCACCAGCCTTCTCTATTCTAGCACGTGCAGTCTTTGTAAACCTGAGTGCAGTAACCTTCAATGCAGGAACTTCAAACGCTCTGATATCGTTGGTTACAATTCCCACTACCACGACAATTTTACCTTTCAGCATAAAAAAACAAACATCCATTAGAGAGTATAAGTACTCAAAACTTGAAAGGATTCCTATCTTACCTCTGAGAAAGATAAGAGAGGGAAAAACAAACCTTGCTCTTCATGAACTTAATCAAATGTGACAAAGAAAATGGAGACTAGTTAACCTTGCTCATGAACAAGCGCTTTAGTATCACGGCATTGAAATGGCTGCCGGTCCTCCTCACAAGGAAGCGGTCAAGCTAATCTTGTCACACCAAATCAAAACCGTCCAAATACATACTTTGATAAAGAACAAATAAATCTTTAAAACAGATCAAAATTTGCACAATTTATAGTTAAAGGAGTTCCCTCAGTATAATAAAAGGAATAATCAAATGTTATTCAGCATTAGCATGGTAAAGAATAACAGCACCATTGGGAACCTTGCGAATTACAAGCACTAAAGTATTACTAAAAAGCATAAATCATAACGTTATTATTCAGAACATTATTAATCAGAATTTGGTACATATTAGAGCATATGTTTGTTTTAGATCCTAATCTACAATCTTAAAATTAATGACTAATAATGAGCTAAAATGGACACCAGAAATTATGCATAGCAAATATAAGAACTCCTTGGGTGCAGTGTAGCAAACATCCACATGATTAAATCGTTTCAAAGAAGCAAAAAATTAACTATATGATAAAAGTTTATCCAAGCAAGGAACATAAGCAGGGATTTATGGTTTTTAATAATTTTTAAATGATTACAAGCTCTGTTCAAATCAAACACATAGCAGCGCAAATGAAACAACCCACTTTCCCCAACAATGCCTAAGAATTAGCAAAGTTTAAGTATAAATGAACAAAAGTCTCTACCTGAAAATGCACAATTATGAATTTTACAAACCTTGTGTTGAACTGGAAGTCATAGAAGGCCTTCCCCTTCTGCACTTCCAAACACTCCTGCCAAATAAATAAATAAACAGAAAGTTTAGAAAAGAATTAGAATTAGTATTCATAATTTCATCTGAATTAGAAGTGAAAGCGTGAAGCAGTTGAGGCGTTCACCTTGTCGAGATCATTGCGAGAATGCGAGAGGTTCTCGTAGTTTTTGTACTGCTTCAATTGAGTCTCGCAGTACTTCTGTAGTTGTAGTTAAGCTTCTCCCATGGAATCCCTTGTATATCTTTCCCATGGAGCTTCAGCACAGCCACACGCAAGAGGAGACAGAGACCGGCAATACAGGAGGAGAAACAGAGCATTACGGGTTTCAGCCATAGAGGAAGGAGCAACTTTTGAGGGCTTACGAGAGAATGAGCACGATGGAGGCTTTGAGACGGAGGGAGCGCCGACGGAGGGAGCAGGGTTAGGGTTGGAGGTGCGATATGATTAAAAAGCTCTGGGACGATGAAGAATGATGAAAAACATTTAAGTGTAGGTGTTAACAGTGAAGTGTTTTTGCTCAGTATATTAAACATACCTATTGGCACGCTTAAAAATTGTCAAGTATGCCTACTCTATTGGCACGTTTATAAAGCGTGCCTATTGCTATCTATGGCTATGCTTTTAAAGCGTGGCACAAAAAAATGTGGTCAAATTTTTAATCAATTGTCATCCTCATAAAAGCACGGCCATTGACCAATGCGTGGCAATAAAAAGCGTGACCAAATCTTTAATCAGTTGCCACCCTCATAAAAGTGTGGCCATTGACCCATTTTGCCACGCTTTTCAAGCGTAGCAAGAAAAAATATGGACAAATCTCTAATCAATCGCCACACTCATAAAAACGTAGCAATTGACCTCTTTTGGCCACGCTTTTAAAACATAACAAAAAAAATGTAGCTACGGGCCTTTTTTCTTTTAGTAAACAGAGTAACTATTTTACTTAATCATTAGTTTCAGTTTCCCTAGAGTTTCACAAGCTTCATTAATAGTTACATTAAACGCTCAAAGCAAAATAGCAATCTTCTGGGACTTTTTGGGGTCAAGCACCCTATAAAAATATCATTGTAAAACTTATATGTATAATTTATGAGAATATTATTGTAATACTTATATATTTAAAAATTAAAAGATTCTTGTTCTAATCCATATGCATATGCATATGGTTATAATAAGAACTTATATTTACATATGAAGTATTTGCTGGAAATTGTAGGATCAATAATAAAAACTTGTATCCATTTTGAGCAGCTTCATGCATGCACTTCATGTTCATTAATTTCTTTTATTGTCAATGGTTTCATGTTATTATTTTGCTTTAGTTTCTTATACGTGTTTGGCTTGTTCAAAGCAAAATGATGTACATGACCAAAAAAAACACAAAATGATTCATTAATGGATTATTGTAGGTCCATCTGCTCAGCACGGGACTTTTATGAAAATATTTATTTTTTAAAAAGACTATTAAACAATTTTGAACAATGAGGTCTTTAGGAATTTCATGCAAAAACCGGTCAACAAAATACTAATTTGTGTCAAAAGTACTGGATGCATCATTCACCTCGTTTAGTCAGGTAAAGGTTAAAACTCACCACTAGAATTGCTTATATATAATGTCTTGCAACATTCCAATTAAGGGCGGCGTTGGGTCATTTTTCATTTCCACTTACTACTGCACCTTTAATTTAAATTTCAAAAAGAAAAAAGTTTCTTTTGTTTATACACTAATGGTAGTAAGCTCTTGAAACTTTGGAAAATTGTCTGAGTGTACCACAGTTCCATTTGTATGATTAAGGCATTACTTTTGCATCCAAAAGTTATGCAGACAGGATTGTCTTCTCGCCTAGGTAGTAGTGACGCGTGACCCACGTTGTGAGTTCAAGTTTTTTGTGTATAAAGTCTATGGGGGTTACAACTCAACTTTCAAACTCTAATTTCTATTTTGTTGGGACCTCGGAGGAGTTTGAGTTTTGATGTACCAGTGTCACCGCACGCTTGCACTAAATCCAAACGAACTCAAATTTACCCTCAGCTTCATTCTTTCCAACACTATAAATTCTGTCAATTTTTCCATATTCTTCTCCTAAAACAAATATAGACTAAATACACAATTTAATTTTTGACGATTATTTCTAAAGACAAAGTATTTGTTGGTAAAAAAAATGATTAATTTGATCTTTGTCTTTTTGATAAAAAAAAAAATGATCAATCTGATCTTTGTCTCTTAATCTAATAGGACAAAGCGATTTTTTTCGTATTTCTGCTGTTAACTTATAACAAAAATGACTTAAGTAGTACGTTTGGGTAATGTGCTGGCACATTAATTACCATATTTTTATTGCCAGATTTGTTAGAGACATTTTTATTTATAAATTTAAATTGATCAGAAATTTATTTGTCCCTTTTCATTCTAACAAAATAATATAGTCTTGAAGTCAAATTAATTAAGAACTTATTTGTTAGAAACCTATTTATTCTAAAAAAAATTTTGATACAATAATTTTTTCAAATTAATTTTTTATTATTATGACACTCATTATATTACTATCTTTTCAATAAATTATTAAATGTCCAGTATAGTAAGTATAAATTAATTAATAAATTATTTAAATTTAAAATATAATTTATTATAAAACTAAGTAAATAATTCTAAATGTAATTTTTATATATAAATAAAAAATTATGCAAATAAGAACAACAAATATTAATAAAAATTAAAAGACAATTTAAAAATTATTGATCACAATATTTAACATATGCGACACATATAATGAAAGTTATAATATTCATACTAGGCTTTGAATATGATATATACAGTCATATATAATGATTTAGACTGAACTATCTATAACTTTATATATGTAAACATCATTTTATTATTAAATTGACCAACTTTGTTGAAATATGTGCTAGTTAACTTTATTGACTTGATGTCACTCTTCGTAGTTTTTTATCGTGTAAATTTTGTGAGTATTTTTGCATAAAGATAATAATAAAAAATTATTATTTTTTAAACATTAAGAATGTTACTTGTTTAGTATCTAAAAATTCATTCATATATCAAGTATTATTATAAAACTACTACAAAAGAGATTAAGAGACTCCAAATTTTAATTACAATTCTATAATACTAGTTGTTCCGAAGATTACCTAAAATTGAGTTATTTTTGGGTTTGAATGTGAGGTCTAGACTTTTTTTAGAGCAGCGTCCGATTTCTACTAGTGTCGATAAATAGGTCTCTGATAAACAAGCCTCTAACTAATTTAACCTCAAAATAACGTTGTTTTGTCAAAGTGAATATGGATAAATAGGTCTTTGACTAATTCGGATTTAAGAACAAATAGGCCCCTAATCAATTTGACAGTGACAGTATGACATTGAATGTGCCAGCTCATCACCCAAATATGCTACATAAGTAATTTTCGTTGCAAGTTAATGACAGAAATGATAGAGGGATTGCATTGTCCCATTAGATTAAGGGACATGAACTAGATTGATC
>NC_029777.3:59671138-59676799 GCF_000817695.3 Arachis duranensis
CAGATTGAATGTTTACTCACAAATATAGTATTTATTAGAAAATTATAGAGTAAATGTTATTTGCAATCCCTCACCATTTGCACCATGAACAAAGCATAAAATTTGAAAATCTCTTATTTCAGTCTCTAACTATCCTAGTAATTGATCTAAGTAGACTCCATAAAAAATAACTTGTTAATATGTTAAGGTTTCTTAAATTAATAATAAGTGCCATTTAGACTCAATTATTTAGATGAATAAGAGTCGACTAAAAGGTTTCGAATTGTAGAAAAAAGGTTTATCTTTCAAATAGATGATCCGAGATAAAAAAATATTTATTCAATATTATATGAACGAAATGAAATTGTCCTTATTTTGATAATGGTAGAAGACTATTACTACTTATAAGATTATGCATCTTCCAATTGATATATGTCTTCATACAATCCATATTTAGCTACAGCCTAAATGATTTGTTAAAAAATTAAATCAAGAATATTTAAGAAAGTAGTATAACTATAATATACTAGAATATTGAAAAAGTTTAAAATCAAATTGAATTGGAATTGAATACAAGTTGCACTCATCATCTCCATACTAAAAAAATCATGAATTTCATTGGAAGCTTTAAGATTGATGACTAAGCTTAAAGAATTTTCAAGATGTGTTAGAAATTACAAGAAAAAGTTACTTATTTGAATAGTCAAAGTAAGAAGAAAAGTTGGATAAGTATGTGTATTCAGAAGATAGTAGAATCATGAATTTTTAGTATGAAACTTTGCCTATATAAAGGCACATATAGCTTATATATTGAGTGTGTTCCAAATAATAAAATAGTGTTATGAGAATTGAGAGGTGTTCCTTTGTTTTATTAGTGTTAGTGAGTTTGAGAGATGAAAAATATGATAGCGTTATTTATGTAAGTGAGTGATTTTGGAGCCAATTAATTGTGCGTATTATACTTTCATTTGGTATCAGAGTTGGTTAATCCAGCACTTGGTGTTTGAGAGTTTCTGAGGTGTGAGAGAGTTCTCGCATAATTGTTCGTTTGTAGAGTCAGTATGACAAACACTTTTAATATTCTGTGGTCCGGTCCCAAGTTAGATGGAAAACTTGATTATAGTTATTGGGAGACTTTGATGTGTAACCATTTGAAGACCCAAAACCTGTTGAATTTCATTGAATCGGGTTTGCAAGAAGGAGCAGATGTTGCCCAACAGAGAAGAGATCAATTGGCACTATTTCAAATTCATCAAGGTATAGATTATACAGTGTTTGGCAAAATAGCAAATTCCAAAAGTGCAAAAGAAGCATGGAACACGTTGAAGCTGTCATATAAAGGTGTAGAAAAAGCTCAGAAAGCAAAGCTACAGTCTTCCAGAAGAGAATATGAAAGGTATGAGATGTCTAGCTCAGAAATCATTGAGCAATATTTTACTCGTGTTACAGACCTTATTAATAAGATGAGTTTATAGAGAAGATATACCCGATAGCAAACTGGTGGAGAAAATTCATCGCACCATGCCGATGAAGTATGACCATGTGGTGACTACGATACTAGAGTCCCACGATATGGATACTATAATGATTGCAGAGTTGCAAGGAACCATGGAAAGCCACATCAGTAGAATACTGAAGAAGTCAGAAAAATCAACCGAGAAAACCCTAAAAAGCCGAGTGAATTTAAGTAATTTTGTATAATCAAGCCGTACACAAGAAGGACGAGGTCATGGTTTTAATCCTCAAAATAGAGGTAGAGGAAGTTCAGAGGTAGAGTTCATGGCAATTACAACCAAGGAAGTTATAATAATTTTACACTACCTAATCAAGGAAGAGGTGGAACGAATTTCAGGCATGTCAACTGAGGAAGAGGTCGAGGCAATTTTTATCAAGAAAGAACTAATTTTAACTATTTTCATTGTGAAAAGTATGGACACAAAGTAGCAGATTGCATATTCAAAATGGTGAATAACAATCAAGCACACATTGCAGAAAATCAGCATCAAAATATTGATGATAATCTGGGTACTCAAACTTTATTTTTTACAAGTAATTCATGTGATGAAGATGAAAATATATGGTACTTGGATAATGCTTGTAGTAATCATATGTCTGGTAGAAAGGAGTTATTTTCTTCTCTAGATGATTCAGTTAAACTATTATTGAAGTTTGGTAACAGAACAAAGATCCCTATTGAAGGAAAAGGGCATATGCCAATTAGATTGCAGGATGGCTCTCTGAGTTATATTTCTGATATTTTTATGCTCCTGAACTTGATTACAATTTACTGAGTATGGGATAATTATCTGAGAAGGGATATAAGATGATAACTTATCATGGATATTGCACTATGTTGGACAACAACAGAAGGTTCATAGATAAAGCAAAGATGACTTCAAACAGAATGTTTCCGTTAAAAATTCAACATGTTAATCCCTCTTGCATGAGTTATGTGATACTTGATGATAACTGGTTGTGGCATATGCGATTTGGGCTTTTTTATTTTTCTGGCATCAACTACCTGTCAAGAAAAGGACTTGTTTCTGGTCTACCACGGATTCATAGTCCCAATTGTGTTTGTGAAATTTGTCAATTGGGAAAGAAGAACAGAGATCCATTCCCTATAGGAAAGTCATGGAGAGCCAGAATATTACTTGAAATTATGCATTCAGATCTCTGTTCTGTTGAAGTTCCAAGCAACAGTGGTAGCAGACATTTTATCACTTTTATTGATTATTTTAGTAGATATACATAGGTATACTTTCTGAGGCAGAAATCATAAGCACGTGATGTCTTTAAGACATTCAAGGCATTTGTCAAAAAATAAAGTGGCTGTAAGATCAAAATTCTCAGAACAGATAGAGAAACAGAATATCTTGCGTGTTCAGAATACTTTAAGCAACATGGAATTTAACATAAACTAAAAACTAGATATACTCCTCAACAAAATGGAGTTGTTGAAAGAAAGAATAGAATCATCATGGATATGGTCAGATGTATGCTCAAGTCAAAACAAATGCCTAAAGAGTTTTGGGCAGAAGCAATCGCAACAGCAGTTAATATTTTAAACAAATGTCCAACAAAGAGTGTTCGAGATAAAACTCCAGAAGAAGCTTGGAGTGGAAAGGGGCATTCCATTCATCATTTCAGAGTCTTTGGGTGCATCGCTTACACCCACGTACTAGATCAATTAAGGAAGAATTTAGATGACAAAGGCGAGAAGTGTATTTTTATCGGCTATAGCACATACTCAAAAGCATACAAGTTGTATAATCCAGTATCAAAGAAAGTGATCATCAGCAGAGACACGACATTTGAGGAGAAAGACATGTGGGACTAGAACACAAAGATAGAAAAGCATCTGACTATAATTCCAAATACATGTGATAAAGTAGAAGAAAGGAAACCTAACACAACCGAATAACCAAAATCATCTAGATAGAAGACTTCAAAGAGATCGGAGACTACCTGATAAAGTGGGTTTACAAGACAAAGTACAAATCCAGTGGTGAAGTTGATCGTTTCAAAGCAAGATTAGTTGCAAAGTGATACAAACAAAAACCAGGTACCAACTACTTTGAAGTATTTGCTCCAGTTGCTAGATTAGACACTATTCGTATGATTATTTCTCTTTTGACTCAAAATAAGTGGAAGATACATTAGATGGATGTTAAGTCAACATTTCTAAATGTCACTTTAGAAGAAGAAGTGTACGTTAAGCAACCTGCATGATATGAAGTTTTTGGAGAAGAAGATAAAGTTTACAAACTGAAGAAAGCTTTGTACGGGCTAAAGCAAGCACCAAAAGCGTGGTACAAGAATATTGATTCTTATTTCATTGAGAATGGTTTCAGAAGATGTCCGTTTGAGCATACTCTTTATATCAACTTCATTGAACCTGGAGATATCTTAATTGTGTGTCTTTATATTGACGATTTGATCTTTACTGGCAATAATTTGAAGATACTTTCAGAATTTAGGAAGGCTATGATAAAGCACTTTGAAATGACGGATATGGGCTTGATGTCTTATTTCCTTGACATTGAAGTAGTTCAAAAAGATGATGGAATTTTTGTTTCTCAGAAAAAATATGCAAATGATATTTTGAAGAAATTTCAAATGGAGCACTCAAAACCAGTTTCTACTTCAGTCGAAAAAAGTTCAAATTGTTGAGAGAAGATAAAGGAAGAGTAGTAAATCCCACATACTACAAAAGCTTGATTGGAAGTCTAAGATACTTGACTGCGACTAGACCAGATATTGTGTTTGGAGTTGGTTTGCTTAGTAGATTTATGGAGGAGCCTTGTACCATTTGCAAGCGGCAAAAAGAATTCTTCGATATATCAAAGGTACTTTAAATGATGGAATTTATTGTGAAAATACTAATGAAATAAATCTTGTTGGCTACATTGATAGTGATTGGGCCGGAGATATAGAAACAAGAAAAAGTACTTCAGGGTTTGTATTTCATCTTGGTTCTGGTGCAATTTCATGGTCGTCAAAGAAACAACCAGTAGTAGCACTCTTTACAGCAGAAGCAGAATATATAGCAGCAGCAAGTTGTGCAACGCAAGCAGTTTGGCTAAGAAGAATTCTTGAGGAATTGAACGAGAAACAAAGTACTCCAACAACAATATTTTGCGATAACAAGTCAGCTATTGCACTTTGCAAAAATCCAATATTCCATGGAAGATCGAAGTATATTGATATTCGATTTCACAAAATTAGAGAGTTGGTGAATGAGAAATAAGTTTTTATTGAGTACTATCCCACTGAAGACTAAGTTTCAAATATCTTTACAAAACTGTTGAAGACAGAGTTATTTTACAAGTTGAAAAAGATGCTTGGAATGATTAATTCTACAAGCTTGATTTAAGGGAGGCAATATTAAAAAATTAAATCAAGAATATTCGAGAAAGTAGTACAACTACAACATACTAGAACATTGAAAAAGTTCAAAATCAAATTGAATTGGAATTGAATATATAAGTTGCACTCATCACCTCCATACTAGAAAAATCATAAATTTTATTGGAAGCTTCAAAATTGATGACTACGCTTGAAGAATTTTCAAGATGTGTTAGAAATTACAAGCAGTAGTTACTTATTTGAATAGTCAAAGTAAGAAGTAAAGTTGGATAAGTATTTGTATTAGGAAGCTAGTAGAATTATGAATTTTCAGTATAAAACTTTGCTTATATAAAGGCACATATGGCTTATGTATTGAGTGTGTTTCAAATAATAAAATTGTGTTATGAGAATTGAGAAGTGTTCCTTTGTTTTATGAGTGTCAGTAAATTTGAAAAATGAAAAATATAATAGTGTTATTTATATAAGTGAGTGATTCTGTGACCAATTAAGTTGTGGGTATTATACTTTCATGATTTATGAATATACTAAATTTTTATCAAATGATAATTGCCTACCTGTGGACGTGCAGGAATTCTAATTACAAGCTAAGCTTATGTTGATGAAGCCATGCGAGTTAACTCTTTTGGATGCTATTTGAATTCTATGTTGTTGTCGTGTTCTGATGAATCAATACTACATCTTGATCTAGATATTTTCATTTAGTAGTATAAATTAAGAAAATATTAACAATAATTCTTCTTTCTTTTTGGTGATGGTGTCCATTATGCTTTCTTTTTTGGGTATCCACCATTTCCTTCTTATTATAGATCA
>NC_029777.3:59676892-59686008 GCF_000817695.3 Arachis duranensis
CTCCATCTCAATATAATATTTGAAATTTAGTTAAGGCTTCACTCCTTAACATGTATATTTTTTTCTATTATTAAACAGAGTAACTGGCTGGTAACTATAGTCTCGCACTGACGTTAGTTATTGAAAAATACATCTAGGAATGTGCTTTCAAAAATGACTACCTTTGCCTAAATATCACCAACTTTTGTTTTTTTTTTTTTAAATATTGGGTTTGTAATGGTGTATCTTACTAAAATGATACAAAAAACGTGTTTAACATCGTTATGAGAGACCGTCATGGACAATTAAAAAACGACGTCGATGTTAACCGCAAAATAGCGCGGTAATTAAAATATCAAAATGGCTTTGTCGTTTTGTGTTAAATTTTAAAAAGATTTTTTTTAAATCAAAACGGCTTTGCCGTTGTGTTGCAAAATTAAAAAAAAATTTAATTCAATTCAAAATTTTAAAAACTTTTTTTAATCAAAACGTCGGTGCCATTTTTAATCAAAATTTTAATCAAAGTTTTATAACTTATTTTGATAAATATTAAATAAAATAAATTTTCACTATATTTTTTATTTTTTTAAGATTATCGTTAAGAAAATGGCATTTGTAATAACAAATTAGTTTCCTTTCTTTCTTTGTATAATATACGTGTGTTTGGTTATCGTGTATGTAGAACTTTATCTTATAATATCAATATCATATTACATATATACGAACATGCAGTTAACTAGTTTGGCTTAAATGTAGTAAAAAGAGCATATGGTAACAGCATAAGATACAAAAGCATAGACTAAACGATAAATAACAAATCTTACACACGCCAAATATTCCTCCTACCGCTAACAAAAATAGTGAAAAAAAGACAAAAGAATCTCACAAACACAAAATAATAATATTAAAAAAATGTTACATAGTTCGAGTTAAACCTTTTGTTTGTTTCACTACTCTTGTACAATCTGCCCCCCTCCTTTGTCTTGCTAATTATATATATGACTCAAGTGTTACTTTATTAATTAATTGACACTCACTACCATATGTCGGGCATAACCAATTTTAATAATCCATTCACGCAGCATGCAATAGTACAAAAATTACCAACATTGATTAATTAGTAATCATTTTATTTTTCTCCACTATACCCGTATCTTTATTAATATAAGGATTAATCTATCGTGTACTTTTAGAACATATATTAAGATTATAAAATAAAAAACTTTTTATTAAAAATATAAAAATTTTAAATTTTTAATGTATTTAGTAAGAAAAAGCTAAGGCTTAATTATGAGAATCTTCAGCCACCTACTGTCTTTGTTGTCGAAATATAATTTGCTAATTAATGGGTGGTAATGTTATTAATCCATCATCTACCTGTAAACGCATGTCAAATTAATTAATGTTTTGTAGCTCAACTTTTTGAAGTCAATAATTTGGGTTTATTTATTTTCTATGCAATAATGCTCATTTCTTTAAATTTGTTCTATAGTGAAAGGGAAAGAACAATCCTACATCACTCGATTCCGCTGCTTTCTTGCTGGAAAGTGCTGGAATAATTGCTCAAGATTGAATTCAGAAATATGGTGATGATCACTCAATTTAATTAATTTGCAACATTCAACCTAATCCAGTAGTGTCTGATCATTATATTATCAACTGTTACCAAAATGAATAACTATTAGCTAATTATTAAGCACTACGCATGGCAGTGACAGAGGTTCGTGTTTAATTTGGTAAGATGCAAGGACGGCAAATTAAAGAATACAGCTTATCCCACACTTTGTAGTGTGTGCACTACTTCGGCAATTACATATTTTGCATTTCACGATGAAATTGAAAAATATATAATCATGAGTTACAAGACCTTGAGATCCATCGCTAAAAATATTAGCTAGTTATTATATACTTATAGTGGAAGAGTCAAAGTTTTTTTTAGTTGTTGGCTCTAGGAGTGGTAATGGATAGAGTAGGATAAGTGATGCACGAAAACTTGTCTCTCAATAAATTTCTCTTCGGTAAGTATACCGAATTGTCGTCAAGTAAAAACTCATAATAAAGTGAGGTCGAATCCCACAGAGATTGATTGGTCAAGCAACTTTAGTTGGAAGAGTGTGTTAGTTGAACTAAACAGAATGTAGTTGATATTGCAGGAAATTAAATGGCGGGAGAGTAAATTGTAGAAAATAAAGTGTAGAATCTTAAATGGGGATTTGGGGAGATGAACATAGAAATAAATGGCAGAAAGTAAAGAGAATGGGTAAGATCAGAAATGGAGGATTCATTGGGCTCAGGAGATGTTGCATTTTCCGGATCAAATTCATTCTCATCTCTTCCTCAATCAATGCATTCATTGATCTCCTTGGCAATCTTAAGTGATTGGATCCCAATTCCTTGGCAATCTAATCTCTCTAAGCTTGAACAATTACCCAATTCCTTGATTTAATTGCTCATGGGAAGAGATGAAGTGTGGTCACTGATTATACCACATGTATTTCCAAATCAAAGTGTTGGGAGGATTACATGTCACTATATCCGCCCAAACTCCAATTTTGTCCAACATGAGAAAGCATTTCTAGCTTGATCTCCTCGTCCCTTTTCCAAGGCTAAGAGGAGATCCAATTATGGAGAGTTTCTTTTCCAAGACAACTAACCAATTGAATTAAGATCGAAAGCTTTCTAGTAAATCAAGAGAAAAGAAAGAGGTAGAAGAATGAGAACTATAATTGATCTATCAAATTACAACAGAGCTCCCTAACCCAATGAAAGGGGTTTAGTTGTTCATAGCTCTGGAAATAGAAAATGACAGTGAAGAATACATCTAAACTAGAAAATTGCAGAAAGTAAATATACAGAGGGTAGTTCTCTAAAGTGCCAAGCTTTTCTATAGTTTAAAACTACTCCTATATATACTACTCTTCTTGATCTTCTAATGAGTTCTTCAAGTCTTGGATATGGGCCTTAGATCTTGAGTTGAAGTAGTTACAATCTTCAGTGGGCTCAGCTTGCAGAAAAGTGTGAGTTAGGCATGGGCGTTAGTTAGGACGTTAGTGGTGTTAACGTTAAGTGAAAATGTAGGTTCGAGAACGTTAGCAACAATCACCTTTTTCACTAACGTTCCAACCCCAAATGGTCCACGTTAACTTCAACGTTAGTGGCACTAATGTGACCACTAACGTTGCCTCGTTGTCCTTCGCAAATGTTATTGGGAATCACCTTTTCCAATAATGTTGCATTGTGCCCCCTTTCCCTAAACGTGACTCTTAACGTAGGCATGCTTAAGCTTCGAGAGCGTTAGTGACACTTACCTTTGTCACTAACACTCCAAACGCCCCTCCTTTCCACGTTAGAGCTCACGTTAATTAGATTAACGTGGCCACTAACGTGGTAGTGAATGCCATCTCCAACGTTAGTGACAAAGGTGAGTGTCACTAATGTTGGCTCATCATGCTTAGCTCCACGTTATCTCTCACGTTAGTGGTCTTAACGTGACCACTAACGTGGGCAATGTTGGCTTAATCCAACGTTAGTGACAAAGGTGAGCATCACTAACGTTGGCATTGTCTTCCCCTTCCACGTTAGATTTCACGTTAACTAAGTTAACGTGACTCTTAACGTGGCTAATTGCCAATTTGGAGCGTTAGTGGTATTCACTTTTACCACTAACGCTGGAGCTCCCTTTTCCTCCACGTTAACTACCACGCTAATGTAGTTAACGTGGCAATTAACGTGGGCTATGATGGCTTCAAAGACGTTATTGGTGATCACTTTTCTCATTAACGTTGCAAGCTCATTCCCATTCCACGTTAGTGGTCACGTTAATTAGATTAACGTGGATACTAACGTGGTTCTTCCTTGCTTCCTTTGTCCTGAATTCAAGCATATAAAGTGCATCAAAACTCTAGTCCAAGTCATGAGATTATGCATAATCAATTTGTCATTCAATCCTTGCATAATCCTTATGAAATCATATAAAATTCACAATAGTTGCTTGAATCAAGGTGGAAATGTAATTTCATCTAAAACTTGCTTATTTCCTAAGAAAATGCATGAAACTACCCTAAAACAGTAAAGAAAAGGTTAGTGAAACTGGCCTAGATGCCCTGGCATCACAACACCAAACTTAAAGCTTGCTTGTCCCTAAGCAAGTACTGAAACATGAGAATAATGAATGAAATGACAAGAGAAATGAGTCATTATTGTGGAAGTCAAGTCCTTGGTTTTATGGGGTTTCATGCATAGCAACTTAGGTTCATTCTCTTACTAGTTTCCAGGCCTTTATCATGCCCTTGAACACTTGCTTGATTGTATCCTTTGAGACTTCTTATTATTGATCCTTCCTTCTTTTCCAAAGTTTATTGCATTCCTTTTTAGGCTAAGTGCTATGTAAGAGGGCAACTCTTTATGATAAACTTTCAGCCAACACTCCCGAACCAGTTGGTTCAAGGTGCTAGGTGTTGAGACACCTCTAAGGACTTACTCCCTCAAGCCTCTTTCCCCCATACATACACACCACAGGCATATGGTTTGTCATTTTTCTTTCTTGAGACCTTGGTGTCTAGCACCTCTTTGGGTCACTAAGTGCTCTGTAGCAAGGGTTACTCTTGATAGTAGACTTTCAGCTGATAATCCCGAATTAGTTAACCAAAGTTACCAAGTGATAAGGCACCCCTAAGAGCTTATTCATCCAAGCATATCCCTTGCACATGGACACCACAGACACATGCCTCAAGTTCAAATCCTTGGTGCCTAGCATTATGTCTTATTGTTTTTCTTTCTTTTTCAAACTCTTATTGTTCTTTCTCTTCTCTAATTGGGATCTTATTGTTTGGTTAGTCTCATAGAATGTGTTTCAAGCATGTGGTTTAGGGCATATAGTTGCCTCTATACCTTGTAGGTAAACCAACTTAGCTGACCAATGACCATACCACAAACTTAAGAATTTTCTTCACAAGATAGCTCCACTCTTGTTTTTCATAACATTTTCTTTTTAATTGACTTAGAAGGGCAAGCATACATATAAGTAAGATGAAAATGAAAGCTAGGGCCTAGACAAACACACTTAGACCTAAGCAACTAAAGCTTAAAAACAAAATTAAAAATTCCTAAGCTACTATGGAAGCATGTTCTCTTTTATACATGATTTTCGTTATTTAAAACTTGCAAAAGATAAAACTAGGAGGGAACTCCACCACCTTTTACTTATCGGAATGCTCATGTCCCCTTGTCTTGGGATCCTCCTTGATTGCTTGAGTCCCCATTTCCTTTGCGCTTCCCGATCAGCTTCTTCCAGAAACCAGCATCCTCCATCTTCTTCTTTAATGCTTCCTTTTGTTGTTTCACCTTTCCCTCTTCTTGTTCTGTTAAGTCCTTGTGGACTATATCATAACTTAGGATGGCAGGGTGCAAGTTATGCATATGCCCAGTCACATAAGTTAACTTGGCCTGAGTGTTTATGCTAAACTCTTCCCTATGCAGTTGCCGTCCTTCGTTGAACATGCTGAACTCGTTGAATGCTTTCATCTGAGCTATCTGACGTTGGTTGAGTTCTTGAAGTCGTTTGTCTTGGAGCTCTTGTCTTTCGGTCACTTGATTGATGGCTTGGGTGAGTTGGGAATAATGCTCCTGTTGCAACTACATTTGTTGTTTCTGCCACTCCCTTTGTTGACCCACCCAATTAGAGAGTAGTTCTTCTTGATGATCCATCCTTTGAGATTGAACCCACAGTTGTTGTTCTTGTCCCTCCATATAGCTCCTTGCCAGATCATCAATGGCTCCTTGAAGGTGGAACAGACTTATGTTGGTAGGATCATATTGCTCTTCTTGCTGGTACCCTGTTTGTTGGGGTTCTTCTTGGTGGGGCTCTTCTTGGTGAGGCTCTTCTTGTGCAGTTCTTTTCCTTATCTGAGGCCTTCTTTGTTGTTGAGCGGGTGCCACATAATTTATACGCTGGAGCGTAACTAACCTCCCAGGGTTTACCCATGTTGGATTGTTATCTTCGAATACTACCTTGGCTTTCATACATAGTCTAAGGATGGTGCTGGGGTACCAAAGTCTAGCACCCGGATCATTCTTCTCGGCTGAATCCTGGATTCCTTCAGCTATAATTTTGTGCACATTGATGTCCCCACCCTTTACTAAGTAATGTACCATGGTAGCTCGAGTAATATTGACCTCAGAATTGTTTGCGGCTGGAAGGATAGATCTCCTTACGAGCTCAAACCATCCCTTGGCTTCCGGGATGAGGTCTCCTCTTCTAATGAACCGTGGTCTTTTATCCGAGTATCTTTCCCAATCGGACCCTATAACACACATATCATTCACAATTTCTTCAAGTTCATCATCGTCGGGGACATTGCTTATTCTTACTTGATAATTGAGCTCGTCAAAATGTGGCGATCTCAGCTGAAGAGTCCTTGTTATGGCATTGGGGCTGAAGTCCACCTCTGTTCCTCTTACGTAGCTTTTAAAGGTGGGGGCCCTAGTACTGTCTTCTCTAGCCACATTGGCATAGAACTCCTTGATGAGGTTTGCATTTATCTTTGTCTTTGGGTTCGTGAGCTTTTGCCAACCCCTTTGTGCAATCTTCTCTCTAATCTTAGGGCACTCATCCTCGTTGAACTGGAATGTCAATTCTGGCAATATTTTCTTGTTTTTGATCCGTTCATATTGGAGCTCATGGAAGGCGGTCTTGAATCTCCCGGCATCGAAAGGAATGCTTTCCATTGGTTCCTTCCCCTTTCGCCTTTTGGAGCTTGATGATGCCATGAATGAGAGTTGATGTGTGACGATATTGAGTGTGTGTGTTCGGAAGAAAGAAGAGAGATGGATTGAGAGGGTGATTGCCTATGGAGTGGGTGTAGAGTGTGGGTTATATAGTGGGATGATGAGATTGAAGGGTGTGGATTGATGGCATGGCTTAATAGTGGATGGTTGGGGTTTGGCATTGGATGAGCATAAGGATCACCTCTTTTATGAGGGTCTTGGTTCGGTCTCCAAGGCTATCCAACTCCCAATGTTGCATGGCAGCACTTCCCAAGATACTCCCCTTGAGGACAAGTGTGTATTTTCCTTGGTATAGTAGCCGAACCTCCTTTCTTTGGTTGTCCTATCAAGTTCCACCAATCCCCTTTTTGATTTCCTATACAAGACAAAAGAATGCAAAATGTCAATTGAATTTTTGGTAGGAAAAATTAAAGTATGAAATGGCTACTGTTAAAGTATTATTTTTATTTTATTTTTTTGTTTTTAGAGAACTAAATGCTATCCATGAATGTAAATTAACTGACCATCCAATGCCCATGCATGCAACTTTGGTGACACCAAACTTAGTTTGTGGTTATATGGTGCAACAAGATTCGAAAAGAATCTCATATTATGGAGTGTGTTCAAGCCCTCTTGATGTGCCTTGAACACCAAACTTATCATGTACTATATGCTGCACGTAGGGATTCTTTTAGTGTTTTTCGAAGTTGATTTAGAATTCATGAACTTACTTTATTAACTAATATTAAAGATTAAAAAGAAAGGGTATGGAACATGGGTTGCCTCCCATGAAGCGCTTCTTTAGCATCATTAGCTTGACGTTAGGCCTTTGTCAGGGTGGTTGGTAGTGCTTCAAGTCTTCCCCCCTTGCAGTGAATCTGTTTCCATGGGATTTGTTGAGAAGCTCCACATGTTCTAAGGACAAAATTTTGCTGATGGTGTACACTTGAGGTAGCTGAGATGGGATGGTGGGGAGATGAGGTGGGATAAGTGGAAGATAAGCAGATACCACTTCATCTCCTGGAGAGAAATCTTCTGTAAGGATTTTCCTATTTTTCCATCCCCTTGGGGCCTTTTTCCTTGTGTTCCTTGATGTCACTTGGCTCCTTGTGGTTTCTTCTTTTAGGAGGGTTTTGTTGCCTGTCTCATATGACTCTGGTGGGTCTAGTTCCTCTTGGATTACACTTGGCTGTTGCTCCTTCTGACCACATTGCTTGTCACCAATGGGGGGTTTTCAGGTGTGGTGCTTGTGCTCCCGTGCTTGTCTCTTTCATCAGCTCCTTATTGTACTCTTCCTTTGACTCTTTGTTATCATGATCTGCTTCTTGTAAGGGTTTGAAAACGTTGAAGGTGAGCTGTTCATCGTGTATCCTCAATACTAGCTCTCCTCGCTCCACATCTATAAGCGCCCTGGCTGTGGCTAAGAATGGCCTCCCCAGGATGATAGGATGGACGAGATTCTCTTCCATTTCTAGGATAACAAAGTCCGTGGGTAGGAAGTAGTTCCCAACCTTTACTAACACGTTCTCAACCACTCCTATTGCCTGTTTTTGAGTTTTATCCGCCAATTTGATGATTACGTCTGTAGGTGTTAGCTCATTAATTTGAAGCTTTTTCATGAGGGACAGAGGCATTAAGTTAATACTTGCTCTGACAGGCGAAATTGTGATCTCTAATAATGGCATTCAACTTGGTATGTGCGTTTATAACTCAGCACTTTCTTCACAACCTCGCACAACTAACCAGCAAGTGCACTGGGTCGTCCAAGTAATAAACCTTACGTGAGTAAAGGTCGATCCCACAGAGATTGTTGGTGTGAAGCAAGCTATGGTCATCTTGTAAATCTCAGTCAGGTGGATAATAAAAGTTATGGAGTTTTCGAATAATAATAATAAATAAACTGAAAATAAAGATAGAAATACTTATGTAGATCATCGATGGGAATTTCAGATAGGCGTATGAAGATGCTATGCTCCTTCTGAATCTTTGCTTTCCTACTGCCTTCATCCAATCCTTCTTACTCCTTTCCATGGCAAGCTGTACGTAGGGCATCACCATTGTCAATGGCTACATCCCATCCTCTCAGTGAAAATGGTCCAAATGCTCTTGTCACAGCATGGCTAATCATCTGTCCGTTCTCGATGATGTCGAAATAGAATCAATTGATTCTTTTGCGTTTGTCATCACGCCCAATGATGAGCGGATAATTTATACGCTTTTTGGCATTGTTTTTAGTATATTTTTGGTATAATCTAGTTAGTTTTTAGTATATTTTTATTAGTTTTTAGCTAAAATTCACTTTTCTGGACTTTACTATGAGTTTGTGTGTTTTTCTGTGATTTCAGGTATTTTCTGGCTGAAATTTAGGGTCC
>NC_029777.3:59686786-59692452 GCF_000817695.3 Arachis duranensis
TATGAAGAACATGAAGAACACTTTGAGTGTGATGAAGAACAATGAAGAACAGGCCTTAGATCTTAAAAAGGGCAAGGAAGTAAAATTTTTGGTGTTTTAGGGGTTATTTGGTAATTTCTGAAAGTTAGGGTGGTTAAAGTAGAAATATTAAAAGTTATCAGGGTAAAAAGTTAATTTTAAAGGTTAAAAGGTAAAGGCAAGGTAATTTTCGAAAATTTAATAATAAAATATTAAATAATAATAAAATATTAAATAATAATATTTAATTAAAAAATAATATTTTAATAAAAATAATAAAATAATGCAGAACAGGCAGTTTTCTGTAAAAGCTTTAGAAAGACAACTTTAAGTGCAGAATCTCATAATTACCTTCATAAAACACTTAGGGAGTGGTAATAACATGTTAGAGAGGAAAAGATAAAGAAAAGATAAAAGTTAAAGAAAGGATAAAAATCGGAGAAAAAGTCTGTAAAGTTTCAATAACAGAAGAACAGACAGAGACTAGTGAACGAACTAGGGCAACTTAGTTAGTACTTGAGTTGCGACTAGTGTTAGGTATAATATGAAAAGTTAAACTGTTTCAGTATAGACTTAATGAACCTATATTTGGGACAGGTTAACTATTCATACCAAAATTTACATAAGCTTTAAATACATATGTTAAGTAGAGAAACCAGAGTAGAGTAAAGAAACACAAAGAACAAAGTAACCAGAGCAGAATAGAGGGATACAGAGAAAAGAGTAATCTGAGCAAAGTAAAAAGACACAAAAAGGAGTAATATAGACACATATGAAAAGAGTAATCAGAGAAGAGATAAGAGATACAGAGAATAGAGTAATTAAAACAGAGTAAAGAGATACAGAGAAAAGAAAAATCAGAACAGGGTAAAGAAACTAAGGGCAGAAGGCTTATTGAGAAGTTCCTTGTTGCTTGAGGCAACCTAAGAGAAAGTATACTATATATATATATATATATGTGTTGCCTATGGCAACCCAAGAGATATTATATACATATATGTTGCTTAATGCAACCCAAGAGATATTATATATATATGTTGCTTAATGCAACCCAAGAGATATTATATATATATATATGTTGCTTAATGCAACCCAAGAGATATTATATATAAAAATATATATATGTTGCTTAATGCAACCCAAGAGATGTTTGTTTATTTATCTGTTGCCCTGAGGCAACCCAAGAGTAATTTTCCGTTCCCAAGACTTTCTGTGTGTGATCTACTTCTTTGTGTTTGTCTGCTTGTATGCTATTTCTATGTTTTATTTTCTTGTATTCTTTTGTTTGTGTTCTGCTTTCTATTGTCTCTACTTTCTCTTTCTGTCTTTATCTTTTGTTTACTGCTTCGCTATATTATGTTATTCGTCTGCTAGTCGACCCCAAATAAATGAACATAACTAATAACCCCGACCCTACTAAGAACTCCCCAGTTCTTACCCCTTCTCTCTCCTTTCCCCCTTCAGATGGAAGCAAGAGTTTCTTTCCGTAGTTCGCTGACGACCATTTGCAAAAAGGATTCCACTCTAGGTAGTCTTCTTAGTCTAGGGTGAATCCCATTCTCTGTTTATATGTATATACTGTGAGACCAGCCAATGTTCGCACCCCGTTTGTACGTGAACTTTAACCTAAATCATGTGTACGAGACTCCGGTTGTGTGGCTACTTGATGAGGTACCAGAAAGACGTCATATGGCAATGTCTGATCGTGCAGAGGAGTAACAAATGATGTTCTACCTTTTGATGATGTTCCACCTGACTTGAGTTTTGAAGACTTAGAATGTACTTTCCCTCGCTTTAGTAGTTTAGAGGGACTAGGTGAGTATAGAGTCTAGGCTAGCCTGGGTGCCAGCTTAGGGACCTCTTGAATAGGTCAGGACCTGGGATGTTGTATGTATATATATGTATATAGTTATTATTTAGCTATATCTAGGGGTGTTTTAACTAAATATCTTTACTCTAATAAAGGCTGGTTCACGGAAATTCTAATAAAGGCTGAATCACCGAATGTCGTCAACTACTTGTGATGTGTTTATGTGTGGTTGTTTGTAACTGTTTTATATATTATTAGTTGTGAATTGATTATGAATGATACTGTTTGTTAATCCAAATGTTTTTTTAAAAAAAAAAGAACCTCGTAAAATAACTACGCTTTTAACAACGAATCAGGCTCATATAATAAATAATAGATAATAATTAGGTAGACAAGTTGGTAGCGCTCAGTTTCTAGTATGATCATGACGTACCTGAAATTGGGTCATTACAATTTGGTATCAGAGCAGTTCGTTCCCAGTAGAGCCTGGGGAGTGGACTGACTATGCTTCATTGCATACTCTGTTGTGTGTCTCATGCGTATAGGATATCCCAGTGATATATGTTGCATGATTGTTTCTGTGTTTCCATTTTGGGAATGTTTACACTTGACTTGAAGTGTTAAGACTGATCACCTTAACAATGATTGTTTGGTGTGAACAAGACTATAATGGGTTCACGGAAACAAGGCGTACGGAAAGGAATTCCTAATGTTAACTACGAGAGGGAACAGGAAACGTTTATGACTACCATGAACGCTGTAGCTGAGGCAGTGCGTGAAGCTGCTGTAGGAGCGGCTAGGGCTGTTGAACGTCTTGGAGTGTGAAATGGGGACGAGAATGGATACGGAGAAGATAATGGAAATGATGAGAACAACTTAGGGCACCCTGAAAGACCTATGACCCTTGCGACCTTTCTGAAGGTTAATCCGCCTAAGTTCAAGGGTACACTTGTTGCGACTGATGCTGACAATTGGTTTCGAGCTATTGAACGATCACTGCGAGCGCAGCATGTTCCGGAAGGCCAGCACGTGGAGTTTGCTACTTAAATGCTGGAAGGAGAAGCTGAGCATTGGTGGCAGGGGATACAACGACTGCTGCAACAAGATGAAGGCGATATTCCTTGGAATACTTTTAAGGACGAATTTTATAAGAAGTATTTTCCGAGTGTAGCTCGTGATGCTAAGGAGATGGAACTTATGCAGCTGAAACAGGGTAATACAACTATTGCAGAATATGCCCGTAAATTTGGTGACTTGTGCCGTTTCTCCAAGATCTGCCAAGGGAATTTTGCTGACTTTGAAGAATGGAAGTGTTTGAAGTTCGAAGGGGGCCTTTGTGTTGATCTGATGAGTTCAATAGTTTCGCTGGAGATACGTAATTTTGCCGAATTAGTCAACAAGAGCAAGTTAGTGGAAGAATGTATTAAGAAAGTGACTGTGGCTAAAGTAAGTCGCCAAGGATTTCCACCAAGGCGTCTTAGCAATCATCAGACAGCTGGGAGAAGGGTGCATTTTAAAGCACGTGGCATACGACAGTGTAAGAATCTACAAGTTGGTAACATTACTGATCGCCGTATGGGTAAGAATGGAGGTAAAGTAAAGCAAGGTAATGGTAAATGAGCCCATCAGGCTTACATAAACACTGCATGTAAGTAATGCAGAAAAGAGCATGATAACAGGTCTTGCCAGTTTGGATCATCTAACTGCTATGCTTGTAGAGAACTTGGACATATTGCCAAGGATTGTCCAAAGGGATTTACTCGAAATCCAGTTAGCACTCAACAACAAGGACGAGTGTTTGCTATCACTATTGACAATGTTGTGCAGTCGAACACCCTCATTCAAGGTTAGGTTATGTCAAGAATCGATTTCTAACTGTACTGTATGATTCGGGTGCATCGCATTCTTTATTTCTCTAATTATTGCTCACGAGTTAGGATTATATTTCTTTAAATTGAATTTTTACTTGATTTTCCATACACCTGCATCCCAAAATGCTTTGACCAGTTTAGTGTGCCTGCAAGTACCATTCACTATTAGGAACAGAACTTTTATACATGATCTAATCTGTTTGCCTCTATGTGGTTTAGAAGTTATTCTAGGATTAGATTGGTTATCTAAGTATCATGTTTTCTTTGATTATTTTAAAAGAACTGCTGTTATTCCATCTAATAGTCTATGTACTAAACCGTTTTTGTTCCACACCCTATATCTGAATTCTGTAAGAGTTACCTTAGGCGGGAGTGATTGTGAGGGGTACGTTCTGTTAGCGGCTAGCTCGAATGATAGTGAATTAAGCTTGGAACGAATCCAAATAGGTGAAAGAATTTCCTGATGTTTTCTTGGATGACATACCTGAGTTTCTTCCTCAGCAAGAGATAAAATTCAGCATTGATCTAGTACCTGGAACCGAACCGATTTTCATAGCACCGTACCGGATGTCACCATTGCTTGCGGAGCTGAAGAAGCTATGAGATAGGATCGTAGTGGCCTATGGAGGTACAAGATCAGAATTTGTGTGCCTAACTCTGGAGAATTGCAACAAAAGATTCTTACAGAAGCTCATCAAAGCAGACTTTCTATGCATCTTGGAGTGACGAAGATGTATTGAGATTTGAAACAAATATTCTGGTCACTGGACTTAAAGAAAGAAGTAGCTGATTATGTCTCAAGATGTTTAACCTGCCAGAAGGTGAAGGTGGAACATTAGAAGCCGTCAGGAACCCTGCAACCCTTAGAAATACCACAATGGAAATGGGAGCAGATCACTATGGATTTTGTTATGGGATTGCCAAGGACTTCAACAGGACACGATGCCATTTGGGTAATTGTGGACAGGTTGACAAAATCAGCGCATTTCCTTCCAATTCGAGTTGATTATACCTTAGAAAGGCTGGCACGGATATATATCCAAGAAATTGTACGATTGCACGGAATACCTTCATCAATTGTTTCAGACCGAGATCCGAGGTTTACTTCTAGATTTTGGGGAGCTTTCCAGAAAGCTTTAGGAACAGAATTGCATATGAGTACAGCATACCATCCTCAGACAGACGGACAATCAGAGCGGACAATCCAGACATTGGAAGACATGCTAAGATCTTGTGTGATGGATAACCAAGGTTGTTGGGATAAATATTTGCCGTTAGTCGAGTTCGTCTACAACAACAGTTACCAACAAAGTATCGGGATGGCACCATATGAAGCTCTCTATGGAAGGAGATGTCAGACACCATTGTGTTGGAATGATGATGGAGAAGCTAGTGTCTTGGGTCCAGACTTAGTGCAAGAAACTACTGAGAAGATAAAGGGGATTCGCCAGAAGATCCAGATAGCACAGAGTCGTCAAAAGAGCTATGCCGATAATAGACGTAGACCCTTAGAGTTTAGTGAGGGAGACCATGTATTTCTTAAAGTAACCCCGACTACTAGAATAGGTAGAGCCCTTAAGACTAAAAAGCTTAACCCTCGATACATAGGACCTTTCCAAATACTTAAAAGAGTCGCTCTAGTAGCTTATCAAGTAGTCCTCCCTCCATATCTGTCAAACCTTCATGATGTTTTCCATGTCTCACAACTTAAGAAATATATTCCCGACGAGAGTCACATTTTAAAACCAGAGACAGTACAGTTACGAACGATTTGACATATAAAGCATCACCAGTTCGGATTGTAGAAAGAAGCGATAAGTAGCTAAGAGGCAAAACTCTTCGCTTGGTCAAAATAGCTTGGGGACAAAGAGGAGAAGAAGAACACACTTGGGAACTGGAGGATAAGATGAAAGCTGATTACCCGCATCTATTCTCAGGTAACTGAAATTTTGAGGGCAAAATTTTCT
>NC_029777.3:59693845-59695501 GCF_000817695.3 Arachis duranensis
ATCAAACACTTAGGGAGTGGTAATAACATATTAGTGAGGCAAAGATAAAAGAAAGATAAAAAGTTAAAGAAAAGATAAAAACCAAAGAAAAGTCTGTAAAGTTTTAAGGATAGAAAAACAGACAGAGATTAGTGAACGAACTAGGGCAACCTAGTTTGTCCTTGAATTGTAACTATGGTTATGTATAATATGAAAAGTTAAACTGTTTCAGTATAGACTTAATGAACCTATACTTGGGACAGGCTAACTATTCATACCGAAATTTACATAAGCTTTAAATATATACGTTAAGCAGAGAAATCAGAGCAGAGTAGAAAAACCCAGAAAATAGAGTAACCAGAGTAAAGTAAAGAGATAAAGAGAAAAGGAGTAATATAGACACATATGAAAAGAGTAATCAGAGAAGAGATAAGAGATACAGAGAATAGAGTAATTAAAACAGAGTAAAGAGATACAGAGAAAAGAAAAATCAGAACAGGGTAAAGAAACTAAGGGCAGAAGGCTTATTGAGAAGTTCCTTGTTGCTTGAGGCAACCTAAGAGAAAGTATACTATATATATATATATATATATGTGTTGCCTATGGCAACCCAAGAGATATTATATACATATATGTTGCTTAACGCAACCCAAGAGATATTATATACATATATGTTGCTTAATGCAACCCAAGAGATATTATATATATATGTTGCTTAATGCAACCCAAGAGATATTATATATATATATATGTTGCTTAATGCAACCCAAGAGATATTATATATAAAAATATATATATGTTGCTTAATGCAACCCAAGAGATGTTTGTTTATTTATCTGTTGCCCTGAGGCAACCCAAGAGTAATTTTCCGTTCCCAAGAGTATATTTCATGCGAGTAGAAAGCAGAGGCTGTCTCAATAGAGCTGCTAATAATTATATGCGCATTTATTTGAACGGAAAATCGTATCCGGGAAATCGTGAACTCGTGACCGGATAAATGTCGGGAATGCAGGTGCTAACCGACACATGAGCTCATGGCCTGCACTAGGACTAGACATTCATCATATGCATCTATGTGACATTGTTTGGGTGTGTATATTGTAATTTTCTGTGTGTGATCTACTTCTTTGTGTTTGTCTGCTTGTATGCTATTTCTATGTTTTATTTTCTTGTATTCTTTTGTTTGTGTTCTGCTTTCTATTGTCTCTACTTTCTCTTTCTGTCATTATCTTTTGTTTACTGCTTCGCTATATTATGTTATTCGTCTGCTAGTCGACCCCAAATAAATGAACATAACTAATAACCCCGACCCTACTAAGAACTCCCCAGTTCTTACCCCTTCTCTCTCCTTTCCCCCTTCAGATGGAAGCAAGAGTTTCTTTCCGTAGTTCGCTGACGACCATTTGCAAAAAGGATTCCGCTCTAGGTAGTCTTCTTAGTCTAGGGTGAATCCCATTCTCTGTTTATATGTATATACTGTGAGACCAGCCAATGTTCGCACCCCGTTTGTACGCGAACTTTAACCTAAATCCTGTGTACGAGACTCCGGTTGTGTGGCTACTTGATGAGGTACCAGAAAGACGTCATATGGCAATATCTGATCGTGCAGAGGAGTAACAAATGATGTTCTACCTTTTGATGATGTTCCACCTGACTTGAGTTTTGAAGACTTAGAAT
>NC_029777.3:59695921-59697228 GCF_000817695.3 Arachis duranensis
GTCAACTACTTGTGATGTGTTTATGTGTGGTTGTTTGTAACTGTTTTATATATTATTAGTTGTGAATTGATTATGAATGATACTGTTTGTTAATCCAAATGTTTTTAAAAAAAAAAAGAACCTCGTAAAATAACTACGCTTTTAACAACGAATCAGGCTCATATAATAAATAATAGATAATAATTAGGTAGACAAGTTGGTAGCGCTCAGTTTCTAGTATGATCATGACGTACCTGAAATTGGGTCGTTACAGATAATAAAAGGTTATGGAGTTTTCGAATAATAATAATAAATAAACTGAAAATAAAGATAGAAATACTTATGTAGATCATCGATGGGAATTTCAGATAGGCGTATGAAGATGCTATGCTCCTTCTGAATCTTTGCTTTCCTACTGCCTTCATCCAATCCTTCTTACTCCTTTCCATGACAAGCTGTACGTAGGGCATCACCATTGTCAATGGCTACATCCCATCCTCTCAGTGAAAAAGGTCCAAATGCTCTGTTACGGTACGGCTAATCATCTGTCGGTTCTCGATCATGTCGAAGTAGAATCCCTTGATTCTTTTGCGTTTGTCATCACGCCCAACAATCGTGAGTTTGAAGGTCGTCACAGTCATTCAATTCCGGAATCCTACTTGGAATACCACAGACAAGGTTTAGACTTTCCGGATTCTCATGAATGCCGCCATCAATTCTAGCTTATACCACGAAGACTCTGATCTCACGGAATGGAAGGCTTGGTTGTCAGGCAAGGGCAACCATGCGTTGTGCATCAGGAATCCAAGAGATACACACTCTAGCTTTCGCTTGTAGAACGGAAGTAGTTGTCAGGCACGCGTTCATAAGGACGGATGATGATGAGTGTCACGGATCATCACATCTATCAGGTTGAAGTACGAGTAATATCTTAGAACAGAAATAAGATTGAATTTGAATAAAAGATAGTAGTAATTGCATTAAAACTCGAGGTACAGCAGGGCTCCACACCCTTAATCTATGGTGTGTAGAAACTCCACCGTTGAAAATACATAAGTGATGAAGGTTCAGGCATGGCAGAATGGCCAGCCCCCAAAACATGATCAATAGTCTCCTAAGATGAATAATGGAACAAAACCGAGACCAAAGATGTAACGTGGTCAAAAGACACTGAATACAATAGTAAACTGTTCTATTTATACTAGACTAGCTACTAGCGTTTACAGAAGTAAGTAATTGATGCAGAAATTCACTTCCGGGGCCCACTTGGTGTGTGCTTGGACTGAACTTGAGCTTTACATGTGCAGAGGCTTCTTTTGGAGTTGAAC
>NC_029777.3:59700599-59702940 GCF_000817695.3 Arachis duranensis
TCTCTTTTGAGGTAGTTTCTGCCTAGACAAGTCAGCCAGTTCTTTGGTGAGCAAAGGGGGTTCATCCTCCCAAGTCTCATTACCAAATAACTTGTTGATGTGTGGAAAATGATCCAGCACAAAACTCACCGGCAAGTGTACCGGGTCGCATCAAGTAATAATAACTCACATGAGTGAGGTCGATCCCACAGGGATTGAAGGATTGAGCAATTTTAGTTTAGTGGTTGATTTAGTCAAGCGAATCAAGTTTTGGTTGAGTGGGTTGTATTTAACAGAAGATAAATTGCTTGAAATGTAAAGGGAGAGGGGAAATTGCAGGAAATTAAAGAACAGGAAAGTAAAATAGACTGAATCTTAAAGAACAAGAAATTAAATGACTGAAACTTAAAGTGCAAGAAATGTAAATTGCAGAAACTTAAAGTGCAAGAAATGTAAATTGCTTGAATGTAAAAGGGATTTGAGGACTGGGATTGCATAATCTAAACAAAGAGAAAGTAAATTGCAACAATTAATAGAGGAGAAGATGAATTGGAATAAACTGAAATTCGACAGAAAATGAAATTAAAGTGCAGTAGGTTCACAGATGAACCAAAAGTAAATTGTGGTCTCAGGTCTCAAGAGACTAGGTAGCAGAGCCTAGATCTCTATTTGCCTTCCCAGATCCAAGTTCACAAAGCAATTGGCAAGAAATTGAAGAAGAAACAGTAAAGAGAATGTAAATTGATTTAATTTTGCAGAAAAGAAAATAAAGAGTTCTTGAGTGAGGATTGAGACAGAATTTCCTCAATTCCCAACACCCAAGAATTAAAACAAAGAAATTAAAAAGACCCAAGCAAGAACAAGGAAGAAGAGAGATCAATTCTCCTCCCCAATTCTCTGAAATCTTAGTGAAGACACCAAGAGAAATTCCTAAGTGCAGAAAGAAAGTTCAAAGCTCAAAGAAAGTGCAAAATTCAAAGGCTAAGCCAAAGGTAAGTCAAAAAGGTCCTAATTACATCAAACTAGCTCCTATTTATACACTTTCTATTCTTGGATTTTGGGATTTGGATGGGCTTTTGATTTGGTGAAGAAATGAATTAAGATGGGGATTTAATTTGAATTTTCGGCCCATGAGAAGTTGCTCCCAGGAGGCTGCCCTGCCCTTGCGGAGGGCAGGGCAGGATTTGGTGCATGTTGGTACGGCTTTGGTGTATGTTGGTGCGGCTTTGGTGCGGCCTGGTGCATGGAATGCTGCCCTGCCCTCGCGGAGGGCAGGGCAGGAAAATTTGGTGCTGCCAGGATCGAGCTTGGTGCGTGCTGGTGCTGCCAGGAATGAGCCTTGGTGCGCCAGATTTGAGCCTTGGTGTGCCAGATCCATGCACCAACAAAATGCTGCCCTGCCCTCGCGGAGGGCAGGGCAGTGTTTCCACTTTGATGTCCCGTGTTCGAAACACGGCTGGAACACACGCTCAATTAATTTCCTTGGTTTCTTGGCACGGCACTCAACCTTAGTTCCTTGCTTCTTCCTTGTTCCGTGTTCGATTCTTGTGGCATGCATGGGTGACATTTTTCCTTTGATTTTCTTCCTTGGTGAGCCCGATACTGCCCTTGTGGAGGGCAGGGCAAGGTTCTCTTCTTCTTGGTTCCAAGGCAAAATTTTGTGCTCTGCCCTTGTAGTGGGCAGGGCAGAGTTGCCTTCCTTGCTTGGTTCCCTTATGTTGCCCTCCTAGAGGGCAGTGTGCCCTTGTAGAGGGCAATGTTTGCCTCCCCCATTGCATGCGGCACACTTCCTCTTGCTTTGACCACACTTTCCTTTCCTTGGGCTACACTTCTTAGGCCACGCTTTTCCTTTTCTTTTCTTTTCTTCACCTATAATAAACCAAAACAACCACTCCAAGTATCACTAAATTCAAGAGGCTTATAAATCAATTAAAATTCAATTAAAATTAGCACTAAATTCAAGAGGCTTATAAATCAATTAAAATGCAATCAAAATTAGCTTAAACCTCAATGATTAACATTAAATTCATGGTGGTTGCTTGATTTAGAGAAGTTGTGTATTTTCACTCCAAGTCACTTACTTAGGATGCAAGAAAGTGCATAAATGCTAACAAAACAAGTGAAATTAGCTTGAAAAATGGGTATATGATGACTTGTCATCAGGCCTCCCAACACCAAACTTAGAGCTTGATTGTGGGGGCTTTGTTTGAGTCTATACTGAGAGAAGCTTTTCATGCTTCCTCTCCATGGTTGCAGAAGAAGATCCTTGAGCTTTAAACACAAGGTTGTCCCCATTCAATTGAAGGACTAGTTCACCTCTGTCAACATCAATCACAGCTCCTGCTGTGGCTAGGAAGGGTCT
>NC_029777.3:59706236-59710227 GCF_000817695.3 Arachis duranensis
TCCTTTCCATGGCAAGTTGTATGTAGGGCATCACTGTTGTCAATGGCTACATCCCATCCTCTTAGTGAAAAAGGTCCAAATGCTCTGTCACGACACGGCTAATCATCTGTCGGTTCTCGATCATGTCGGAATAGAATCCCTTGATTCTTTTGCGTTTGTCATCACGCCCAACAATCGCGTGTTTGAAGCTCGTCACAGTCATTCAATCCCGGAATCCTACTCGGAATACCATAGACAAGGTTTAGACTTTCTGGATTCTCATGAATGCCGCCATAAATTCTAGCTTATACCACGAAGACTCTGATCTCACGGAATGGAAGGCTCGGTTGTCAGGCGAGGGCAACCATGTGTCGTGCATCAGGAATCCAAGAGATACACACTCTAGCTTTCGCTTGTAGAACGGAAGTGGTTGTCAGGCATGCGTTCATAGGGACGGATGATGATGAGTGTCACGGATCATCACATCCATCATGTTGAAGTACGAGTAGTATTTTAGAACAGAAATAAGATTGAATTTGAATAAAAGATAATAGTAATTGCATTAAATCTCGAGGTACAGCAGAGCTCCACACCCTTAATCTATGGTGTGTAGAAACTCCACCGTTGAAAATACATAAGTGATGAAGGTTCAGGCATGGCCAAATGGCCAACCCCCAAAACGTGATCAATAGTCTCCTAAGATGAATAATGGAATAAAACCGAGACCAAAGATGTAACGTGGTCAAAAAGACGACTAATACAATAGTAAAATGTCCTATTTATAATAGACTAGCTACTAGGGTTTACAGAAGTAAGTAATTGATGCAGAAATCCACTTCCGGGGCCCACTTGGTGTGTGCTTGGGCTGAGCTTGAGCTTTACACGTGCAGAGGCTTCTTTTGGAGTTGAACGCCAAGTTGTAACGTGTTTTTGGCGTTCAACTCTGGTTTGTGACGTGTTTCTGGCGTTTGACTCCAGAATGTAGCATGGAACTGGTGTTGAGCGCCAGTTTACGTCATCTAATCACGAATAAAGTATGGACTATTATATATTACGAGAAAGCTCTGGATGTCTACTTTCCAACGCCATTGAGAGCGCGCCATTTGAAGTTTTGTAGCTCCAGAAAATCCATTTCGAGTGCAGGGAGGTCAGAATCCAATAGCATCAGTAGTCCTTTGTCAGCCTTTTATCAGAGTTTTGCTCAGGTCCCTCAATTTCAGCCAGAAAATACCTGAAATTATAGAAAAACACACAAACTCATAGTAAAGTCCAAAAATGTGAATTTAGCATAAAAACTAATGAAAACATTCCTAAAAGTAACTATATCCTATTAAAAACTACCTAAAAACAAAGCCAAAAAGCATATAAATTATCCGCTCATCATGCTCCCAGGTCACAGAGCCCTTTATCAATCATTGTCTCTCCTATGGCACAGGGAATGTGAAAACTCCCTGGATCCTTCTTCTTTGTAGGTGGCTCTGTTTGAATGAGAGCACTGCACTCCCTGTTCATCTTTATTGTTTGCCTACCCTTCAAGGAACTCGTTTTGGCCAACAGCTCCTTTATGTACTTGATGTAGGAATGCATTTGCTGGAGGGCCTTAATGAATGGTATATTTACATCAAGAGATGCAAACATTTTGAGAAACCTTGAATACATTCTCCTTGCTACACCACCTTTGAGCCTTTGGGAAAAATGGTGTATATAGGTTTAGGGTTTCCCCTTTCTTTAGCTCCTCCCTGTGTGTGGGCTGGGGTGCATGGTTTCTTTCTTCATCATTTTCATTTGGAATATCTTGGAGATGTTCTGTTTGTGTGTACACTTCTTCCACACTCTTCTCATCACTTATAGTGATCATCTTGCATTCCTCCCACCTTACTTTCTTTGTTTCTCCTCTTAGGTTTTTCTCTGTGTCACTCGGAAAAACCATCAGTAGGTTTGGGAAACTGTTGAGATAGATACCCTACTTGGGACTCCAGCCTCTTGATGCTTTCCCCTTGGTTTTTGATATTGGCTCGCACTTCATCCTTGAACACTCTGTTGTCTTGGACTTCTTTACATATGTCTTCAAGTAGAGTCTCAATTCTGGAGAGTCTATCCTCGGTTAGTGATGGTGGGTTGAGATTAGGTGGTTGAGAAGGGTGATTAGGTGGGTGTTGATAGGATCTCTGTGAGGTATGTTGGTCAGTTTCATTGTTGTTGGGATTATGGTTGTGGCGTCTTTGGTCCTGGCCTTGGTCTTGTTGATTTCCCCACCCAAAGTTAGGGTGGTTTCTCCAACCAAAATTATAAGTTTTTGAATATGGATCATGGGTCTGTCTGGGTGAGTTTCCAACATAATTGGCTTGTTTCCAGTCACCTTCTTCTCTTACATTCACTCCTTCTTGAGCTAGTGATAAAGTGATGACTGTTGCAACTTGGTTTTCTTCCACCTTCTTGGTGAGATCAGCCATCTACTTGGTGATCATCTTATGTTGAGCCAGCAATGCATCCATGTGGTTCAGCTCCATTACTCCTCGAGTGTTGCTTCTTTCAGAAGCATAGAAGTACTCATTCTCAGTGACAGTCTCAATGACATCTATAGCTTCTTCAATGGTTTTCTTCTTGTTTAGAGAGCCCCCTGATGAATGGTCTACGACCTTCTTTGACTCATAAGAAAGACCTTCATAGAAAATGTGAAGTTGAACCCATTCATTGAACATGTCTGGTGGGCACCTTCTTGTTAAATCCTTAAACCTCTCCCATGCCTCATAGAGAGTCTCACCATCTTGTTGCCTAAAAGTTAAGGAAGGTAGAATCTTGTAGAAAATTTGTTCACCACATCTTCCCAATTTGTTAAGCTCTCCTTCGGAAAAGATTCCAGCCACTTAGATGCTTTGTCCCTGAGTGAGAAGGGGAACAAAAGCAATCTATAGACATCTGGATGAACACCATTAGACTTCACAACGTCACATATTCTTAGGAAGGTGGTTAGATTTTGATTAGGGTCTTCTTGGGCGCTTCCTCCGAATGAACATAAGGGTGATGACTGGTGCTTTAATTCAAAGTTGTTGGCATGTATGGTGGGCTTTTGGATGCTACTTCCACAATTTCCTGGGTTTGGATTGATGTAAGAGCCTAGAACTCTCCTTTCTTGCCCAGCATGATTCACCGGGCCTTCTCTGGCATGGTTGTGAGCTTCTCCTTCATGGTTGTTTTCCAAGTTCTCCTACGTGTTTGTTTCAAAGTACTCTTCCTCTTCCTCAGCACCAACAACTCTTTTTCCTCTTGCTTTTCTCCTTGATCTATGGAGGGTCCTCTCAGGTTCTGAATCAAAGGAAGTTGAAGCTCTGCCTCTTCTCCCTGTCATACAACTAACAGAGCACATAGCAAGAAATAAAATGAAGTGTTATTCTTGTTAGAGTGGCTGTTAGTGTGAGTGGTGCAAATTGTCAAACAGTTTGTGGTTTAGTGAGCAGAATTGTAGAAAATAACAAAGAAAAATGAAAACAACGAGGGGTGAGGGGATAAGGAAGAAACAAAATAAACTGAAGGTAAATGACCAAACAAAATAAAAATGCTTAATCTAGTGAACTTCCAACTTAATCATTATTGATACAAAATCAATCCCCGGCAACGGCGCCATAAACTTGATGCACGAAAACTTGTCTCTCAACAAATTTCCCTTCGGCAAGTATACCAAATTATTGTCAAGTAAAAACTCACAATAGAGTGAGGTCAAATCCCACAGGGATTGATTGGTCAAGCAACTTTAGTTGGAAGAGTGTGCTAGTTGAACTAAACAGAATGTAGTTGATATTGCAGGAAATTAAATGGCGGGAGAGTAAATTACAGAAAATAAAGTGCAGAATCTTAAATGGGGATTTGGGGAGATGAACATAGAAATAAATGGCAGAAAGTAAAGAGAATGGGTAAGATCAGAAATGGGGGATTCATTGGGCCCAGGAGATGTTGCATTCTCCAAATCAAATTCATTCTCATCTCTTCCTCAATCAATGCATTCATTGATCTC
>NC_029777.3:59711115-59711885 GCF_000817695.3 Arachis duranensis
TTAGTGACAAAGGTGAGTGTCACTAACGTTGGCATTGTCTTTCCCTTCCACGTTAGAGTTCACATTAAATATGTTAACGTGGCTCTTAACGTGGCTAATTGCCAACTTGTAGCATTAGTGGTATTCACTTTTACCACTAACGCTGGAGCTCCCTTTTCCTCCACGTTAACTACCACGTTAATGTAGTTAACATGGCAATTAACGTGGGCTATGATGGCTTCGAAGACATTATTGGCGATCAATTTTCTCATTAACGTTGCAAGCTCATTCCCATTCCACGTTAGTGGTCACGTTAATTAGATTAACGTGGCTACTAACATGGTTCTTCCTTGCTTCCTTTTTCCTGAAATCAAGCAAATAAAGTGCATCAAAGCTCTAGTCCAAGTCATGAGATTATGCATCATCAATTTGTCATTCAATCCTTGCATAATCCTTATGAAATCATGTAAAATTCACAATAGTTGCTTGAGTCAAGGTGTAAATGTAAATTCATCCAAAACTTGCTTATTTCCTAAGAAAATGCATGAAACTACCCTAAAACGAGTAAAGAAAAGGTCAATAAAACTGGCCTAGATGCCCTGGCATCACCTACCCTTCCCGCGGGTTGAGAAATACCCAACCCTAACCCTACTCGCGCTCAACCCGCGGGTTGACAGAAAGAAACATTATAATGACACAAATATCTCATAAATAACACAAGTATCCTTGTTTCAGTGGCTAGGAACCTTTTGCACATACTTAAGGTCCTTGGTTCAACTCCCATATGTAAC
>NC_029777.3:59711985-59729835 GCF_000817695.3 Arachis duranensis
AGTGTAGAGAAGAATAAAGGATGAAGAAGAAGAGTTCCCAAAACTAAAATTCAAAGTGCAGATAAAACAAATTAGCTTTCTAGTATTCTCCCCGAAATGCAGTAAAAGTCAAAAGTAACAATGCTAGTGCAAGAGTAAAAGTGTCTCAGAGAGCCCCCTAATTACAAAACTCTTCTCTATTTATACTATTCCTAAAGCTCCTTGAGAGGTCCTCAATCATGTTTGTTGGTTAGAAAATTGGGCTTTGCTCTTGTTGGATTTGCTAGCTCATGAGTGAAGTTGCTGGCCTTTAAGGAAAACAGAGGAAGCAGAGTTTGTTCACATCAATTCTGGCCTAGTGAACATGCGTTACTGGCAAACACGCCAGTGTTATTGCACGTTGGCAACATGCTCATGGTTTCCTGGGCTGAGGGCTTGGTGATGGGCGTTGCTAGCCTAAGTTGTTGCCAAAAACGTGACTCTCTTCTTCTTGGACTCAACTTTTGATGCTTAAAGTTGCCTATGGTTTGAGCTTCAATCTTCTGCTTTCCAAAAACGTGACTCTCTTCTTCTTGGACTCAACTTTTGATGCTTAAAGTTGCCTATGGTTTGAGCTTCAATCTTCTGCTTCAATATAAACTATTATACATCGTTGGAAAGCTCTAAATGTCCTTTTTCTAATGTAATTAGAATCATCTCAATTGGATCTCTCTAGCACAAGTTATGCATCATTGAAGAAGGTAAGGTCAGGCTGCCAAGGTCGCAAGCATTGCTGCTGGACACGCCCTCTTCTCAGCACGTTGGCAACGTGTTCGAGTGGCTTATAATCATCTTCTAGGGATGCCTGGCATTGTTGTCAAACACGTCAGTGAAAGCCAGTGATGGCAACGTGCTCGAGCCTCCTTTCTCCATGCTTGCTATGTTGCCATTGGACATGCCAATGTGATCCTAGGTTGGCAACGTGTTCGAGTCTCCTTCCTTGCTTCAAGCATTGCTTCCTAGCGTTGTCATTGAACATGCCAATGCTTCCTTGAGTTGGCAACATGCTCGAGCCTCCTACCTTGGTTCAAGAATTGCTTCCTGGCATTGTCATTGAATACGCCAATGCTTCCTTGAGTTGGCAACGTGCTCAAGCCTTCAAAATCATCTTCTAAGCTGCTTGAGTTGTTGCCACACACGTCAATGTAACTCCAAGTTAGCAACGTGCTAACTTTTTCCTCCTTACCAAGCTTCCTAGCATTGCTGCCAAACACTCAAGTAGTAGTGCAAGTTGGCAATGTGCAAGTCTCTTCAGGATCACCCTCTAGGGCTGCTGACGTTGTTGCCAAACACGCCAGTAGTAATGCACGTTAGCAACGTGCAGGTGCTCTGCCTCTTTACCAAGTTTGATGTGTTCTCAAGCCTTCTTGCTCCAATTCTTACTCTATTGCCTTCTTGCTTCATTACCTTGCATTAACCAAAGAAACTTCCTCAAAGTCTTGCCATTCTATGCAATAAATTTTAAGAGATTCATTCACCTTAACTCATTTATAAGCTCCATGAATTATTTGCATGAATTTGGCCAAAACTAACCTAGTCCTTGGTATTTTAATGCATGGAGGTAAAACTCATCAAAGTGTTTGTTTATTCCAAAGATAATGAATGAAACTAAGCTAAAACTAACTAAACTAACAACCTAATATAGCAAAGATGCAAATGCATCACAACACCAAACTTAAAATGTTGCTTGTTCTCAAGCAAAAGCTAAAGGAATTTGATAAGAGAATTTAAGATGCAAGAATTGAATGTCATAACAGAGAAGAATTCTTTTTATGGAATTTGTCATTATCCTCATTAGTGTAGTCATTTATTTTATGCAAATAATCAAGGCTCATCTAAATTCTCTAGTTAAGATACTTGCTTCAATACTAGTTTGGTTAACCTTGTTAAACTCTTTTCCATTGCCTTAGCATACAATCCTCAACCTGTTCTTTTCTCCTCTTTTTTTTCAAGACTTCTTTGTTTTAATTGAACTAAAAATCCTGTCTTAAGGCGGCTCTTTAGCATAAGCTTTCAACCAACAATCTCAAACCAGTTGGTTTAAGTTGTTAAGTGTTCAAACACTCTTAAAGATTTACTAGCTCAAGCCTCTTTCCTTAACACATTCAATCACAGGCATATAACTTGAAGTTTTATTTGGATATTAGTGTCCAGCACCTCTTTGGGTTGCTAAATGTTATTTTATAGGGCTACTCTTGATGGTGAACTTTCAATCGATAATCTCGAGTTAGTTAACTCAAGTTATCGGGTGATAAAGCACCCCTCGGATTTACTTGCCCAAGTATGTCTCCTAACATCAATCACCACAAAATTCTGTCATTGATGCCTAGATTTTCATCTTTGTTCATTTCTTTATTTCTCTTTTTTTCAGCTCTTATTTTTTTTGTATTACTTCATTGTCAAGGATATTTGTTCTTCTCATTTCTAGAGGCTTATTACCATTAACCAACTAGTCTTATGTGAGCAAGCATCTTAAACCCCTTTTAGTTTCTTGGGCCATGATCTATTCACAACGAGAACATATATACTAACACTTCTATGGGACCTACTCATTCTTCCTAAGCTAGAATCCTCTCTGTTTTTGTTCAAATCACATCTTTTATTCCATTTGGAAGGTAAAAGAAACTTAAGACAAGCATACATTCCAAGCATATGAGTGATACATGGAGTAAGCGACATATATGAAGATGCATATTATAAAAGAAAGAAGCTTAGAAAGGTATATCATGTTTCAGATATACATCTTCTTTATTTATTAAAGCAATAAAAAGAGTTTCACCACCTTTAAGCTTTGGGTCCTTTTCCTTTACTTGATTCTCCTTGTTTTCCTTTGTTATTTGGATCCTCTTTTTTCTTCTTTCTTGCTTCTTCTTGCCGTTTTGGCGCTGAGTCCTCTGCTGGCCACAGTCCTAAACTTATCATCTTCTCTCTTAACCGCTGCTCATTGAATTTCACACTTGAAATTTCTTGTTCCTCCAAAACCTTGTATACTTCTCCAAATGTTTGGATTTGTGGGTTAAGAACTGGGAGTGTTTGTAGACGTAGTTGAGTCTTGCTTGAGTGCATATATCATATTCAACTCTATCTCTATGTCTAGCTTCCCTGAACATTCTATACTCACTCTGTGTCTTGTAGAAGGTATCTTGTCGATTGTTCATCCCCTGGAGTAGCTCCCTTTGTTGAGCCTGCTCTTGCATCACCTTACTCATGAATCTTTCATATTCTGCAGCTGAGTTGTTGATGGTTTCATACATTTTGGTATATTACTCCTTTTGTTGCTTTATCATATGAGTTTGAAACTCTCTTTGTTGGTCCATCCATTAATTACCATAAGTCTCTTTGTTGTTGATCTTGTTCTTGCTGGCTCTATTGAATTTGTGAGTATTGTTGGGTGATTCCTTCCAAGGCATTTTGAAGTTGGTTCATGTTTAGAGCATTTTGTTCCTCCTCTTCCTCTTGCTCCTCCTCTTGTATTGCTTCCCTCCTTCTCCTTCTTCGTGCTAGAGGATGCTTCTCCAATTGGGTTTTAGTGGCATATTCCAATCTTTCCTTGGTGATAGGCTTCCCAATGGACACTAAGTCTGTATCTTCAAACTCCTCAAGCGGCACCCCAACTTCTTCATATAGGCAGAAAATAGTACTTAGATGTCCTAGCCAACTATCTTGTTTGACCTTTTCAGCTATGTCAATGATGTTCTTGGCTATAACTTCTCCCACATTGATCTCCCCTCATTTCATTATGCAATGGATCGTTATTGCTCTATTCACTATCACCTCGGAGTTGTTTGAGGTAGGGATTAGTGATCTCCTCACTATGTCATGCCATTCTTTGGCTTGTGGTGTGAGATCACCTCTTCTAAGTTTGAGTGGGAGTCCATGTGAATCCAACACCCAATTGGTGCCTATTTTGCATAAATCACTTAGCACATCCTCACATCTTGTGTCATGTTCAACCCTTTCCTCATAGCTAGGTTGTTTAAACCTTTTAGGCTTGGTCTTAGCATCCTATTGATGGTGTTTGGGCTAAAGTCGACCCCCACTCCTCTTACAAAGCTCATGTATGGTTCTTCATCATCAAATTCTCTTATAATATTGGCATAAAACTCATGAATGAGAACCATACTTTCTCTTTGAGGTTGATCACAAAGAAGCTCCCATTTTCTTTTTCTAATCACCTTTTGTATTTCGGGATACTCTTCTTTTCTTAGCTTGAAAGGTACCTCCGGGACAATGTCTTTGCTTATCATCCAACCAAAGAAGTTACATTCATTGTGTTTGGACTTAAACCTTCTTTGATCAAATATGACTTGCTCTTCTACCGGTTGCTTGTCCTTTCCATTCCTAGCTCTTGATGATGAGGCCATTGAAATTCAATTGCAAGGGTCAAATCCTCCAACACCAAACTTAGAGGAATGCTTGTCCTCAAGCATACAAGAGATGTTTATGAGTGAGGCTTATAAGGATAGGTTCACAAAGTAAGAAATAGGAACTTGGGAGTGGTTGTGAAGAGGAGTGAAGAAAGAGAAAGCTCGTGTCGGCTAAGGAGAATGGTACATTATGAGATAATATGTGTGACTAGGAAAGGATCATGAGTTTTGCTTAGCACTCTTAGGCTCAAGGCTGAAATTTGTGAAGCAAAAATGATGAGAGGGTTGAGTGTAGCCGTGTGACTTTCGGATGATATGAATTGATGAAGTGTGGTGATGGTGAGTAGCATATATAAGGGGGGAGTGAGGACAAAGTGAGGATTAGTGGTTGTTGTGGGTGGTTGAACCAAAATTTATGATGGAGGTTGGTCTTGATGGCTCGGTCAAGACATGGGGAGCATGAATCCTCTTAGCTAATGCATGTTAACGTGTTCTTTCCAATGCACAAAATCCAAGGCACATGTGACTTCCCCTTTCTTGTGTGTGTGTCCGTGATCTCCATCTTCAAGATTCCCCTATCACTTCTTTCTTTCACTTCCCTGCAGCAAAAATACAAAAGCTTTAGATGTCTTTGCAATGTATTGAATTATGCTACCATTTAAATGAACTATAATGCAAAAGAGACAAAGAAAAAATGAAATCTCTCAGTTGCTTTCATATGCCTAAAAGGGATGACTACACTTGTACTCTATAATTCAGCATTCGTATAAGTGTGTGGACACCAAACATAATCTGTGCCGAAGTGTTAAAAAAAATTTGCACATGTTTTAAAGTTGGCCACACCAAACTTAGTGCCTTTTTTACACTTCAGGCTAAATCATTCTTCATTCTTTAAATGCATATGATGCAACCTCTTATTTATAATCACTAAAGCATGAATTTAAAAGAGAAATCCTATGCATGGGTTGCCTCCCATGAAGCGCTTGTTTATCGTCTTTAGCTTGACGTTGCCACTTCTTTGCTCATGTTAACAAGTGCACACTCTCTTCCTTGCTCCATGGACCACCAAGGTAGAGTTTCACCCTATAACCATTGACTCTGAAGGTCTCTCTTGATGCTTCATCAAGTAATTCCAAGTAGCCATGAGGAGATACTCTGGTGATAGTGTATGGACCAGTCCATTTGGATCTCAGCTTCCCAGGGAAAATCTTCAATCTAGAGTTGAAAAGCAGCACCCTTTGGCCTGGTTCAAATGTCCTTGGTGTAATCATCTTATCATGCCACCTCTTTGCTCTCTCCTTGTATATTCTGGCATTCTCATATGCCTCAAGTCTGAATTCTTCTAGCTCATTGAGCTACAATAGTCTATTCTCTCCCGCTTCTTGAGCATCCAAATTCAAGAATTTGATGGCCCAAAAAGCCTTGTGCTCAAGCTCCACAGGAAGGTGGCATGCTTTCCTATACATTAGCTGAAATGGAGACCTCCCTATGGGGGTTTTGAATGCAATCCTGTACACCTAAAGTGCATCATCCAACTTCCTTGCCCAGTCCTTTCTTGTTACCCCCATAGTTTTCTCCAAAATTCTCTTTAGCTCTCTGTTTGCAAGCTCGGCTTGTCCATTTGTCTGTGGGTGATAAGGTGTAGCCACTTTGTGGGTCACTCCATATTTATGAAGGAGATAGTTCAGATGTTTGTTGCAGAAATGGCTTCCACCATCACTTATAAGTCCATTTGGCACTCCAAACCTAGTGAAGATGTTCCTCCTTAAAAACTGCAAGACTATATTAGCATCACATGTAGTGGTGGCTATTGCCTCCACCCATTTTAAAACATACTCCACTACCACTAAGATGTATTTGAATGTGTAGGATGGAGGGAAGGGGCCCATAAAGTTAATTCCCCACAAGTCAAAGAGTTCTGCTTCCAGAATGAACCTCTGAGGCATCTCATTCTTCTTTGTCAAACCCCCCATTCTCTGACACTTATTGCAATGTCTCACAAATTCTCTAGCATCCTTGAAGATAGAGGGCCAGTAAAATTCACTTTGGAGGACCTTTGCAGCAGTCCTTTCGGCTCCAAAATGGCCTCCAAAATTCGAATTATGACAATGCCATAATATGTCCTTTATTTCAACCTATGGCACACACCTTCTAATCATCCCATCCGGGCATCTTTTGAATAGGAAGGGCTCATCCCAAAAGAATAACTTAGCATCGTGTAACAACTTCTTGACTTGTTGCTTTGTGTACTTGATGCACCACTATTTTGTGGCACATCTTGTACTTTATTGAGTGGATTTTATCCACTAATCTTACACTTATTCATGTAAATTGCATGTTTTACATTTTCCTTCCTGATTTTGTGCTATGATTGGAAACATGTTTCTTTAGTCTTAATTTAGCTAATTTTAATCCTCTTTCATTACCATTCGATGCCTTGATATGTGTGTTAAGTATTTTCCGACATTACAGGGCAGGAATGGCTTAGAGGATGGAAAGGAAGCATGCAAAAGTTGAAGGAATATAAGAAGCTAAAGGAACTATAAAGCTGTCAGCCCTGACCTCTTCACACTCAAATGAGGCAGTTCCAGTTGCATTGGAAAGCTAACATCTGGGGCTTCGCAATAATATATAATTTGCTATAGTTGCCATGCTTTTAGGCGATGCGCACGCGTGGATCATGCATACGCATAACCTGGCAAAAGTTCAATCCACGCGTACGCGTGGACGACACGTACACATGACAGAGACACGTGCTGGACGTATCAGAAATCGCTGGGGGTGATTTTTGGGCTGTTTTTGACCCAATTTTCGGCCCAGAAAACACAGAATAGAAGCTGCAGAGTGGAGGATTCGATCATACACTTTTCCATTCACATAATTTTAAGTTTTAGATATAGGTTCTAGAGAGAGAGGAGACTGCTCTCTCTAGGTTTTAGGATTTAGGATTTCTCTTAGTTTTAGGTTTATTTCTTCCCAATTCTAGGTTCAATGTTCTTTAAATTTAGTTTTTCTTCTACTGTCATGTTAGTTTTGATTTTCTATTTTAATACAATTTGAGGTATTTCAGATTTATTGCTTCTTCTATTATTTGTTATTGATTGATGTTTGCAATTGGTAGTTTGGATTTAATATTCCTTGCTAAGTTTATATGTCTTTATGTTATGCCATCCAAGTACTTGACAAAATGCTTAGAAGGATGTTAGAGTAGAATTCTATGTTCTTGGCTTGGTTGAGTAATTGGTGACACTTGAGTTATCAAATTTCTTTGTTGATTGATAATTGAAAGTTGCTAATTGATTTGGATTCCACTAAAGCTAGTCTTTCCTTAGGAGTTGACTAGGACTTGAGGAATCAAATTGATTAGTCCACTTGACATTCCTTCATTCGTTGAGGGTTAACTAAGTGGGAGCAATGAACAATTCTCATCACAATTGATAAGGATAGCTAGGATAGGACTTCAAGTTCTCATACCTTGCCAAGAGCTTTTCTAGTTATTAGTTTATTCCTTTTGCCGTTTACTATTCTTGCTTCTTATCTTAAAAAACCCCAAAAAGATACTTTTCCATAACCAATTATAAGCACACCTCACTGCAATTCCTTGAGAGACGACCTGAGGATTAAATACTTCAGTTATTATTTATTAGGGGTTTGTTACTTGTGACAAACAATCTTTTGTACGAAAGGATTCTTGTTAGTTTAGAAGCTATATTTGCAATGAGAGTTTATTGTGAAATTCTAGACCATACAAAAATCCTTTCGTCAAAATGGCACCGTTGCCGGGGAATTACAAATGTGTGTCTTATTATTTGTTATTGTAAATATTTGTTTTTGCTTATTTATTTGTTTTTGTTTTTAATTTTTATTAGCTACTATGAATTTTCACCCCTGTCGCTATAATTTTGGTTCCAATGTTGTTGTAGGGAATGAAAGCTATAATGAGAACATGCATCAAGGTTGGGACAATCAAAGATGGGAGGAGGCACAAGGATTTGATCAACCCTCTTGGCAACAACCCCCTCCAATGCACTATAACCAACAACCATTCCATGATGCATACCAAGACAATAGTTGTGGTGGACCGATTCATGACAACCAACCTCCACCGAATTGCTATGGTCAAGAGCCATTCCAGGGTATGTACCAAGATGATAGATATGGTGGACCCCCCTGTAGTTACCAACAATCCCCACCATATGCTTATAAACCACTTCCTCAACATAACTCTGAACCACCATACTCACAAGTCCCTTACCACCAAACACCCCCATATGACCCTAATCCTTACCCACCACACCAAGAGCCTTATGAGCCATACTTAGAACCGCCACCTTAATATACACCATCTCCATATCCTTACCAAGAGGAACCACCTCCGTGTTATGAGCCCTTTCTCCCAACAAATGAACCCTCCTATCCACCCAAACCTCCATGGAGAACACACTTACCTCTCTCATTGGTCTCACTTATAAACTCCAAGATCTTATATCCCGCACTTTTTCTTCAACCACATAATGATCTTTCCATCCCATCACCACCCTCCGTGCAAGAATACCCATATCCATCAATCCAAGAGCAACACGATCCCAATGATGCTACTGACCCTGAGCAAGAGAGAATGGATCGTCTTAGGGATGCAATTACAATGGATCGGTTACATGCGGCCTTATTTCCAGAGGAGCAAGAGGAGGCCCAAAATATAGAGGTAGGAGAGACCCTTGAAGATAAAGAAGTAGTTGAAGGAAGTTGTCATAGAAAGAAAATCATCAAGGAGGAGTACGAGTTTATGCTAAAACAACTGGAAGAAGTCGCAATAGATAAAGAGGAAGTGGTTGAAAACTTAGGAGATGCGGAACCTCCATGGGAAGGTCAAGTCATAGAGCCTCCTTCCAAGACGCTTGAAATTAATGTTGCGAATGGTGTACAACTTCCAAGGCATATCATGGTGGAAGACTTGGAAGAGGTTGATCAAGAGATGGAGATTTAAGAAGAAGAAGCACAACCTCCCATGCCCTTGGTAAGCAATGAAGAAGGGATTGAATTGGAAAAAAGCTACCAAGAGGAAGAGGTTGATATTGAAGAAGCTTGCAAATAGGTGGAAGTTGTCAAGGAAGAGCTCAAGGGAATGGAGCTGGAAATCACCTTGCCAAAGTTGTTGGAGACCTCTCCCCTAAAGCCATCACCATCCATTCCTTCATTCAAGTGGGTAAATCTAATCATCTCTGAGCTTAATTAGCCCACTCGAATATTATTTGCTTGAGACGGATGGACAACTTAGAGCTTTTTGTGGCTATAAGTGTAAGAGAAAGATGGTTAGTGGCAAAAGTTGTCCTGCAAGGTTTAATATGGTTGCATGCTCCAAGTTGAAGTGCAAGGATTGGTGTAGAGCTCGATTGAATGGGTCTAGAAGGTTGTTTGGATGTCTCTGTGAGAATTCAGATTGCTTGCCACCCGGTTGGAACAATGGTGATCAACATGAAGACGGGTGCAAAAGTAAGGTTTGGGATCCCGGAATTCATTATAGCAATCAACACTCTTGGGGCCTTGTCACTTGCTTCAACTTGCTTGAAGGCTTCATGCACCTAGTTTGGGATCCCGGAGGCTATCGAAATTTCAAGCATTGGTGGGGATTCCTGGAAGAGTTCAAGCATAAGCTGCCCTGACAAGGAGCTCATCAAATGTCCAACATAAGGACTTTAACTAAAAGTGCTAGGTGGGAGACAATCCACCATGGTATGATCGTTCCTTTCTCTCTTCTTAGTTTTATTTTAGTGGCTCTTCTCATCATTCCTGCATATAGTCTGCATTCTCATCTGCATATGAGAGCTGTGCAGGAAGTCTACCTTACGCACAAACAACACCACGCGTATATCGTTCCTTTCTCTCTTCTTAGTTTTATTTTAGTGGCTCTTCTCATCATTCCTGCATATAGTCTGCATTCTCATCTGCATACTACATATACATATATATATATATATATAAAGGGGCAAAAATTTGCGTGAGAGCTGTGCAGGAAGTCTACCTTACGCACAAACAACACCACGCGTACGTGTACCTCAAGCCTGCGCGTTAGTTGTGCTTTTGGCAAACCATGCATAAACATCAATGACGCACTTGCGTGGCCCTGGAATGTGTACCTCAAGCCTGCGCGTTAGTTGTGCTTTTGGCAAACCATGCATAAACATCAATGACGCACTTGCGTGGCCCTGGAAAATCGACGTAAAAAGGTGTTTTCCCAAAAGTTGTGCGGGCCTGGTGCTGATACTGTGCTAGATGCACAAAATCAGTGGACGCATACGCGTCATTTCCATTTTCTGATCACCCACGCGTGTGCGTGCTTGACGCGCACGCGTTGTATGCGAGTTTTGCCCACATGCCAGAATGCACAGAGAGTTGTGTGTATGCCATGATGCCCTCGCGCGCTTAGCACAACTAAAGGGCACGCGTACGCGTGCACGACGCTTCTGCGTCGCCCTCCCAATTGTGCGCCCCACGCGTACACATCGACAGTGCTGCATCACCAGATCCCTGTGCCGCCCAATTTCTCATCTTATCTTTCTAATCCTAATTTCTTTCTTTCTTCCCTCTTCTTCCCCTCTTCTTACTTCGTACTTCTTACTTCCTACTTCTTTCTTCCTCCTTTCTCACTTTCTTCTCCTCCCCTCTCATCCTTATTCCCTTTCTTTTCTTCTAATAGTTACATTTGGATACTCGCATTCATGGCATTTTAATTTCATTATTTCTTCTTCCTTTCTTTTCTACATTTTTTGTTTTCACATTGGTGTTAAAATTTTCTTTCTCAACTGTTGCATATTTCTTGCATTATTTTGGGTGCTCCTTGACTTGTTTGCTATTTAGTTGACATACCCTGTGCTTTTATTATTCTCTCACTTACATGTTGTAGCTACCATGTAGTTGAGAACCTTATTATTTGGCACTAGCCCACATATGCTTTATTTCTTTTCGTATCTTTGCTTGTGGGTTCTTTCCCTTCCTTTTTCTCTTTCAAGATGGCCACCAAGAGGGAGAAGGAAAAATTTCTAACTGGGGCAATAAACAAGTCTATCGCACAATCTTTGGAGAAAAAGCATCAGTTGGAGCCACTCATCCACTTGTACATCTCTGCATGCACCGAGGACGGTGCAATATTTAAGTGTGGGAAGGTCGATACCGACTTTCGGTGGTTAGTACTTTCTGACTCAACACCAATGTTTAATTTCCTTTGTTAGTTCATTATTACATTTTCATGATTGATTGCATTATATTTAGAGTTTGTGCATATTTTACCACTACTTGGTTGAAGTAATGATTTTCTTTTCAAGAAACTATTTTGGAGTATTTCACTAATTTGAATTAAAACTTTTGTTGAACTTGTTTGAAGAAATATTATATTGGAACATGGTTTAGAGCTCGAACACACAAAACCAGTGAGATTTTGACCCTATTCGATTGGTTGCATCTTATCAACCAATGTTTTGTTTCGGTGTGTGTTACTCTCTCTAAAATTGTGATCTATATCTTGCTTGATTCTATATTTTCATGGTTTAATGTATGCATACACTTATATGATTGAGGCCTTTGTTCACTATAGCTCACATACCCATATGGCCTTAACCTTTTCATTATCATTTGCAAACTAAAGTTGAGCCTATTTTACCCATTTGTTCTTTACTTTAGCTCATCACTAACTCTAAGCGTAAAACAATAATGTCCTTGATTTAAATTCTTGGTTAGCTTAGACTAGTGAAGAGTGATCATGAATTAAGTGTGGGAAAAGTGGGTTTGGAAACGTTTGGTTTGGGAATTGAGTATGTTAGACTTTTTGTGAAAATGTGAAAAATGTTGAGGACATGTTTATGCATTCAATACCTTAATCATATGCATTGTGAAAAAAAAAAGAACAAACAAAAGAAAAAAATACAAGAAAAATAAGAGAAAAAGAAAAGAAAAAAATCAATTAAATAAATAAATAAATAAATAAGGGGACAAAATTACCCCAATGATCAAGTTAATAAAAGATCAATGCATATGTGATGCAAATTAAAAGAAAGCTGATGCACGAGCATAAGATGAAAAAGTGGGAATTTTCGATAGCTAGGAGTAATTTTAGAAGTTATATAGAATGTGTGTGTGTATAGGTGAGAGCTTAGGTTAGTCAAGGATTCAATTTATAGCTCATTCAGCCATACATATATCCTCACCTTTGCCTTAGCCCTATTACAACCTTGAAAAGACCTCATGATGTTTGCATTGGTACATTAAATATTTGTTAATAGGTTAGGTAAAGAACAAAGTTTAGAATGCATGACTAGAGAAGACTGCAGTGGATTACCTCATACACTTGAGTGATTAGAGTGCATATACACCATCAGTGAGGGTTCAATGCTTAATTTTATGTTCCCTGCTTTCATGAGCTATCTTCTTACATGTTTGCTTGCTTCTTATTGTATGATTTGAATTAGTGGAATTTTATTTATGTTTGTCTTGGAGGATTTGTTTATTTTCAACCGAGTAGACAAAATCATCTTAGCATATACGTGCATTCATATATAGGTTGCATTTCATGAGTCTTACTTTCCCCTATTTATTCTTTTTGTCTCCTTAAGCTTAGCATGAGGACATGCTAATGTTTAAGTGTGGGGAGTTTGATAAACCACTATTTTATGGTTTATCTTGTGCTCAATTGAGTGGTTTTTATCAAACCTTTGTACACTTATTCAAAAAATTGCATGGTTTTACAATTCCTTCCTAGTTTTGTTCTATGGTTGAAAACTTGCTTCCTAAGCCTCTAATTTGTGTATTTTAATTCCCCTCTCTATCATTGAATGCCGTGATCTGTGTGTTCAATGATTTCAGGCTTTATAGGGCAGGAATGGCTTGGAGGATAGAGAGGAAGCTTGCAAAAATGGAAGGAGCACAAGAAATAAAGGAGACAATCAGCGAGAAGTGACGCGCACGCATGAATCACGCGTGCGCATGAATTGGAGTTCATTCAACAACGCGTGCGCGTGCGTGTGACAAGGAAAATTGCCAAATGACGAGCACACGTGAGTGACGCATATGTGTGACATGCGCAATGTGCAGAAATTGCAGAAAATGCTGGGGGCAATTTTGGGCCAGTTTTAGACCTAGTCTTCGGCCCAGAAACACAGACTAGAGCCAGGTAATAGCAGAGACTCAAGACACATTCTCATACACATAGTTTTTAGTTTTAGTTTTGAATCTGAGAGAGAATTCTACTTCTTCCTCTAGGTTTTCTTCACATTCATAGTTTCTATTAGAGTTTTATTGCTTTTGCTTGGGATATTGAGAAGAGCCATCACCTCCGTTGATGTTTCCATTATTCTAGTTTGTTTCCTTTGTCCCTTACTCTTCCATATCCTTAATTCTTGTTCAGAGTTACAATTGGATTATTTTTAGAATTTATTAATGCAAAGAACCATTTTTACTTTTAATTAATTTTTAGTTATTATTTATCATGGCTCGCTTTTAATCCTCTCTTAATTCTGTGAAAATTATATTCATGTTAATGGAGTAGTTTCCTAACTTGATTGGGAGTTGATTAAGAGGAGAACCTTGAGTTGGAATATTCAAGTGTTGATCCTAATTAGGAGTTGTTGGCTGACTCTCTAGTTTCTGACTCTAATCCTTTCTTAGGAAAGGATTAGGACGCGAGCGATAGAGTTAGTTGGTTAGCTACTTGATTTTACCTTATTATATAAGGGATAACCAAGCAGAACAACAACCTTTTATTATTACACTTGGGAAAATTCAACAAGGATAGAACTTCTAATTAATCTTCTCCCGGTCAAGACTTTTAATTGAATTATATAAATTCTCTAATTAATTTTCGTTGCTTAAATTCACTATTATTTATTTTCTTGTTTCTCAAACTCAAAAATTTCTTAGAAAATCCCTGACTAATAAGCTACACTCTTTTGTCAACTCGTTGGGAGACGACCTGGGACTCGTTGGTTGAAAATTGTAATTGCAACGCTGTTTTCTCTATAAATTCTTAATCGGCTAATTTCTGATGTGTCAGTACTCTTGTGGGATACTCCTTCCTGCTTTGTAGTTGGCCATGTTGGCAAACCAAGGAGTTTGTTGAATTTGCAAGAGGTGATCATCTGGAAAATTTTTATTCACTAGTTGAGAGGTGTATTGACTTGTCCCTTGTGGTAGCCTTGATAAGTGGTCAGTAACTTAATTCTCGCTTCCTTTTCTGTCTTTTATCTCAATGTCAAACTCTTTTAGGAGTAGTATCCATCTAATTAACCTTGGTTTGTCATCCTGTTTTGACATTAGATACTTAAGAGCAGCATGATCAGTGTAAACTAAAATTTTTTATCCAAGCAAATATTGTCTGAATTTGTCAAACGCATATACCACGGCTAATAATTCCTTTTCTGTTGTGGTATAATTCCTTTGGGCTTCATTCAATACCTTGCTTGCATAGTAGATGACATGATGCTTATTGTCCTTCCTTTGCCCCAACACAGCACTAATTGCAAGATCACTTGCATCACACATGAGTTCAAAAGGCAATTCCCAATTTGGAGGTGTGATAATTGCTGCTGTGATGAGCCGATCTTTTAGAATCTCAAAGGCATGCTTACATTCATCATCAAAAGAGAAAGGGTTGTTCACCACCAGAAAATTACTTAGTGGTTTTGCTATTTTGGAAAAATCTTTGATTAATCTTCTATAGAATCCAGCATGCCCCAAGAAGCTCCTAACAACTTTCACATTAGTTGGTACATGGAGCTTTTCTATAATTTCTACTTTTGTCTTGTCAACTTCTATACCCTTTTTTGAAATTTTGTGGCCAAGAACAATTCCTTCGGGTACCATGAAATGGCATTTTCCCAGTTCAAAACCAAATTGGTCTCTTGGCACCTTTTCAAGATAAGGATAAGATGGTGCAAGCAAGCATTGAAAGAGTCCCCAAAAATAGAGAAATCATCCATGAAAAATTCAATAAATTTTTTTACCATATATGAGAAGATTGATAGCATGCATCTTTGAAAGGTAGCTGGGGCATTGCATAACCCGAATGGCATTCTTCTATATGCAAAGACTTGATAAACCCCATTTGTAGGGTTTATCTTATGCTTTATTTAAGGGATTGTATGACCTTTTACCCACATTTATTCAATGAAATAGCATGGTTTCATGATTGTCTCTCAATTTGTGCTTAAGTGTGAAAACGTGCTTTCTAGGTCCTTAATTATCTAAATTTAATTCACCTTTGATTCCACTAGATGCCTTGATGTGTTTGTAAAGTGATTTCAGGTTGAAAAGGGCTAGGGAAGGATCAAAGAAATGAAAGGAAAGCATACAAAGTGGAGAAGATCATGAAAAGCCAAAGAATTGAACTCGCCCACGGACACGCGCGCGAACCAGGTGCTTACGCGAACCCTGCGAAATGGCCCATGGACGCGTACGCGTGCTGTGCGCATATGCGTTGATGCTGATACTTGATTTTTAAGAGAATTCGTGCCCAACGAATTCTCAGGAGCTGTGGGGCCTAGTTTGCAGCCAACTTTGGCGCCAAGGTGCTTTAAAAGAGCCAATGATTGAATAGCAAAGGGGGATTCCATCATTCACACTCATTAGGTTTGTTTAGAGTTAGTTTTAGAGAGAGAAGCTCTCACTTCTCTCTAGGATTAGGATTAGGATTAGGTTTAGTTCTTAGATCTAGGTTTAATTCATGCTTTGATTTACTTTTCCTTTTGTAATTCTTCTTCTCCTACATCACTTCTCTCTAGTTTAGCATTTAATTCTTATAATTCTCTACTTTTATGTTGATGCACTTTTGTTTCTTCTATTTTCCTTTTATGCAATTTGAGGTAATTCATGTAGATCTTGTTCATTTGATTTGTTGTTGTTTAATTCCTTGCAATTGAGTAGTCTAGATTTATTTTCCTTGAAATTTTACTATGCTTTCCTTTTATTGCCTTCCAAGTGTTTGATAAAATGCTTGGTTGGATTTTAGAATAGAATTTTATGCTCTTGGCTTGGAAAGATAACTTAGGAACTCTTGAGTTACTAATGTCCAAGTAATTGATGATTGGGAGCCATTGACTCTAGTTTTCACTAATTGATATGGTAGAGAGTTAGGACTTATGGACTTGGATTGATATAGCTCATTTAACTTTCTTCTTCTATTAGTTAGAGGATGACTTAATGGGATTGATCCTTGCCAATTCTCAAGTTGTGGTTAGTGATTAGGATAGAGATCCTTGACCACTAAACCTTGCCAAGAGTTTTTTAGCTATTTACTTTCTTGCCATTTATCTTTCATGTTTTTTATCAATACCCTAAAAGATAACTCATAACCAATAACAAGACCCTTTATTGCAATTCCTAGGGAGAACGACCCGAGGTTTAAATACTTCGGTTATTAATTTTAGGGGTTTGTTTTAGTGACAAACAATCTTTTGTATGAAAGGATTATTGCTTGGTTTAGAAACTATACTTCAATGAGATTTCATTTGTGAAATTCTAAACCGTCAAAAATACAATCATCAAAATAGCACCGTTGCCACGGAATTGCAATGGTGTTATGTTATTGGTTATTGTACATATGTGAATAGTGTGAATATCTTCCTTGTTGCTTTATTTGCTAGTTGTAGAATTTTGTTTCTCTTGTTTTCTATTAGCTTTTGATTTTTGTTTTCTCTTTTCGTCATGAATTCTCACTTTGGCTATGAGTGTGGCTCTAATTGTGTTGTAGGAATTGTGTACTTTAATGACAACATGTATCAGGGATGGGACTACCAAAGGTGGGAGGAGTCATATGCATATGATCAATCCTCTTGGCAATAACCTCTATGATGCATGATGAGCGGATAATTTATACGCTTTTTGGCATTGTTTTTAGATAGTTTTTAGTAAGTTCAAGCTACTTTTAGGGATGTTTTCATTAGTTTTTATGTTAAATTCACATTTCTGGACTTTACTATGAGTTTTTGTGTTTTTCTGTGATTTCAGGTAAATTCTGGCTGAAATTGAGGGATTTGAGCAAAACTCTGAAGAAGGCTGACAAAAGGACTGCTGATGCTGTTGGAATCTGACCTCCCTGCACTCGAAATGGATTTACTGGAGCTACAGAACTCCAATTGGCGCGCTCTCAACGGCGTTGGAAAGTAGACATCCAGGGCTTTCCAGCAATATATAATAGTCCATACTTTATTCGGAGATTGACGACGTAACTTGGCGTTGAACGCCAAGTACATGCTGCTGTCTGGAGTTAAACGCCAGAAAAACGTCATGATCCGGAGTTGAACGCCCAAAACACGTCATAACTTGGAGTTCATCTCCAAGAAAAGCCTCAGCTCGTGGATAGATCAAGCTCAGCCCAAACATACACCAAGTGGGCCCCGGAAGTGATTTTATGCATCAATTACTTACTCATGTAAACCCTAGGAGCTAGTCTAAGTATATATAGAACATTTATCTAATG
>NC_029777.3:59733070-59733624 GCF_000817695.3 Arachis duranensis
CCTGAAGAGGCTCAAGAACTCATTGACATGGTTGCAAACAACCAGTTCATGTACACCTCTGAGAGGAATTCCGTGAATAATGGGGTACCTCAGAAGAAAGGAGTTCTTGAAATTGATGCTCTGAATGCCATATTGGCTCAGAACAAAATGTTGACTCAACAAGTCAACATAATCTCTCAAAATCTAAATGGATTGCAACTTGCATCCAACAGTACTAGAGAGGTAGCTTCTGAAGAAGCTTATGATCCTGAGAACCCTGCCATGGCAGAGGTTAATTACATGGGTGAACCTTATGGTAACACCTATAACCCATCATGGAGAAATCATCCAAATTTCTCCTGGAAGGATCAACAAAAACCTCAACAAGGTTTTAACAATGGTGGACGCAATAGGCTGAGTAATAGTAAGCCATATCCATCATCCCCTCAGCAACAGACAGAGAATTCTGAACAAAACAATTCTAATTTAGCCAATATAGTCTCTGATCTATCAAAGGCCACCTTCAGTTTCATGAATGAAACAAGATCCTCCATTAGAAATTTGGAGGCACAAGT
>NC_029777.3:59733744-59734045 GCF_000817695.3 Arachis duranensis
AAGGCCATTGATTTAATCAAAGTGGCCGAATGCACTAGGGAGGAGGAGGACGAAAATCCTAGTGAGGAAGACCTCTTGGGATGCCCCTCAAACAAGAAGGAGTTTCCTATTAAGGATCCTGAGGAATCTGAGGACCATCTAGAGACCATAGAGATTCCATTAAATCTCCTTCTGCCATTCATGAGCTCTGAAGACTATTCTTCCTCTGAAGAGGATGAAGATGTGACTGGAGAGCAATTTGCTCAATATCTAGGAGCTATCATGAAGCTGAATGCTAAGTTGTTTGGTAATGAGACTTGGT
>NC_029777.3:59734214-59734847 GCF_000817695.3 Arachis duranensis
TGAGACAAGCTTATGGAATAGTGGAGGACGTGCTAGTAAAGGTTGAAGGCCTTTACATCCCTGCTGATTTCATAATCTTAGACACTAGGAAGGAAAAGGATGATTGCATCATCCTTGGAAGACCTTTCCTAGCCACAGCAGAAGCTGTGATAGATGTCAACAGAGGTGAGTTAGTCCTTCAATTGAATGGGGACTACCTTGTGTTTAAAGCACATGGCCACCCCTCTATGACAAAAGAGAGTAAGCATGAAGAGCTACTCTCAGTTCAGAGTCAAGAAGAGCCCACACAGTCAAACTTTAAGTTTGGTGTTGTGAGGCCACAACCAAACTCTAAGTTTGGTGTTCAAACTCCATATCCAAACTCTAAGTTTGGTGTTAGGACCACACAAAAATTGACCTGATCACCTAGTGGCTCCATGAGAGCCACTGTCAAGCTATTGACATTAAAGAAGCGCTTGTTGGGAGGCAACCCAATTTTATTTATCTAAATTTATTTTATTTTGTTTCTTTGTTATTTTGTGTTTTATTAGGTACATGATCATGAGGAGTCACGAAAAAATAAAAAAAATTAAAAACAGAGTCAAAAACAGAAGAAAAAAATTTTCACCCTGGAGGTAGTGCAGACTGGCGTTC
>NC_029777.3:59734988-59735379 GCF_000817695.3 Arachis duranensis
CCAGGAATGTGCCCAGAGAGGAAAAACTGGCGCTGAACGCCAGTAACAAGCATGAAACTGGCGTTCAACGCTAGAAACATGCATTACATGGGCGTTGAACGCCCAGAACGTGCACCAATGGGCGTTTAAACGCCAGAGTGATGCACGAAGGCATTTTACATGCCTATATGGTGAAGGAATGGTATTTCTTTTCACCTCAGGATCTGTGGACCTCACAGGATCCCCACCTACCTCGCCCTCTCTCTTTCCCACCCAATCCCACCCATATAGCCGAATCCATCTCCCCTCACTCACCTCCATTTTCTTCTTCTTCTTCTTCCTCTCTTCTTTCTTCTCTTGCTCGAGGGCGAGCAATATTTTAAGTTTGGTGTGGTAAAAGCATAGCTTTTTG
>NC_029777.3:59736932-59737064 GCF_000817695.3 Arachis duranensis
GTCCATACTTTATTCGGAGATTGACGACGTAACTTGGCGTTGAACGCCAAGTACATGCTGCTGTCTAGAGTTAAACGCCAGAAAAACATCATGATCCGGAGTTGAACGCCCAAAACACGTCATAACTCGGAA
>NC_029777.3:59737445-59741692 GCF_000817695.3 Arachis duranensis
CGTTCTACATGCAACAGAGCTTGAATGTGTATCTCTTAGATTCCCCAACAGAATCTTCGTGGTATAAGCTAGATAGATGGCGGCATTTATGAGGATCCGGAAAGTCTCACCTTGTCTGTGGTATTCCGAGTAGGATTCCGGTAATGAATGACTGTGACGTGCTTCAAACTTGCAAGTGCTGGGCGTTAGTGACAGACGCAAAAGAATCAAGGGATTCTATTCCAGTAGGCGCAGGAACCAACCAGTGATTAGCCGTACTGTGACAGAGTGCGTGAGCATTAGTTTTCACTGCGAGGATGGGATGTAGCCATCAGCCATGGGTGATGCCTCCAGACGATTAGCCATGCGAGTGACAGCCGCAGAGGATCATTTTTCCGAGAGGATTGAAAGTAGCCACCGCTGATGGTGAACCCCTATACACAGCTTGCCATGGAAAGGAGTAAGAAGGATTGAGTTGAAGCAGTAGGAAAGTAGGCGTGCTTGAGCCATACAGTATCTCCATTCGCTTATCTGAAATTCCCACCAATGAATCTGCATAAGTATCCTATCCCTTTTTATTATATTCTATTTTCTTATTTTTATTTTCGAAATCCATAAACCAATTTAATCTGCCTAACTGAGATTTACAAGGTGACCATAGCTTGCTTCATACCAACAATCTCTGTGGGATCGACCCTTACTCACGTAAGGTTTATTACTTGGACGACCCAGTACACTTGCTGGTTAGTTGAACGGAGTTGTGAATTCAACTGGTGCCACAATAATAATTTCATATAACTTAAAGAACAGTGATCACAATTTCGTCCACCAATGCACTATGAAGAAGAGCCATTCTATGATGCATATTAATCCAATGGCTATGGTGAATCTCTTTGTGACTTTCAAGAACCACCACCATATGCCTATGAACACCCTCCTCAACATAGTTTTGAACCACCATGCTCACAAGCCCCCTACCATCAAACACCTCCATATGACCTTAATCCTTATCTACCATACCAACCACATTTTGAACCACATGAGCTATACACGGAACCACCATTCCAATATCAATACTCCCAAGAACCACCTCAATACATACCACCACCATACCCTCGCCAAGAAGAACCACCTTCCTATTATGAACCCTTTCTCCAAGACAATGAACCCTCTTATCCACTCCAATCCCTAATGGATGAAATCCTTGGCCTTATACTTCAAGGGCAAGGAAAAATGAAAAGGGAGACACTAGAATTTGTAGCTACCTTGACCAAGGTTGTAAGCATTTTAGCCTCCCAATGCTTGGGCACTCAAAACACTCCCATGGTCACATGTGGAGAATTAATTGAAAAGCATAGCATGAAGGAGAGATTGGAAACTCCGATGGAAAAGGAGGAAAGCTACTTTGTGTTGGAATAATTGGAGGAGCCTCTGATTATTGAAGAAGAGGAAGAAGTGGTTGAAGACTCAGGAGATGCGGAACCTCCATGGGAACCTAAAGTTATAGGAAGTTCCTCCAAGAAGACTGAAGTTGATGTTAAGGAGGAACGTGCACAACCTCCAAGGCATATTCCATATGAAAACTTGGATAGGATAGAGCAAGAATTGAGTTCCCTTGGTGATGAAGATCAAGCATCAAATCTTAGCGGTGGTGAATCCTTTGAACTTGAAGAACCTTCTCTTGATGAGATAGAAAGCGACATGGTGGTAGATTTCTCTCGTCCTCCCATTTATGATTTGAGTGACGGAGAAGAGTTAGATGGAATTAACGAACAAAGGATTGAATTTGAACAATCTTGTGAAGAGGTGGAAGTCCTTAAGGACGGAAGTTAAGTACGCCTTAACAAGATCCTTGGAAGCATCTTTGCCTAGGTTGTCATATATTCCTTCACTTGAGTGGGTAAAACTCATTTCTATTAGCTTTATTGTCCCACTTGAGTATGGTTTGCTTGAAACGGATGGTAAACTTAGGATGATTTATGGGATAAAGCGTAAGAGAAGAATGTTTAGTGGATGGCATTGCAAATCAAGGCTCATTTTGGTTGATACTTCAAGGCTTAAATGCAAGGGTTGGGCTAGTGCTCAGTTGAATGGGTCTAAAAAAAGAGTTTGGTATCACCTTGAGAATTCCTCTTGCTTACCACCCGAATGGATTAATGATGATCAACCTCAAGACGGGTGTGAAAATAAAGTGTGGGATCCCAGATTACAAGATGCGGATTAACTTTGGGAGCCCATGGTTTGTAAGGAATTCCATCAAAGCTTGGAGCTATTAATTTTGAATGATGGAGCTTATTGGAGAACCAAGCATTGGTGGATGTTCCAAGATGAGTTTAAGCACAAGCCACCTTGAGAGGAGCTCCCCATAAGTCCAACTTAAGGACAATAAATAAAAGTGCTAGGTGGGAGACACCCCACCATGGTAACATCATTTCATTTTCTCTTTTGTAAATATTGGTAAAATTAGTTTAATATCATGTTTAGTTTAGTTAGTCGAGTATATTTGGTAATATAATATGTCAAATAAGGTTTTTGGGTGTTTTAGTAGCTGCTTGGAGGTCTAGAAGGCTTGCTTTGGTGCAAAAACATAGAAAATTTAAAAAAATAGAGCACCAACCACGCGTATGCGTACGGTGCGCGTACGCATGCCCAAGCTTTTCGGCCATTCCACGTGCACGCGTACATGACGCGTCCGCGTGGATGCAGAAGTTCCACCCCCAACCAATGACCCAAGAGTTGCGCCTGCACTGTGCGAACTTTGTGCCTGAGGCACAAACATCAACCTACGCGTAAGTGTGATGGACACGTGTGTGCCTCATCTCCGGTTTACCATGCACGTGTACGCGTGCCTTGCGCGTACGCGTCGCGCCCATTCCACTACCATCGACGCGCTCTCGGCATGCGTGCGTACACGCGGATGTCCTTCATTCACTAGATTTCTTTTCTCCTCCTCTTTCCATTTCTTTCCTTATCCTTTCTTCTTCCCTTATTCTACCCATCATCCAACACTCCCAAACACCATTGATAACCATATATTTTAGTTAACTAATTAGTTAGTTAGTTAGTTAGTTAGTTAGTTAGTTTTAGTTAGTTTTCATTTCATTTCCTCTTTTTCATTGTAAGTGTTGGATTGTTATTCTTGTTTACCATTAATTGCTGCTGAGTATTAAAAAGGGACGTTATCTTAACATCATTATGTTTATCATCTTTGTTGGATTCTATTGTTGAGGTTATATTTTGCTACTTGGTTTTGAGTTTTTCATGCTTACCTTTTAAGAATACCAAGTGATGAGAATTGTCTTCGAGCTTATAACTCTTCTTGAATTGCATGATTTGGCCACCATGTGATTTGAACCTCACTCTTTGATTAGGCAAACTCTTGATATTGGATTTTGTGCATTTACCTTAATGCATTGTATTTCATGATCATATGCATCCATAAGCTTTAGCTTGAATGCTTTCATGCTTCTTTAATGCTTGTTTTACCTTACAAGTTACTTAAATCATTTCAAGCACACTAGAATGAGTAAAGAGCTTGCTTCTTTTGTAACTTAGCCTTTCATGTTACTGTGTGCTCTAAACCATGCGCAACTTAGAATGAACACTTACTTTTATGAATGTCACAACTTATTCCCTCACTCAATCCTAGTGATTTACTTCATTCTAATAATGTATGCTTCCTTGCTTTTATATCTTCTCATCTTATGGTGTTATATTTTTGTTTTTCATGATGGATGCACCACAAGCAATAACGGAAGCAAGACTAAGAACACACATCAACTAGGTTGACCTATGGTGCACGAAATTGCAATCACACTTTTGCAATCCCGCACAACTAACCAGCAAGTGTACTGGGTCGTCCAAGTAATACCTTGCGTGAGCAAGGGTCGATCCCACAGAGATTGTCGGCTTGAAGCAAGCTATGGTTATCTTGTAAATCTTAGTCAGGATATCAGAAATTATCAGGATTGATTGTGAAAAGCAAAAGAACATGAAATGATTACTTGTTTCGCAGTAATGGAGAATAGGTTGAGGTTTGGAGATGCTCCATCTTCTGAATCTCTGCTTTCCCACTGTCTTCTTCTTCAAAAACGCAAGTCTCCTTCCATGGCAAGCTGTATGCAGGGTTTTACCGTTGTCAATGGCTACCTCCCATCCTCTCAGTGAAAGCGATTGCATATGCTCTGTCACAGCATAGCGGAATTCATCTGTCGGTTCTCAATCAGGCCGGAATAGAATCCAATGATTCTTTTGCGTCTGTCACTAAC
>NC_029777.3:59742745-59743860 GCF_000817695.3 Arachis duranensis
TTGAAGTTCAGAATGATTGGCATCTATAAGAACTCAGAACTCAGATAGTGTTATTGATTCTCTTAGTTGAGCATAATGATTCTTGAACATAGCTAGTGTATGAGTCTTGGCTGTGGCCCAAAGCACTCTGTCTTCCAGTATTACCACCGGATACATACATGCCACAGACCCATAATTGGGTGAACCTTTTCAGATTGTGACTCAGCTTTGCTAAAGTCCCCAATTAGAGGTGTCCAAGGTTCTTAAGCACACTCTTGTTGCCTTGAATCACAACTCTATTTCTTTCTTTTTCTTTTTCTTTTCTTCTTCTCTTTTCTTCTTTTTTTTTTCGAAATTTTTTTTTTGTATCCACTGCTTTTTCTTGCTTCAAGAATCAGTCTAATGATTTTTAGATCCTCAATAACAGTTCTCTTTTTCCTCCTTCTTTCAAGAGCCAACAATTTTTTTTAACATTCTCAAAACAACAAATTCAAGAGATATATGCACTGTTCAAGCATTCATTCAGAAAACAAAAAGTATTGTCACCACATCAAGCTAATTTAACTAGTTTCAAGGATAAATTTCGAAATCCTGTACTTCTTGTTCTTTTGTGATTAAAGCATTTTTCATTCAAGAGAGGTGATGGATTCATAGGACATTCATATCTTTAAGGCATACAATTTCAATTTTATTAATTATGAATTAAAACAAGACTCAAAAATAGATATAAAATGAAACTAAAAAAAAACGCAAACATAGGCTCCTAATGATAGAGGTTTTCACAGAGTTAGGACTCAACAACCTTGATTTTGAGAAGTGGATGCTCCCTCAGCTTGAGAGGAGAACTTTTGGCGTTTCAATTCTTGGAGTTCACGCCCCTGCTTCTCTTGTTCCTTCAGCAATTTGCAGAGCATGCAATTCTGATTCTGCTGTTCTTCCTTCAGTTGCTCCATAGTCTCTTGCAGCTTGTTAATAGATGCTTCTAGGCTGGTCCAGTAGTCAATTCTTGGGAACTCAGCGAGGAATTCCTGCGCCCTCCTCTTGATAGAGTTGTCTTGCACTTGTCCTTCCATTGACTTCTTGGTGATTGGGTGTTCAATGGGTATGAACTCATCTACTCCCATCTTCACCCCAGC
>NC_029777.3:59749091-59749437 GCF_000817695.3 Arachis duranensis
GATGCTGCAGGTTTATTCCTTACAGAAGTGGTTGAAGAAGCCTTGTTAGAGGGATTACTGTCAGCACTCTCAGGTGTCTGATTCTCCCTAGGCGTCTGAACGCCAGGAATGGGTGAAGTTTGGGCGTTAAACGCCAACTTCTCTCCCTTTTCTGGCGTTTGAACGCCAGAACTGGGCAAGGAATGGGCGTTTAACGCCAACTTTCCTTCCCTTTCTGGCGTTTGAACGCCAATAACCTTCCTCTCTGGGCTCTTACTGTCCTCAGAGGGATTTTGAACAGTGGTTTGGTTGTCCTCTGTCAATTGTTCCTTGTTTGGCTTTTTACTCTTTTGAGCAGTGTTATTCG
>NC_029777.3:59750213-59750934 GCF_000817695.3 Arachis duranensis
AGGAAAGAGAAAAACACAAAAAGACACCAAACTTAAAATTTTAGAAAATCAAACTCAAATTTTTCGAAAAATTTTTAAGGGAAGAACACAAAGAGGACACCAAACTTAGAATTTTTATGAATCAAAAAGGACTAAGAACATGCAAAAATCGAAAATTAAAAGAAAGGCAAAAGCATGCAATTGACACCAAACTTAGAATATGAAACTAGACTCAACTAAAAGACTTTAAACCAACAAAAGTAAAACAGTCCTAATCTAAGCAACAAGATAAGCCGTCAGTTGTCCAAACTCAACAATCCCCGGCAACGGCGCCAAAAACTTGGTGCACGAAATTGCAATCACACTTTTGCAATCCCGCACAACTAACCAGCAAGTGTACTGGGTCGTCCAAGTAATACCTTCCGTGAGCAAGGGTCGATCCCACAGAGATTGGCAAAGGTCGATCCCACAGAGATTGTCGGCTTGAAGCAAGCTATGGTTATCTTGTAAATCTTAGTCAGGATATCAGAAATTATCAGGATTGATTGTGAAAAGCAAAAGAACATGAAATGATTACTTGTTTCGCAGTAATGGAGAATAGGTTGAGGTTTGGAGATGCTCCATCTTCTGAATCTCTACTTTCCCACTGTCTTCTTCTTCAAAAACGCAAGTCTCCTTCCATGGCAAGCTACATGTAGGGTTTCACCGTTGTCAATGGCTACCTCCCATCCTCTCAGTGAAA
>NC_029777.3:59751486-59776800 GCF_000817695.3 Arachis duranensis
TTTGGGCCATCAAATCTTGGGCAAAGTATGGACTATCATATATTGATGGAAAGCCCAGGATGTCTACTTTCCAACGCCGTTGAGAGCGCGCCAATTGGGCTTCTGTAGCTCCAGAAAATCCACTTCGAGTGCAGGGAGGTCAGAATCCAACAGCATCTGCAGTCCTTTTTAGTCTCTGAATCAGATTTTTGCTCAGGACCCTCAATTTCAGCCAAAAAATACCTGAAATCACAGAAAAACACACAAACTCATAGTAAAGTCCAGAAAAGTGATTTTTAGCTAAAAACTAATAAAAATATACTAAAAACTAACTAAATTATACTAAAAACATACTAAAAACAATGCCAAAAAGCATACAAATTATCCGCTCATCAACCTACCAGCTGAAGGTAGAAATCCGGAGAGTCGCTGTACCTCCTTGCTCATCTTTGAGTGTACCGAGGACGGTGCAAACTTTTAAGTGTGGGGAGGTTGTCCGACCAATCGATGATTTTGGGTGACAAATTTTTAATATCAACACTTTTGCATTTCATCTTAGGTTTTTAGGATTTTTATTTGCATTTTTCCTATTTTTGCATACATATACAAAATAGGCTTAGTCAAAATAATGAAAATTTTTAGGATTTATATCTATAGGGCATCTCAATTGATTTGAGGGAAAAAATTTTTCATAGAACTTGCTTGAATTATATATATTATGGATTATGTTTTTGAGCTAAGAACACAAGCTTGTGAGATTTGAGCCTAGTGGTGTGGTTACATCTTATAACCACTTATTTTTCCTTCTTGTGTGCAATTGTTCTCTTCCTATGATTGTAATCCTTGATTTGTTTGATTCTTTATGTCCATTATTTTGTGTATTCATGCATTTATATGATTGAGACCATCATTTTATTTAGCTCACTTACCCAAATGGCCTTACCTTTTATCTTCCATTGTTAGCAAATTTGAGCCTACAATTAACCCATTTGTTCTTAATTTAGCACATTTCAAACCTAAACTAGAAAATAATAAATGTCCTTAATTTGGATCTTTGATTAGCTTAGGCTAGTGTGTGTGTATCATTCAAGTGTGGGAACCTTGGGACATTGGGTGAATAAAAGGGTAGTTTTATATTTTTGTTATAAATATTAGGAATTGGGTACATGCTCATGTGTAATGAATGAATAAACCTTATGCATTGATACTTTTGTATATACTTTATTGAAAAAAATGAGAAAAAATAAAAGAAAAAAAAAGAAAAAGAAAAAAATAGAAAAAGAAAGAAATAAAAAGTGTACAAAATGCCCCAAAGTAAAGTGAAGCTCAATAAAATCAATGCATATGTGTTGTGAAATAAAAAGAAAATGCATGAGTATGTGAAAAAGTGAAGAATGGGTAGTTAGGTTAGCTTTGAAATTATATAGGATGTCATAGGTTAGGTGGGAAGTTTAAGCTTATCAAAGATTCAAATTTCAAGCTCACTTAACCATATATGCATCCTACCTTGACCCTAACCCCATTAAAACCTAAAGAAAAGACCTCATGGTACTTGTATGCATGCATGAAATATATGTCTATTGTTAGAAGAAAAACAAATCTTAGAAAGCATGATTAGGAGAGAATTGAGAGAATCAACCCTAAACACTTGAGCAAATAGAGTGCAAATACATCCGATGAGGGTTTGATGCTCAATTACATGTTTCCACCTATGATCATCTCCTTTAATGCAAGTTTCTAAAAATATTTAATAACTCAATCCAATTGTGGATTAGACATGCTAGTCCTTAGCCCTTGTGCATATATGCTTCTTGGGAATTGATTTATTTTGACCAAGCAATTGCACTTATTTAGATAGTTGCATTTAGATAGGTTACATTTAGTTAGTTTCCATTGAATAAATGCCATACCCTTACTTCATTCTTGGTTTAAGCATGAGGACATGCTTGGTTTAAGTGTGGGGAGGTTGATAAACCCCATTTGTAGGGTTTATCTTATGCTTCATTTAAGGGATTTTATGACCTTTTACCCACATTTATTCAATGAAATAGCATGGTTTCATGATTGTCTCTCAATTTGTGCTTAAGTGTGAAAACGTGCTTTCTAGGTCCTTAATTAGCTAAATTTAATTCACCTTTGATTCCACTAGATGCCTTGATGTGTTTGTAAAGTGATTTCAGGTTGAAAAGGGCTAGGGAAGGATCAATGGAATGAAAGGAAAGCATACAAAGTGGAGAAGATCATGAAAAGTCAAAGAATTGAACTCGCCCATGGACGCGTGCGCGCACCCTGCGAAATGGCCCATGGACACGTACACGTGCTGTGCGTGTACGCGTCGAAGCTGATACTTGATTTTTAAGAGAATTCGTGCCCAACGAATTCTCAAGAGCTGTGGGGCCCAGTTTGTAACCAACTTTGGCGCCAAAGTGCTTTAAAAGGGCAAAGGATTGAAGAGCAAAGGGGGATTCCATCATTCACACTAATTAGGATTAGTTTAGAGTTAGTTTTAGAGAGAGAAGCTCTCACTTCTCTCTAGGATTAGAATTAGGATTAGGTTTAGTTCTTAGATCTAGGTTTAATTCATGCTTTGATTTACTTTTCCTTTTGTAATTCTTCTTCTCCTACATCTCTTCTCTCTAGTTTAGCATTTAATTCTTGTAATTCTCTACTTTTATATTGATGCACTTTTGTTTCTTCTATTTTCCTTTTATGCAATTTGAGGTAATTCATGTAGATCTTGTTCATTTGATTTGTTGTTGTTTAATTTCTTGCAATTGAGTAGTGTAGATTTACTTTCCTTGCAATTTTACTATGCTTTCCTTTTATTGCCTTCCAAGTATTTGATAAAATGCTTGGTTGGATTATAGAATAGAATTTTATGCTCTTGGCTTGGAAAGATAACTTAGGAACTCTTGAGTTACTAATGTCCAAATAATTGATGATTGGGAGCCATTGACTCTAGTTCTCACTAATTGACTTGGTGGAGAGTTTGGACTTATGGACTTGGATTGATATAGCTCATTTGACTTTCCTCTTCTATAAGTTAGAGGATGACTTAATGGGATTGATCCTTGCCAATTCTCAAGTTGTGGTTAGTGATTAGGATATAGATCCTTGACCACTAAACCTTGCCAAGACTTTTTTAGCTATTAGTTTACTTTGTTGCCATTTATCTTTCATGTTTCTTATTAAAACCCTAAAAGATAACTCATAATCAATAACAAGACCCTTTATTGCAATTCCTAGGGAGAACGACCCGAGGTTTAAATACTTCGGTTAATAATTTTAGGGGTTTGTTTTAGTGACAAACAATCTTTTGTATGAAAGGATTATTGCTTGGTTTAGAAACTATACTTCGACGAGATTTCATTTGTGAAATTCTAAACCGTCAAAAATTCATTCATCAAGACTCTAAATGGGCAAGTGAATGAGGTCTTCTCTTGATCCATGAGGTCAACTACTATTTGATTGTAACCAGAATATCCATCAAGAAAACAATAGTAGGCATGGCCAGCTAGTTTTTCAAGCATTTGGTCAATAAAAGGGAGAGGAAAGTGATCCTTGCATGTGACATCATTCAGCCTCCTATAATCAATGCATATCCTCCACCCTGTCACTGTTCTTGTTGGAATGAGTTCATTCTTTTCGTTGACAATGACAGTCATGCCACCTTTCTTGGGTACCACTTGAACCGGACTAACCCATGGGTTGTCAGAGATGGGGTAAATAATCCCATCTTTACATAATTTCATCAGTTCCTTTTGAACAACTTCTTTCATTGTAGGATTTAATCTCCTCTGAGGTTGGACCACTGGTTTAGAATTCTCCTCCAAGAGTATTTTGTGCATGCATATGGCAGGGCTTATGCCTTTCAAGTCATCAATGGTCCATCCCAAGGCATCTTTGTGGGCTCTCAATACAACAAGAAGCTTCTCTTCTTCTTCTCCACTCAAGGTAGAGTTGATGATTACTGGGAATTTATCTTCTTCACCAAGGAATGCGTATTTAAGATGAGGAGGCAAAGGTTTCAACTCTTGTTGTGATGCACCTTCACGCTTGGCTTCAACTGGTTTTTCTAGTGCTTGTGTTTCTTCATATTCTCCCTTTTACATGTCTTTGATCTCCTCTGGTTGGTTTACCACAAGAACTTCTTCAACCAAGGTGTCCACCACATCAATTCTCATGCAATTCTCTTTCTCTATAGGGTATTGCATGGCCTTGAAAACATTGATAACTATTTGTTCCTCATGTACCCTGAGAACCATCTCCCCTTTCTCAACATCAATAATCACCCTAGCAGTGGCTAGAAAGGGTCTACTAAGAATGACTGAGTTATTTCCTTCCTCATCCATGTCCAAAACCACAAAATCGGCTAGGAATATGAAGTTTCCAACCTTCACTAAGAGATTCTCCACTACCCCATTTGGTATTTTGAGAGATCTGTCAGCAAGTTGTAGTAACATCCTTGTAGGTTTAACCTCTTCTATCATCAATTTCTTCATCATGGCTAGAGGCATTAGGTTAATGTTTGCTCCTAGGTCACAAAGTGATTTGTCAATAGCCATGTTTCCAATTGTGCATGGGATAAGGAAGCTTCCTGGATCTTTGAGTTTTGGTGGGAGCCCTTTTTGAATGATATCACTACACTCTTGAGTAAGAAGCACTATTTTCTTCTCTTGCCAGCTTCTCTTCTTAGTGATTAGTTCTTTAAGAAACTTTACATATAATGGCATCTGCTCCAAAGCTTCGACTAATGGAATGTTAATTTTAAGTTTCCTAAAGATTTCCAAAAATTTTGGGAATTGTTGGTCCCTTGCTTCTTTGTGTAGCCTCTGTGGGTAAGGCAGTTTGGGTATATAAGGCTTTACTCCTTCTTTCTTGTCCTCTAGTTGTGGATTCAAAATTTCCTTGTCCTTTTTAGAGGTTGATGCCTTTTCATCTTTTTTGTTGTCTATTGTGCTCTCCTCTTCAGACTTTGCTTCTTCCTCATTGATGCTCCTTGTGTCTTTTTCCACTATCTTGCCACTCCTCAGCTTCATAGCTTTACACTCTTCCCTTGGGTTGGGGATTGTATCACTTGGTAGAGTATTGGTTGGCCGTTCAGCTTGTTTGGCTAGTTGTCCCAATTGTCTCTCAAGGTTCCTCATGGTGGCTTCATGTCTCTCTTGTCCTTTAATCAAGGTCTCTTGCCCCTTGGCCAGGCATTGAGTGATCTGAGCAAGTGATTGTGTGTTTTGGGTGAAGGCTTGTAAGGCTGCCTCAAGACTTGAAATTCTGGTTTCATGATGGTCAATGGGTGATATGATAAGGTATGATTGTTGTTGCTGGAAGTTTTTTGGAGCATTAGGGTGGGCATTTTGTGAGTTGAATGATGGTGTGGAGAAGTTATAAAAGGGGAGACTTCTCTTCTATTAGGAAGTCCCAGGTTACATTCCATTAGGGGGATTCCATTAGGGAATTCTATACAAATTTACATTCCATATTCCATGAGCAACTAATCCTCCATTGTTAAGGTTAGGAGCTCTGTCTATTTGTATGGATTGATATTTTTTATTGCTTTTTCTATTTTAATTTATGTATGGATTTATAATTTAGAATTGTTTTTTGCTCTTTATTTTATGAATTTGGGTGGAACGGAAGTATGACCCTTTTTCTATTTGAGTTCCTGTAAAACTTGGAAAAGCTCTTTACTTGAACAACAGCTTGAAAACATATTCTCCTAAATTTTAATTATCTGGATTTAATAGGATACGTGACATATAATCCTTTTATTTTTGGGTAATTAGAGTTTTTGTGGCATATAAACTGGAATTTGATCATGTAGCTTCTAATTGGAATTAATTGACCAAGGAATTGGCAGTTAATGAATTTTAGAGGAGATTAGAAAGATCTAAGGAATTAGGGTCTAGTCACATATAGTTTGCCATAAATTAAATCCTACATAATTAAAATAGTTAGTAAGAAAAGTTAATCCGGAAAACAAGATAACTCTGAAGCCTTAACTATTTCCCCATATATATTTCACAGCTCATTTACTGCTTGCTTTCTGAAATTATTAATTACTTTTTAATGCTCTTTGAACATTCAAACACTATTTTCTGTTTGCCTGACTAAGCCTATCACTCAATAACTGTTGCTTAATCCGTAAATCCTCGTGGGATTGACCCTTACTCACGTAAGGTATTACTTGGTACGACCCGGTGCACTTGCCGATTAGTTTGTGGGTTGTAAAATACCACACCAATGTGTCACCATGGAATTCATTCTGAGAAGAATTTGAAGCATTATGCATGTATTGAACTTGTTCTTGTTGCTGCTCAACATTTCCTACTTCACCTTGGATCCATTCAATTGAAGGTTGACTTGTTGTGCTTACAGAGGCTAGTTGGATGCCATCTATTCTTTTCGCCATGAACTCCATCAGCTGCTGGATTTGTTGGTGCATCAGCTTGTTTTATGCCAAGATAGTGTCCACTCCTTCTAGTTCCAACACACCCTTCTTTTGAACTGGTTGGCGTTATCTCTGATGAGCATAGAAGTATTAGTTGTTAGCCACAGTATCTATGAGATTTTGGGCTTCCTTAGCTGTCTTCATCAATTGTAATAAACCTCCTGCAGAGTGATCCAAGGACTCTTGAGCTTTTAGAGTCAAACCCTATAGAAATTCTGAAGTCTATCCGATTCACTAAACATCTCAGATGGGCATTTTCTAATCAAAACTTTGTATCTTTCCCATGTCTCATATAATGATTCTCCATCCATTTGAGTAAATGATTGCACTTCTGTCTTCAACCTAATGATCCTCTGGGGTGGATAGAACTTAGATAGGAACTTGTTCACCAAATCATCCCAAGCGTTGACGCTTTCTTTGGGGAATGTCTCTAGCCATTGGGTTGCCTTATCTCTCAAGGAGAATGGGAAAGCAACAACTTGTAGATATCTGGATGTACCCCATTGGTCTTAACCGTATCACATATCCTCAGAAAAATAGACAAGTGTTGATTAGGATCTTCAAGGGGTCCTCCTCCATAGGAACAATTATTTTGCACCAATGTGATAAGCTGAGGCTTCAATTCAAAGTTATTTGCATGAACATTAGGAGTGAGTATGCTACTCCCATAGTTTCTTGGATTCAGGAATGTGTAGGAAGCTAGAACACTCCTTCGAGGTGGGTCATTATTGTTGGCAACTCCCTCAGGTGGGTTATGCAAATTACCCTCCATGACTTGGTCCTCTCCTTCTGAGTCTTCTTCACCAATTACCCCCTTTCCTCTTGCTTTCTGATGGTGTTTTTACGGAAAAACGAATTTCCAACACATATAACTCACCGGCAAGTGTACCGGGTCGCATCAAGTAGTAATAACTCACAAGAGTGAGGTCGATCCCACAGGGATTGATGGATCAAGCAACTTTAGTGGGTGTTTAGTTTAGTCAAGCTAACATTGGTGAGTGAGATTTGTTGCAGCATAATGTAAATAGCAGTGAACTTAAATTGCAGAAAGTAAAGTGGCAGGAAACTTAAAGAGCAAGAAAAGTGAATTGGCAAAATCTTAAATGACAAGAAATGTAAATTGCATCAAATGTAAAGGGGATTGGGTGCAGGAAATTTAAAGGAAAGCAATAAGCAGCACTTAGAATAATTGCAGAATAATTAAATTGCATGAAAAGTAAAAGGACTTGGGTGCTGGGAATTAAAGAGAGCAATAGATCAGAACTCAAAACTCTTGCAGAAAGCTTAACTTGCAGGAAAGTAAATTGGGATCATGAACATAAATGTAAAATAAAGAACAAGTGCAGAAGAATTAAATTGCTTGAAAGTAAATTAAAAGCCAATGGAACAGTAAAAAAAAACAGAAGAGCATCCAAGAACTCAACTCAATTGCAAAATAAAATTAAAGATCTCAGGGAATCAAAGAGACTAGAAAACAAGTCTAGATCTCAATTCCTTCCTTGATCAAAGTAGAAGACAACTTGCAAAAGAGAAGAAAGATGAAAGCAGTAAAAGAAACTTCATATCCAATTTCTCAATTTCCTCAATTATGTAGAAGAACACAAATGAATTTCAAATGGAGAATTGAAACAGAATTCCTTCAATTCTTGATCCAAAATTTAAACAGAAAGGAAAATTAAAAGAGAGAGCTATCTACTACTACCACTCCCTAATGGAGCCAGCCTACCTTAATCGAGCTCCTTGATGCCTTTATATAGGCTTTACAAAGTGAAAAAATGAAAATGAAATTAAAACAAATTACAAAAATGAAAATCCTAATTTAATTGATCCATGTGCCTTTGAGTGATGATGTGGGCTTTGCTTGCTTTGGATTTGAGGAGAAATGGGTTTGCTTGGCCTTGATTCAATTTGGAGAGGAATTGAATTTAAATGAGATTTTGGTTGAATTTTGGCCCATGACTGTTTGCTCCCAGGAGGCTACCCTGCCCTTGTGGAGGGCAGAGCATGAAATGGTGCGTGCGGCTCATTGCGTGCGAGCTTGGTGTGTGTGATGCATCAGGATGCTGCCCTGCCCTTGTGGAGGGCAGGGCAGAGTTGCCATGGTGCGCCAAGTGCTGTCCGTGCGTGCTTGGTGCTGGCCGTGCCAAGTTGTGTGCGCGCCCAAGCTCCTTGCCCTTACTTCCTTGAAGGTCTTGTGTTCGAACCTTGGTGAAAGCACTTAAGGAGCAATTTTTCCTTGATTTTCCATGAAGAGAGCACGACATTGCCCTGCTCTCCAAGAGGGCAGAGCAGAAAAATGAGCGTTACTTTGCTTTGGAGTGAGGCTCCAGCTTCGAGCCTTGGTGGAAGCACATTGGTTTATTTTCGCTTATTTTTGGCCCATAAAGATGCCTTTCGTTCCTGCCTCAATTTTATGCCAAATATGGATTGCTATATATCGTTGGAAAGCTCTGAATGTCAGCTTTCCAACGCAACTAGAAGCACATCAATTGGACGTCTGTAGCTCAAGTTATAGCCCTTTGAAGGAGGCATGGTCATGTTGTGAGCGCCCAGATTTTACCTTAGCGAAAATTCTTGCTTCAAACCTCACTTTGCATCACGATTCTGCCCTGCCCTTGGCAAGAGCAGGGCAGTGTGTGCGGATTGCCTATTCTCCTTTAATTTGGTCATGGGCCACGCTTTTAAAAGCGTGGCCTAAGGCTCCAAAGTGTGCTCCAACTTCAAAGTGTGTCCCAAAGCTCTTTTTTTCTCCTTTTTTTGTGCTTCTTTGCTTGTTTTTCTTCTTATTTCCTACAAGATTTATAAAATTAAAATATCAAGGAAATATACCAATTAAGTATAAAAGCATTCAATATTTAAGCACAAATCATCATTTTTCTTTTCTTCTCTTGACTCTCTAATCATTGATGCTCAGAGCCTTGAGCTTTGAGGGAGTGCTTTTGCACTTGAGCCTAGCCTTGACTTCTAAGTGTTTTGTTTTCAAGCATTTGGCTTGATACATAAACACCACAAGCACTTAGCAAATAAATTGCCATTGGTACTCAGAGCCTTCAGCTTTCTCATTCCTTCCCTTTTTTTTTCTTGCTTTAATTGTATTTGCTTCTTCAAGGTTTTCATGATTTCAAAAGATTTCGCAAAATGTACTAGATGAAAAACTTCAATTAAATAAAATCCAATGCAATTGAGCAACAATCAATCATACTAGCTTTCCAATACTTGTATGCACATGCTAAGTTCTTCTTTAATGCCTTGTTTGTTTATGATCATGATGATTTACTGCTTTTTAACTCACAGGATTCAAGTTGGTAGTTATAATGCCACAGCAACATGTTACAAATCAAGATTCAAGCTATGCTTTATTCATACACACATGTAAACAGAAAAGATGAAGACAATCATGCAATTTAAGTGCTGAAAACAAATGAGAAGAAAAGGAACTCTACAACCTTGTAGTTTATCTTCATTATTGTTGTCCTTTTTCTCCCATTCTTCTCCTTCCCTTGCCAAACTCAGAATGCTTGCTCATCCTCAAGCAACAATTAGAACAATGGCTATGGGGCTAAGATGGATCATGAATTTCTTACACAATGAAAAGTTAGTAGTACATGTGTTCTAAGCAAGCAAAATTAAAGATAAGAATCAAGGCACAAGAGATAGAGACATTGTGATTGCAAACTTAAGAAGGTGAGCACAATACATTGCATAAAAGATAAGTGGCACACCAAACTTAGTGTGACACTTTCACTTGGAATCAATGCAAGTATCTAGTAAAGATTTGAAACAAATTGTGTTGCATAGCAACACCAAACTTAGAATGCAATCCTATGTCCACTTATTTGAATTAAAACCAAGCAAATGAAACTGTTATTTATTAAGTACAATCACCAAGCCAAGAATCTATCATTAATAAAGCTCTCTTGGTAATGTATTAACAAACACAGTAAATAAGCAAACTAAAATGAAAGCATTAAAAACAAAGAATTAACTAAAGTAAATAGAATAACAAAATATCAAACCAAAAGAAAATTAACACTGCAAAGACATTATGGTTATGCAGACAAGTGGTGTTGCTGAATAATTTGCATAGAAAAATAGGTGGCACACCAAACTTAGAATTTTGGTGTGTCACTTTCATGTGGCACACCAAACTTAGATTCTTAGTATGGCACTTCCATGTAAAATTGATGCAATCATCCATGAAGATGGAAAACAGTTTGTTGCAGGGCAACACCAAACTTAGAATGTAACCATATGCTAAATTATTAAATTTAAACAAATCACAGAAAGAAAACAAAGCAGAGAGGAAATGTTACCTACGGTTGGGTTACCTCCCAACAAGTGCTCTTTTAGTGTCATTAGCTTGACATGTTGTTCCTCACTTTCTTCCTCTTCTTCCAGTTGGTTAAGAGGAATGACTCCAAAAGGGGAGAAGTTTCAGCTAATGTCCCTTGTTTTGGCCTCTTCTCAGCAAGCTTCCTTTTGAATTTGGCTTGATTGAGCTTGCTTGCTGGACTAGGGACATGATTGTTGCTCTTGTTAGTTGCCTTCACTTCTTTGGATTCATGAATTGGTTGCTGTGTGATTTTTGGAGTTTGATCTTCATCCAGAGCCTTTTGAATTGGTGGTTCAATGAGCTTGTCCTTCATGTGCCTCTCTGTTTCCCTTGAGTTTGGACGTTCTTGATTGTCCTCCTCACTAGCTTGTTCTTCCACTTCCTCTTTTACACTCAACATTTGCTTTAGTAGCTCTTTCATAGAGGAGGTTTGTTGATCTTCCCAAGCTTTCTTCATCTCCTCTTCATACCTTTCAATCATGGATTCAAGTGTTGAGGTATTTTGGTCCAGGGAAGTTTGTGAGAGTTGTGAGTTGTCATGTGCTCTTTTCATCTCAAGTGGCTTCTGTGAATATGCAAGTTCAGGTTCAAATGTTTCCACCACCTATTTTTTCTTCACTAAAATCCACTTGACTCAGTAGCCTCTTTCTCTTGTTTTTCCTCCTTCTTCGTTGCACTCACCAATTGAGCTAGCTGCACTTCCATGTTTTTGAGGGAGTTTTCTTGTTCTTTCCAAACTTTCGTTGTCTCCTCCTCATATCTTTTGAGCATGGACTCAAGCTTTGAGAACCTTGAGTGGTTCATGGAAGTTTGTGTGGGTGGTGAATTTTGATAGATGCTTTCTGTTGAAGCATGGTCAAGTGATGATATCTTTGGATGAATATCATATGGAGCATTAGAATTCCCTTCCCAGCCACCATTAGAATCATGACTTGCATCATTTTGTGGTGGAAGGAAATATCACATATGGTTCTCTTGCTCATCTTGTGTTTCTGAAGCAAATTTCCATGAGTTGGAGTGTTCAGAATGTGTATTCTCTTGGTGATATTCCCAACCACCATTAGAGATTGGTGATGGTGGGTAATAACCCATAAAATTTGTTTGATCATAAGATGAGTTAAACTCCATTTAAATTTTGGAAAACACAACACCAAGGAAAATTGAAATTACTCATATCAGAGATGAGAATTTCTTAGTGCGGCAAAAACTCAAACACCTTGGTTTCACTTTAAAACAGAGAACAAAAACAAAAAAATGCTTGATCTATACTTCTCACCCACTTAATCATTGTTGATCTAATCAATCCCCGGCAACGGCGCCAAAAACTTGATGGTGTTTTTACGGAAAAACGAATTTCCAACACACATAACTCACCGGCAAGTGTACCGGGTCGCATCAAGTAGTAATAACTCACAAGAGTGAGGTCGATCCCACAGGGATTGATGGATCAAGCAACTTTAGTGGGTGATTAGTTTAGTCAAGCTAACATTGAAGTGAAGTTGAGTGAAATCGTAGCCAACAGAAAGTAAATTGACAAGAATTGTAAATGACAGAATGTAAATAGGCAGGAAGCTTAAAGAACAAGTAATGTAAATTGCAGAAACTTAACTGACAAGAAATGTAAATTGCAGGAAATGTAAAGGGAATTGGGTGCAGGAAATTTAAAGGAAAGCAATAAGCAGCACTTAGAATAATTGCAGAATAATTAAATTGCATGAAAAGTAAAAGGACTTGGGTGCTGGGAATTAAAGAGAGCAATAGATCAGAACTCAAAACTCTTGCAGAAAGCTTAACTTGCAGGAAAGTAAATTGGGATCATGAACATAGATGTAAAATGAAGAACAAGTGCAGAAGAATTAAATTGCTTGAAAGTAAATTAAAAGCCAATGGAACAGTAAAAAAAAACAGAAGAGCAGCCAAGAACTCAACTCAATTGCAAAATAAAATTAAAGATCTTAGGGAATCAAAGAGACTAGAAAACAAGTCTAGATCTCAATTCCTTCCTTGATCAAAGTAGAAGACAACTTGCAGAAGAGAAGAAAGATGAAAACAATAAAAGAAACTTCAGATCCAATTTCTCAATTTCCTCAATTATGCAGAAGAACACAAATGAATTTTACATGGAGAATTGAAACAGAATTCCTTCAATTCTTGATCCAAAATTTAAACAGAAAGGAAAATTAAAAGAGAGAGCTATCTATGCTGCTGGTGCTGCCGAGTGATGCCTGTGCGTGCTGCTGGTGCTGCCGAGCCTTCCCTTGGTGCGCCAGAATGGTGCACTGGCTGTGCACCACCAAAATGCTGCCCTGCCCTCCGCAAGGGCAATGTTTCCTTTGGAGAGTGCCAAGTTCGAATTTCATGGAGTGCATTGCTTGGCTTTTTCTTCTTGGCACCTAATTCACGCCTAAGGCTTGGCTTCCTAGAGATCTTGTGTTCGAAACTTGGTGGAGGAAGTTGCTGCAATTTTTCCTTGAATTTTCATGAAGAGAAGCACGACAATGCCCTGCTCTCCAAGAGGGCAGAGCAGAATAATGAGCGTTACTTTGCTTTGGAGTGAGGCTCCAGCTTCGAGCCTTGGTGGAAGCACATTGGTTTATTTTCGCTTATTTTTGGCCCTTAAAGATGCCTTTCGTTCTTGCCTCAATTGTACGCCAAATATGGATTGCTATATATCGTTGGAAAGCTCTGAATGTCAGCTTTCGAACGCAATTGAAAGCACATCAATTGGACGTCTGTAGGTCAAGTTATAGCCCTTTGAAGGATTTTAAAAGCGTTTTTAAAAGCGTGGCCTAAGGCTCCAAAGTGTGCTCCAACTTCAAAGTGTGTCCCAAAGCTCTTTTTTTCTCCTTTTTTTGTGCTTCTTTGCTTCTTTTTCTTCTTATTTCCTACAAGATTTATAAAATTAAAAGATCAAGGAAATATACCAATTAAGTATAAAAGCATTCAATATTTAAGCACAAATCATCAATTTCTTGTATGAAAAAGCATAGAAAAATAGGTATATGATGACATGTCATCACTTTCCTTCTTAGTCTCTGGAGGGTTCTCTCAGGTTCATGATCAAAAGAAGTGGATACCCCTCTCCTTTCTTCCGACATACAACACACACAAACCAACAACATAAATGAAGCACTTTATTGCTAGAGTGAAGTTAAAGTTAGTGAAACAAAATCTCAAACAGTTAGTGGGCCTAACAAAGAAAAGAAAAATGATTAATTTAGACTACCATTCACTTAATCATTGTTAATCTTTTTCAATCCCCGGCAACGGTGCCAAAAACTTGATACGTAAAAATTAATTTCACGTATAACTACCAGCAAGTATACCGGGTCGCGTCAAGTAATAAAACTCACAAGAGTGAGTTCGATCCCATGGAGATTGGTAGATTAAGCAACTTTGGTTAAGTGGTAGTTTAGTTAGGCAAACATTGTTTTGTTTTCATGAGAATTCACTTCTTGAATGTAATTGCAAGAAATGTAATGACAAGTAATTAAAAGAACTAAAGTAAGGAGAGCAAATTAACTGAATCGGAAGTAAATAACTAAAACTTAAATGGCAAGAAACTTAAATGACATTAATAATAGAGTGCAGGAAAGTAGAGTGCAGAATTATAAAGAACAGAGAAGTAAAATTGCAAGTAATTAAAGGCTGAATCTAAATAGCAAGAATGTTAAATTGCTTGAATATAAAAGGGATTTGGGTAGTGGGCATTCAAAAGAACTAAAGAACAAAGAAAATGAGAATTGATGATGGAAGAGATCATTAGGGATCAGAGATGTAAATTCTCATGGATTGATGATGATCAATTCCTTCTCAATCATGGGGATAGATCCATGGCAGATTGTGAATAATTGAATTCCAATATCTTGGTAACTCAATTTCTCTCAACACAATTAATTGCCACTCTCGTGATCTAATTGTTCATGAGAAGACATGAAGCTTAATAACTAATCCTTCATGCCACACAACTCCCAGGATCTCAACCAAGGGTGGTTACATCTTACATACCAACCCAAAGTGTATCAATAAAGGGAATTATGAAAGGATGAACTCTAAACTGAGTTTTGTGACTCATTTCTCAAGTTCATCACATAATTCATATAGATTCAACCCCTCTCTCGATGGTGATTGAATCTTTGAAGAACAAGAGTTTCCTGTTGAATGAACCACTTGAATTGAGAAGGAGAAGAAGAGTTATCAATCCATTCAAATAAACAGACCTCCTCCCCCTAATGAAAATGGGGTTTAGTGAATCATAGCTCCAAACTCAACAACAATTGCAAAAATAGAAATTCAACTAAGTGTAGAGAAGAATAAAGGATGAAGAAGAAGAGTTCCCAAAACTAAAATTCAAAGTGCAGATAAAACAAATTAGCTTTCTGGTATTCTCCCCAAAATGCATTAAAAGTCAAAAGTAACAATGCTAGTGCAAGAGTAAAAGTGTCTTAGAGAGCCCCCTAATTACAAAACTCTTCTCTATTTATACTATTTCTAAAGCTCCTTCAGAGGCCCTCAATCATGTTTGTTGGTTAGCAAATTGGGCTTTTTTCTTGTTGGATTTGCTAGCTCATGAGTGAAGTTGCTGGCCTTTAAGGAAAACAGAGGAAGCAGAGCTTGTTCACATTAATTCTAGCACACTGAACGGGCGTTAATGGTAAATACGCTAGTGTTATTGTATGTTGGCAACGTGCTCGTGGTTTCCTGGGCTAGGATCTTGGTGATGGGTGTTGCTAGCCCAAGTTGTTGCCAAAAACGTGACTCTTTTCTTCTTGAACTCAACTTTTGATGCTTAAAGTTGCCTATGGTTTGAGCCTCAACCTTCTGCTTCAATCTAAACTATTATACATCTTTGGAAAGCTCTAAATGTTCTTTTTCTAATGCAATTGAAATCACCTTAATTGGATCTCTCAAGCACAAGTTATGCATCATTGAAGAAGGTAAGGTCAGGCTGCCTGGGTCGTAGGCGTTGTTACTGGACACGCCCTCTTCTCAGCACTTTAGCAACATGTTCGAATGGCTCAAAATCATCATCCAGGGCTGCCTAGCATTGTTGTCAAACACGCCAGTTAAAGCTAGCATTGGCAACATGCTCAAGCCTCCTTTCTCCATGCTTGCTACGTTGCCATTGGACACGCCAATGTGATCCTAGGTTGGCATCGTGTTCAAGCCTCCTTCCTTGCTTCAAGCATTGCTTCCTGGCATTGTCATTGAACCTGCCAATGCTTCCTTGAGTTGGCAATGTGCTCGAGCCTCCTTCCTTGCTTCAAGCATTGCTTCCTGGCATTGTCATTGAACACGCCAATGCTTCCTTGAGTTGGCAATGTGCTCGAGCCTTCAAAATCACCTTCCAGGCTGCCTGAGTTGTTGCCACACACGTCAATGTAACTCCAAGTTAGCAACGTGCTAAATTTTTCCTCCTTGCCAAGCTTCCTAGCATTGCTGCCAAACACTCAAGTAGTTATGCAAGTTGGCAACGTGCAAGTCTCTTCAGGATCACCCTCTAAGGCTGCTGGCGTTGTTGCCAAACACGCCAGTAGTAATGCACGTTAGCAACGTGCAGGTCCTCTGCCTCTTTGCCCAGTTTGATGTGTTCTCAAGCCTTTTTGCTCCAATTCTTGCTCTATTGCCTTCTTGCTTCATTACCTATCATTAACCAAAGAAAACTCCTCAAAGTCTTGCCATTCTATGCAATAAATTTCAAGAGATTCATTCACCTTAACTCATTTATAAGCTCCTTGAATTATTTGCATGAATTTTGCCAAAATTAACCTAGTCCTTGGTATTTTAATTCATGGAGGTAAAACTCATCAAAGTGTTTGTTTATTCTAAAGATAATGAATGAAACTAAGTTAAAACTAACTAAACTAACAAGCAAATATAGCAAAGATGCAAATGCATCAGATATCCAATTTATGTATTTAAGTCTTTAGGCATCCTTGAGGAAGCTATGTGCCTTGTGCTTAGTTACATGCTATTGTTGCCATAATGTTTGTCATTGATCTAATTCTCTTTTACTTCTTCACTTACTTTCATCACAAAAAATTAGAATATGAGTTCATTCTTTAATGAACAAGCACCATATTGTGGAATTTATTTTTGAGTTATGGTAATCATTCATAATTTATTTATACTGCACTTTTTATCGTTAAAATATGATAAATTTTTTGTGTCAAGTGGGAGAAAAGAAAGGACATTAAGAATGAAATTTCACTAGTTATCCTTCCTCACACAATTTTGCAAACACTCTTCTACAGCCAGCAATTGGGAAAAATGCATTTTTGTAAGTATTGGTGTGATTCAGAAAAACATTGAAACTTGTTTTGATATTATTTTTATGTGTAGTTTGCTCTTGAATGTTTAGGGTTGTTGATCACCAGTGGGATGGTGAACTTTTTGGCATAGCTGGCGCCCAAGTAGATATATGAAATCACAACAGGTATCAATTTATTTATTTTGGACAAAGAATTTACCCATTTTTTTAATCTTTTTTCCTTTTGGAATTTCTTTTTATTGGTTTGTCTTTCATATTGCAAATCTGGGCTATAAATAGTTTTTAGTTGTGCAAGATTTCAAAGGACTTGTATGATTCATCCCATGCTGGAACATTTATTTATGGTTTTGCATGCCAGGGGTTCGACAATATGCCAAGTGTTTTGAATATGTTTTAAAGTTCTATATATATATATATATATGGTCTTTGATAAGGACACTATGGATGACAATATTTGATCCATTTAGTGCACCCAACCTAGTGATCCACTGACAATTATATCATATATGATTATATTTCGGTGGATCGTGCTTTACATTTCCATTACTTATTATGTTTATTTCATTAAAACCTTATATATTACTTTTTCTATTTTAAATTGACTGTTCCTTTTAATTTTATTTTTGTTTAAAAATTAATTAAATGATATCTTATGTTTCTTAAATATTAGTGTAGTAAATGGAATAAAGGTTAAAGATGAGAATTACAAATCTTCTCAAACAAGGATATAGATATGCAATTATAGGCAAAGACGATGTATTACTATAGAAGTTATATATTTAGCTATAGAGTGCAGAGTTTTGGTAACAAAGTACATTACTATATAAAATGGTAAATTGTTGGGTTCGTTTGACCAGAGCAAAGCAAAAATGAAAAGAGGGTTTGTAAGCATTGAATGCAGCACTTAATTAAGTAAAGGGAAAGTTAAAGATGGGCAATGGTTATAGATGAGAACAATAGGCTGAGATTCCAAAGAAAATAGGGATGGTTGGGATCACATACTCTGGTTTGGTGTGGCCTCAATCAAAACTCAGAACCACTACTATTCACCAACAATCCAAAGTCAGATTTACCAATTCTCCAAAATAAAAGCAAAGAAAAGAAAATAGCACATATTTCACTGTGTGCGTGGAATTCTATTTTTAGGTGTTTGATAAGCTATGACGGCAGATCATTACTGTCTCTCTCACAGGAAACATCCCTTCTAATCTTTTCCCCTAAAAATTACTCTGCAGTTTATTTGGATGGGAGTGCACCAGCTTACCATCTTGATAGGAATTTCAGAAAAGGGATAAATAGTTAGTTAGTTTAGTTTGAGGTGTGCCATGTCCCTTTCTGTAAACTGGCATCAATAATAAGTCTTCACCAATTACCAACTCAAGAAAACATTGCTTTCATTATTTTATTTTCCTCAACTGACAAGCGTGAGGTATATTTCTTTAGAGTTACCTGTGTTCTTTTTGTTTCCAAATCGTATTATCATTTTCTTAATTTATCAATTTAGGTTGAGCTTCTAGCAAAGAAGTATGAAGATAAATATAAGCATGTTGGAGATGTATCATCCAAGCTAACTACTGAGGAAGCCACATTTCGTGATATACAAGTGCAATGAGATACAGATTTCTCTTCAATTAAAAGCTTGTTATTACTAACCTATTTTCTTAAATACTGTCAAACTATTTCTTTACTTGATTTATAGGAGAAAGAATTTGAATTGTATCAAGCAATTGCTAAGATGGAACAAGATGGAAATGTTGATGGTTCATTACAGGTAGATTTTGATATTTACCTAGGATGTATATCAATCTTGAGAAATCATTTTTGTATCTCATTTACGTCATAAAAAATTTAGGCCCGTGCTGATCGTATCCAATTAGAGCTTGATGAACTAGTAAAATCTCTAAATGAGCGATGTAAGAAGTATGGATTACGTGCAAAGACAACAACACTAGTGGAACTACCCTTTGGTAACTTCTAATTTATGTATTATTATCCTTTTAGTAATTCTCTAGTATTTTGGATGTCTATAACTTTATTATTTCGAATTGCTGCTTTTATTTTGTTCTTTTGTTGTTCATATCAATCTTAAAAGTACTCTTTAGTTGTTGAATACTTTTAAATCATGATGAATATCGCATCAACCATTGCAACAAAAATAGGTTGCTCAATCAGGTGGCATTTAAAGGATGTAAAGAGTTTATGTAAGTTCTTTATATATTTGCAGGCTTTTCTCTTCAATAACTATTGGGAGGATATAGGGACAATCAGATCACTCTTTGAGACAAATTTAGCCCTCATCGAACATGTAAGTGTCATGTTTATCATAATCTAGCAGCAAGTTTACAATTATATTTTTGTTTCCTACAAAAAATACTTCTTTAACTAATTTCCATTGATTATGATTTAAGAATAGTCACGTTACGCTTGTAAATTCAACCATCCATGTTTTGCTTTTACGAAGCAGGAAAACCAATATATACATCAAGGAGAAACTTACCACCATCGAATATTGACAATAGCAAGGTTGGTACAAAAAAAATCATACTCACTTGGTAGTATTTTATAACTAAGTATCAAAAGTCATATATATCACTGGTTTAAGTATGTGTTCGATTGATTAATTAGACTAAAACATTGTTATTTATCCTTATGTAGATTGTTGACTCAATAATATCACATGGATGAATTCCGTGGAAGGACAGAGTGAAAAATAGAATACTAGGATTGGACTTATTGTGATTTGAAGCAAACATTTTTTTGAATTTGACTATGCAATTTTTTATAAAGATATTTCTTTGTTTTCTAGTTAATTTTGTTGTTTTTGCCACAAGTTTATATTCAATAGATGAAAAATATGAAGATTTTTAGCATTAAAAAATCTAAAAAAGACCAAAAAATTTATCTTTAAAATTAAACAAAAAATTCAGCATTTTCTAAAAGGAATTTTTTTTAAATTTCTATTGAAAATAGCGGTGATTTTATAACCGCCGCAAATAGTCATAAATAAAAAACGTAAAAATATTGCGGCGGTTCATAACCGCCGGTAAAAAAATGGACTAAATCCTATACTTGTATATCGCGGCGGATTAAAACCGCTATTAAATTAGTTACCGCAAAATACTAATTCAGCGGCAGTTATACCAGCGGTTGCTAGAAACCATCGTAAAAGCAAATCACGGCACCGATAACCAGGGCAGTCCATTGAACCGCCGCTAATTGGAGGAAAAACCGCCAGTAAGAAAGAGAAAAGAGATATTAAAAACATAATTGAGAAAAAAATTGACTATCCTTGAATTAGATGACTTCTTATACTTGACATTACTATATATACATATAGTGAGCATTAATAAGATCAGTTGGCATTAGTAACTAACTTCTCAAACTGCCTAACTAACTATTGTCTCTCTTATCTCTCCCTTACATGCCCCTTTAAACTCATGGGGATTCTTCTACAACATCATAAGCTTGTCTCAATATCTTTCATAGGTTGAACTTGCCAAGTTCGAGTTAATGTTATACTTCTATATTCTGCTGTCTCAAGTTTAAAAGACTTCAAACAGTCGTGCATTAGTAGATTTACTGTCATAGCCACTACACTCTCACTATCACAATTAATCATTCGTTTTGTATTATAATTGACTCTCATCTTAGTAAAAAGAATTATAGAGCAAAGTGACTTTAGAGAGAGTTAATGCTAGACTTCTATATTTTGCTTATGTGCTGGAGCATGGCACAAAAAGTTTCTTGCGACTTGCCCTTGAGACCAAGTTAGGACACAAATAAATGTAGAAACTACTTCTGGATTTTCTATCATCCACATCAGCATCCAATTAAAATAAAAATTGCTATCATCCTCGACCTAATCTCATGAATTTTATGAAAATGAAGCCAATGTTGTTCTGTGTAAGAGCTAGTTAGTGCATGTTTCGCTTCGTCGTACATCAGTGACACTAGAGGATTCTACATATATTTAATGCATGCGCATTTTTAGTAGTTTTTAGTTGTTATTTCTTTAATAGTTGTAGTGATTTAGTGGTTTTATTAAAAGTTTTATGATTTTAATCTATGTTCTTAGTATTTCTTTCTTTAAATTCAAGTTAAAGATGTTCTTGCCTTACTTGAGATTTTTGGTGTTTTGATCAATGCTCTTTGGAGTTGTTTTGTGCTTTGATAAGTGTAGGAAATAAAACAAGGATCAAAAGAACAAAAGTGGAACCCAAGGACACACTTTGGAAGAAAGGGCACGCTTTAAAAGTTTGGGACACACTTTTCCCAAAGACCAAAAATCAATATATTTGATCTTGGAAGCTTTGCCATCCAATGGCATTCATGCGTATGCATGAGGCATGCGTACGCACAAGTGGTGAATTCAGCAAATTCATACGTACGCATAACTCCCGTTTTACGTTCCACGTCAGTTTTGTGACGTCCCATGCGGAAGCAAAACAGAAGCTTAACTTGGGCCATGAATTGAAGCAATGTTGCAGGCATCGCACAGCCCTCACTTGGCATTGCATGACATGGAAAAACAGAGGCCAAATTAGGCCATTCTTTAATGGAAATGTGTGGTGTTGCATTTTGCTCCACATCCAAGCCCCCAAGCTTCAAATTCCCCACTCATTCCTCAATTCTCCAAACTTCCAAATGGAACAAGCCAAAGAAATCAATCTCAATTTAGTCTTAAATTTAATGTAATTTGAATTTCATTTGAATTAGTGGTGCACGAAATTGCAATCACACTTTTGCAACTATGCACAACTAACCAGCAAGTGCACTGGGTCGTCCAAGTAATAAAACCTTACATGAGTAAGGGTCGATCCCACAGAGATTGTCGGCTTGAAACAAGCTATGGTCATCCTGTAAATCTTAGTCAGGTGGATTCAAATGGTTTTGAGGTTTTGATAATTAAAAGATAAATAAAACATAAAATAAAATAAAGATACTTATGTAATTCATTGGTGGGAATTTCAAATAAGCGTTTGGAGATGCTTTGTTGCTTCTGAACCTCTGCTTTCCTATTGTCTTCATCCAATCATGCGTGCTCCCTTCCATGGCAAGCTGTATGTTGGTGGCGTTGTCAGTGGCTACCATCCGTCCTCTCAGTGAAAATGATCCAGGTATGGTTTCTGCACGACTAATCATATGTCGGTTCTCACTTGTGTCGGAATAGGATCTCTCTATCCTTTTGCATACTGTCACCGCGTCCAACATTCGCAAGTTTGAAGCTCGTCACAGTCATCCCATCCCAGATCCTACTCGGAATACCACAGACAAGGTTTAGACTTTTCAAATCTCAGGAATACTGCGAATTGGTTCTAGCCTATACCACGAAGGTCCTAATATCACGGATTCGAATGCTCTGTTGTTAGGAGAGGCGAGTCAAATCTGTGGATCAGAGACCCAAGAGATTATACTCCGACTGTTGTCCAATGACTACGTTGAACATCATGTAGACCGCTTGTGGTTGTCAGGCACGCGGATCTTGGCTAAGCGAGTAACGAAGATAGTGGGTGATTGTCACGGGTCACCCCTTAATTCTGACTTAACTGAATTAAGAACAAGAGTATATGTTGGAGAAGAAGTAGGTGTGAATTTAAAGAGAAACAATAATACTTGCATTAATTCATGAAGAACAGCAGAGCTCCGCACCTTAATCTATGAGGTGTAGAAACTCCACCATTGGAAAATACATAAAAGAAAACGGTCTAGGCATGGCCGAATGGAAAGTCTCCCGAATGTGAAAAATGGCATAAGCCTCCTAATACAATAGTAAAAAGTGCTATTTATACTAAACCAGTTACTAGGGTTTACAGAAAATAAGTAACTAAGTGCAGATAGTGCAGAAATCCACTTCCGGAGCCCACTTGATATGTATGTTGGGCTGAGCTTTGAATTTTTCACGTGCATAGGCCATTCTTGGAGTTAAACACCAGCTTGGATGCCAGTTTGGGTGTTTAACTCCAGTTCTGATGCCAGTTCCGGCATTTTACGCCAAAACAGGGTCTCTGGTTGGTTTTTTAACGCTAGTTTGGGCCATCAAATCTCAGGAAAATTATGGACTATTATACATTTCTAGAAATTCTAAGATGTCTACTTTTCAATGAAATTGAGATCGTGCTAATTGGGTTTCTATAGCTCCAGAAAATCCACTTCGAGTGTAGAAGCATTAGAATCCAACAGCATCTGCAATCCTTTCTCAGCCTTTGAATCAGACTTTTGCTCAGGTCCCTCAATTTCAGACAGAAAATATCTAAAATTTCAGAAAAACACACAAACTCATAGTAAAGTCCAGAAATGTAATTTTTTCATAAAAGCTAATAAAAATATAATAAAAAGTGACTAAAATATACTAAAAACTAACTAAAAACAATGCTAAAAAGCGTATAAATTGTCCGTTCATCTCAACACCAAACTTAAATTGTTGCTTGTCCCCAAGCAACCAAAAACAAAATAGGATAAAAAAAAAGAGAATATACAATAAATTTCAAAATATCAATGAAGCTTAGTTCTAATTAGATGAGCGGGACTATTAGCTTTTTGCTTCTGAACAATTTTGGCATCTCACTTTATCCTTTGAAGTTCAGAATGATTGGCATCCATAGGAACTCAGAGTTCAGATAGTGTTATTGATTCTCCTAGTTTAGTATGTTGATTCTTGAACACAGTTACTTATGAGTCTTGGCCGTGACCCTAAGCATTTTGTTTTCTAGTATTACCACCGGATACATAAATGCCACGGACACATGACTGGGTGAACCTTTTCAGATTGTGACTCAGCTTTGCTAGAGTCCCCAGTTAGAGGTGCCCAGAGTTCTTAAGCACACTCTTTTTGCTTTGGATCACGACTTTAACCACTCAGCCCCAAGCTTTTCACTTGGACCTACATGACATAAGCACATGGTTAGGGACAACTTGATTTAGCCGCTTAAGCCAGAATTTTATTCCTTTGGGCCATCCTACCCACTGATGCTCAAAGCCTTGGATCCTCTTTACCCTTGCCTTTTAGTTTAAAGGGTTACTAGCTTTTTGCTCTTGCCTTTTGGTTTAAAGAGCTACTGGCTTTTTCTGCATGCTTTTTCTTTATTTTTTTTGCCTTTTTTCGCAAGCTTTGTGTTTTTCACTGCTTTTTCTTGCTTCAAGAATCAATTTTTTGATTTTTCAAATTATCAATAACATTTCTCTTTTTTCATTATTCTTTCAAGAGCCAGCAATTTTAACATTCATAAACTTCACTATAAAAAATATGGACTGTTCAAACATTCATTTAGAAAATCAAACTAACTTCTATTTATACACTTTCTATTCTTGGATTTTGGGATTTGGATGGGCTTTTGATTTGGTGAAGAAATGAATTCAAATGGATTTTTAATTTGAATTTTTGGCCCATTAAAAATCACTCCCAGGAGGCTGCCCTGCCCTTGTGGAGGGAGTTGCTCCCAGGAGGCTGCCCTGCCCTTGTGGAGGGCAGGGCAGGATTTGGTGCATGTTGGTGCGGCCTTGGTGCGGTCTGGTGCGACTTTGGTGCGCAAAACGCTGCCCTGCCCGCGCCAAGGGCATGGCAGAAAGTTGTGGTGCTGCCAGGGACGAGCGTTGCACGTTGGTGCTGCCAGGGTCGAAGATTGGTGCGCCAGAATTCGCTTCTTGGTGCGCAAGGTGCTGCGCCAATCCAAATGCTGCCCTGCCCGCGCCAAGGGCAGGGCAGAGTTCCCTCTTCCACGTCCCGTGTTCGAAACACGGAGGAAGCACAAATTCAATTAATTTCCTTGGCTTCTTGGCACGGCACTCTTCCTTAAGTCCTAGCTTCCTCATGGTTCCTTGTTCGAACCTTGTAGCATGCATGGGTGACCTTTTTCCCTTGAATTTCTTCCTTAGAGAGCCCGATTCTGCCCTCCACAAGGGCAAGGCAAGGTTCTCTTTCTCTTGGTCCCAAGGCACATTTTGTGCTCTGCCCTTGTAGTGGGCAGGGCAGATTTGCCTTCCTTGTTTGGTTCTCTTGTATTGCCCTCCTAGAGGGCAGTCTGCCCTTGTGGAGGGCAATGTTGCCTCCCCCATTGCATGCGGCACGCTTTCTATTACTTTGGCCACGCTTTTCCTTCCTTAGGCTACACTTCTTAGGCACGCTTTTCCTTTTCTTTTCTTTTCTTCACCTACAATAAACCAAAACAACACTCCAAGTATCACTAAATTCAAGAGGCTTATAAATCAATTAAAACTCAATTAAAATTAGCTTAAACCTCATGATTTAACATTAATTTCATGGTGGTTGCTTGATTTAAAGAA
>NC_029777.3:59796341-59798002 GCF_000817695.3 Arachis duranensis
CCTTATATCTTTCCCATGCTTCATATAAATTCTCAGCCTCTATTTGAGTGAATGTCTGCACCTCAGTCTTCAATCTTATGATCCTTTGAGGGGGGTAAAATTTGGCAAGGAACTTGCTCACCAAGTCATCCCAAGTGTTGATGCTTTCTTTTGGAAAGGTCTCTAACCATTGAGTTGCTTTATCTCTGAGAGAGAATGGGAAGAGCAGCAACTTGTAGCTATCAGGGGGTACACCATTTGTTTTCACTGTGTCACAGATTCTCAAGAAAGTGGACAGATGTTGATTTGGATCCTCCAAAGGCCCTCCTCCAAAAGAACAATTGTTTTGAACCAGAGTGATGAGTTGTGGCTTGAGTTCAAAATTGTTTGCATTGACATTGGGAGGAAGAATGCTACTTCCACAATGCCTAGCATTAGCAAATGTGTATGAAGCCAAGACTCTTCTCTGTTGTTGATTATTGTTGGCTCCTCCTCCTGGTTGATTGGTATCTCCTTCCATCTCTTGGAATTCCTCCTCAGATTCTTCTTCTCCAACAACGTTCTTCCCTCTTTCGGCTCTTCTCATTCTCCGAAGAGTTCTTTGATCAATTTCAGAGATGATAGGGGAGGATCTTCCTATACCTGACATACAAACACACAACAATAAACACACAAACCCAAAAATACAATGGAACTTCAATCTATAGCTAGAATGAAGTTTTAGTTAGTTTAAGCAAAAACTCAAACAGTTAGTGTGTTAGTAGGAGTTTGAATAACAGAAAAGAAGAAGTGCTTAATCTAGACCTCCACTTCACTTAATCATTGTCAATCTATTTCAATCCCCGGCAACGCAGGGATTGAAGATTGAGCAATTTCAGTTAGGTGGTTGATTTAGTTAAGTAAACAGTTGATTATTTGAGTGATTTGTAACCAACAGAATATAAATGACAAGGAATTTAAAGTGCAGGAAGTAAAATTGCAGAAACTTAAAGTGCAAGAAAGTAAATGACTGAAACTTAAAGTGCAAGAAATGTAAATTGCTTAAATGAAAAAGAGATTTGAGGATTGGGATTTCAGAATTTAAACAAAGGAAATTAAAGTGCAACAATTAACTAAACAGGAGATGAATTGAAATAGACTAGCTCTCCAACAGAAATGGGAACTAACTTGTAGCAGAGGTTCACAGAAGAACCAAAAGTAAAATTGGGTCTCAGGTCTCAAGAGACTAGGTAGCAGAGCCTAGATCTCTATTTGCCTTCCTAAATCCAAGTTAACAAAGCAATTGACAAGAATTAGAAGAGAAAGCAGTAGAAGAACAGAAATCAAATTCAATTATGCAGAAAACAAATTGAAAAGAGTTTGAATGGGAATTGAGACAGAATTTCCTCAATTTCACACACCCAAAACTCAAAAACAGAAGAGTAGAATTGCCCAAGTAAGAATGAGGAAGGAGATCAATCAATTCTCTCTTGATCCTCTTGGTGCTCGGACAAGTTTCTCAAGAACAATTGCAAAAGCTCAAAAGAAAGGTGAAAGTAAAATTCAAAAGTAAAGGTAAAAATCAAAGTGGTAAAAGGTCAAGTAAAAGGTCCTAATTACATCAAACTAACTTCTATTTATACACTTTCTATTCTTGGATTTTGGGATTTGGATGGGCTTTTGATTTGGTGAAGAAATGAATT
>NC_029777.3:59798095-59809688 GCF_000817695.3 Arachis duranensis
GCCCTGCCCTTGTGGAGGGCAGGGCAGAAAATTGGTGCTTGGTGCATGAGATTGGTGCGGCCTTGGTGCGAGTTGGTATGAGTTGGTGCGGCCTTGGTGCTGCCAGGAACGCAAAACGCTGCCCTGCCCGCGCCAAGGGCAGGGCAGAAAGTTGTGGTGCTGCCAGGGACGAGCGTTGCACGTTGGTACTGCCAGGGTCAAAGATTGGTGCGCCAGAATTCGTGCGTGGTGCGCCAGGATTGCAAAACGCTGCCCTGCCCGCGCCAAGGGCAGGGCAGAAAGTTGTGGTGCTGCCAGGAGAGGATCGTGGTGCGCGCTGGTGCTGCCAGGGAAGGATTTGGTGCGCCAGATTTGCTTCTTGGTGCGCAACGTGCTGCGCCAATCCAAATGCTGCCCTGCCCGCGCCAAGGGCAGGGCAGAGTTCCCTCTTCCACGTCCCGTGTTCGAAACACGGAGGAAGCACAAATTCAATTAATTTCCTTGGCTTCTTGGCACGGCACTCTTCCTTAAGTCCTAGCTTCCTCATGGTTCCTTGTTCGAACCTTGTAGCATGCATGGGTGACCTTTTTCCCTTGAATTTCTTCCTTAGAGAGCCCGATTCTGCCCTCCACAAGGGCAGGGCAAAGTTCTCTTTCTCTTGGTCCCAAGGCACATTTTGTGCTCTGCCCTTGTAGTGGGCAGGGCAGAGTTGCCTTCATTGTTTGGTTTCCATAATGTTGCCCTCCTAGAGGGCAGTGTGCCCTTGTGGAGGGCAATGTTGCCTCCCCCATTGCATGCGGCACGCTTTCTATTACTTTGGCCACGCTTTCCCTTCCTTAGGCTACACTTCTTAGGCCACGCTTTTCCTTTTCTTTTCTTTTCTTCACCTATAATAAACCAAAACAACACTCCAAGTATCACTAAATTCAAGAGGCTTATAAATCAATTAAAATTAGCTTAAACCTCATGATTTAACATTAATTCCATGGTGGTTGCTTGATTTAGAAAAGTTATGCATTTTCACTCCAAATTACTTACTTAGGATACAAGAAAGTGCATAAATGCTAACAAAACAAGTGAAATTAGCTTGAAAAATGGGTATATGATGACTTGTCATCATGCTTTAGCTCCTCAATATCTCTTCCTTGCCTTTGTTGCTCCTCCCTCATGGCTCTTTGGTCCTCTCTGTTTTCATGGAGGATAATGGAGGGCTCTTGGTGCTCCATCCTCAGTTGCTCTGTGTTAGAACTCAATTCTCCTAAAGAGGTGTTGAGTTGCTCCCAATAGTTGTGTGAAGGAAAATGCATCCCTTGAGGCATTTCAGGGATTTCTTTATGAGGAACTTCCTCATGCTCTTGTTGAGGTCCATGAGTGGGCTCTCTTGTTTGCTCCATCCTCTTTTTAGTGATGAGCTTGTCTGCTTCAATGGGGATGTCTTCCTTTATGACAATTCAAGCTGAATTGCATAGGAAATAGATGAGATGAGGAAATGCTAACCTTGCCAAAGTGGAGGGCTTGTTAACCACCTTGTATAGTTCTAGAGGTATGATCTCATGAACTTCCACTTCCTCTCCAATCATGATACTGTGGATCATGATAGCCCGATCCACAGTTGTTTCGGACCGGTTGCTAGTAGGAATGATAGAGCATTGGATGAACTCTAACCATCCTCTAGACACGAGTTTGAGGTCAGGCCTTCTCAGTTGAACCGGCTTTCCTTTAGAGTCTCTTTTCCATTTAGCTCCTTCCACACAGATATCCATGAGAACTTGGTCTACCCTTTGATCAAAGTTGACCATTCTAGTGAAAGGATATGGATCTCCTTGCATCATTGGCAAGTTGAACCATTGTGAGCCAATTCTTTGGGTTCGGGTTCATACATTGATCATGGTTCTTAGTGATCCATGCATTAGCATAAAACTCTTAAGCCATTAAGATTCTGACTTGTTCGATGGGGTTGGTGAGAACTTCCCAACTTTGGGGATCACCTTTTTCTTGGCCACAACTTCATAGAAGTGGTCTTGATGGACCTTTGAGATGAATCTTTCAACCTCCCATGACTTGGAGGTGGAAGCAACTGTCTTCCCTTTCCTCTTTCTAGAGGTTTTTCTGGCCCTAGGTGCCATTAATGGTTATGGAAAAAAAAAGCAGAGTTTTTCCCACACCAAACTTAAAAGATTTGCTCATCCTCGAGCAAAAGAAGAAAAAAGAGAGTAGAAGAAGAAGAAATAGAGGAGATGGAAGTGTATGAGTGGTTCGGCCAAGGGGGTGAAGAAGTGTTTGTGATGTGTGAAATTGAGGGTAGTAAGGAGGGGTATTTATCGGATAAGAAAGAGAGGGAATCCATGTGAGAATGGGTGGGGTTGGGAGGGAAATGTTTTGAATTTGAATAGTGAGCTAGGTGGGGTTTTATGAGGGTTTTTTTTGGGTAAGAGTGGGTGGATGTGAGTGGAGGAGAGATTATGAGGAAGAGGGTAGGATTTGATAGGTGAATGGTGTTTGGGAAAGGATGTTATGGAAATGTGTGAAGAGGAGTGAGAATGAGTTAGGCTGAGTAGGGATCTTGTGGGGTCCACAGATCTTGAGGTGTCAAGGATTTTTCATCCCTACACCTCGTTGGTGTCAAGGATTTCTCATCCCTGCACCTTTCTGGCGTTTAAAAGCCCTCTATGTGCCATTTCTGGTGTTAAACGCCAAGCTGATGCCCCTTTATGGCGTTAAACGCCAGTCTGGCTGCCAATTCTAGCATTTAACGCCCAGAATGCTGCCAGACTGTGCGTTAAATGCCCATTCTGCTATCCTTACTGGCGTTTAATGCCAGCCAGACACCAGACACCCTTCTCTGACATTAAACGCTAGTCTGTCTGCCTATTCTGGTGTTTAACGCACAGAATGCTGCTATTTTGGGCATTAAACGCCCATTCTGCTATCCTTACTGGTGCTTAAATGCCAGTAAGCCTATCCTCCAGGGTGTGTTATTTTTTATGCTATTTTTTTGATTCTGTTTTAATTCTGCAGCTATTTTTGTGACTCTACATCATCATCAACCTAAAGAAAATATAGACTAACACTGGAAAATAAAATGAAAAAGTAATTAACATTGATAAATAATATTTGGTTGTGATGAGCGGATAAAAGTAATTAGCTATTTTTGGCATTGTTTTTAGTATGTTTTTAGTATGTTTTAGTTAGTTTTTATTATATTTTTATTAGTTTTTAGTTAAAATTCACTTTTCTGGACTTTACTATGAGTTTGTGTGTTTTTCTGTGATTTCAGGTATTTTCTGGCTGAAATTGAGGGACCTGAGCAAAAATCTGATTCAGAGACTGAAAAGGACTGCGGATGCTGTTGGATTCTGACCTCCCTGCACTCGAAGTGGATTTTCTGGAGCTACTAAAGCTTAATTGGCGCGCTCTCAACTGCGTTGGAAAGTAGACATCCTGGGATTTCCAACAATGTATAATAGTTTATACTTTGATTGAGATTTTATGGCCCAAACAGGCATTCTAAGTCAGCTCAAGAATTTTGGCGTAAAACGCCGGAACTAGCACAAGAATGGGAGTTAAACGCCCAAACTGGCACAAAAGCTGGCGTTTAACTCAAAGAAAAGTCTCTACACGAAAATGCTTCAATGCTCAGTCCAGGCACACACCAAGTCACTTGGAAGTGGATTTTTATGTCATTCTCTCATTTATGTAAACCCTAAGCTACTAGTTCTCTATAAATAAGACCTTTTGCTATTGTATCTTCATCGGGGTAGCTATCTTTGAGTAGTCTTATGCTATCTTAGATCATGGGGCTGGCCTCTCGGCCATGCCTAGACCTTGTTCTTATATATTTTCAACGGTGGAGTTTCTACACACCATAGATTAAGGTGTGGAGCTCTGCTGTACCTCGAGTATTAATGCAATTACTATTGTTCTTCTATTCAATTCAGCTTATTCTTGTTCTAAGATATCACTTGTTACTCAAATTTATGAATGTGATGATCCATGACACTCATCATCATTCTCACCTATGAACGTGTGCCTGACAACCACCTCCGTTCTACCTTAGATTGAGTGGATATCTCTTGGATCCTTTAATCGGAATCTTCGTGGTATAAGCTAGAATTGATGGCGGCATTCAAGAGAATCCGGAAGGTCTAAACCTTGTCTGTGGTATTTTGAGTAGGATTCAAGGATTGAATGACTGTGACGAGCTTCAAAATCACGATTGTGGGGCGTTAGTGACAGATGCAAAAGAATCACTGGATTCTATTCCGACATGATCGAGAACCGACAGCTGAATAGCCGTGCTGTGACAGAGCGCGTTGAACATTTTCATTGAGAGGACAGGACTGTAGCCATTGACAACGGTGATAACCAACATACAGCTTTCCATGGAAAGGAGTAAGAAGGATTGGATGAAGACAGTAGGAAAGCAGAGAGACGAAAGAGACAAAGCATCTCCATACGCTTATCTGAAATTCTCACCAATGAATTACATAAGTATCTCTATCTTTATTTTATGCTTTATTTATATTTTAATCATTAATCCTCCATAACCATTTGAATCTGCCTGACTAAGATTTACAAGATGACCATAGCTTGCTTCATACCAACAATCTCCGTGGGATCGACCCTTACTCGCGTAAGGTTTATTACTTAGACGACCCAGTGCACTTGCTGGTTAGTTGTGCAAAGTTGTGATAAAGAGTTGAGATTGCAATTGAGCGTACCATGTTGATGGCGCCATTGATGATCACAATTTTGTGCACCAGGTTGCCTCCCAATAAGCGCTTCTTTAATGTCAATTGCTTGACAGGAAGCTCTTACAGAGCTTCACATATGCTCAGAGCATGATTGTGGCCTCCCAACACAAAACTTAGAGTTTGAGTGTGGGGGCTCTACTTGACTCTGTATGGAGAGAATTGGATGAGGCTTTTCATGCTTTTTCTCCATGTTTACAGAAGAAGATCCTTGAGCCTTAAACACAAGGTTGTGCTCATTCAGTTGTAGGACTAACTTTCCTCTATCCACATCAATCACAGCTCTTGCTGTGGCTAAGAAGGATCTTCCAAGGATGATGGATTCATCTTCATCATTCCTGGTGTCTAGGATTATGAAGTTAGTAGGGATGTAGAGGTCTTCAACCTTCACTAAGACATCCTCTACAAGTTTATAAGCCTATTTCATTGATTTATCTGCCATCTCTAGTGAGATTCTTGCAGCTTGTACCTCAAAGATTCCTAGTTTCTTCATTACAAAAAGTGGCATGAGGTTTATACCAGACCCCAGGTCACACAGAGCCTTCTCAAAGGTCATGGTGCCTATAGTACAAGGTATTAAGAACCTTCCGGGATCCAGTTTTTTCTGAGGTATTTTCAGCTGAACCAAGGCATTCAATTCATTGATGAGCAATGGAGGTTCATCCTCCTAAGTCTCATTACCAAATAACTTGGCATTGAGCTTCATGATTGCTCCTAGATACCGAGCAACTTACTCTTCAACAATTTCTTCATCTTCTTCAAAGGAAGAATACTCATCAAAGCTCATGAATGGCAATAGTAAGTTCAGTGGAATCTCTATGGTCTCTGTTTGAGCCTCAGATTCCTTTGGTTCCCCATTAGGGAACTTCTTAGTGGTTAGTAGACATCTAGTGAGGTCTTCCTTACTGGAGATCACTGCCTCTTCCTCCTTTGTAGGTTCGGCCATTTTGGTTATATTGATGGCCTTGCACTCTCTCTTTGGATTCTCTTTGGGAGAGTACTATGAGAAGTTTCAATAACTCTTTTACTCAGCTGACCCACTTGTGCCTCTAAATTTCTGATGGAGGACCTTTTCTCAGTCATGAAACTAAGACTGGCCTTAGATAGATCAGAGACTATGTTTGCTAAGCCAGAGCGGCTCGGATCAAAATTCTCTGTCTGTTGCTGAGAAGATGATGGAAAAGGCTTGCTATTGCCAAACCTATTTCTCCCACCATTATTGTTATTGAAGCCTTGTTGAGACTTCTGTTGATCTTTGCATGAGAAATTTGGATGATTCCTCCACGAAGGATTATAGGTGCTTCCATAGGGTTCTCCTATGTAACTCACCTTTTCCATTACAGGATTCTCAGGGTCATAAGCTTCTCCTTCAGAGGAGGCTTCTTTAGTACTGCTAGATGCAGCTTGCAATCCAGTCAGATTCTGAGAAATCATATTGACTTGCTGAGTCAATATCTTGTTCTGAACCAATATGGCATTTAGAGTATCAATTTCAAGAACTCCTTTCTTCCGAGTCTTCCCATTATTCCCAGGATTTCTTTCAAAAGTGTACATGAACTGGTTATTTGCAACCATCTCAATGAGTTCCTAAGCTTCTGCAGGTGTTTTCAGATGAAGAGATCCACCAACAGAATGGTCCAATGACATCTTGGACAATTCAGACAGACCATCATAGAATATACATATAATGCTCCATTCTGGAAGCATGTCAGAAGGATACCTTTTGGTTAATTGCTTGTATCTTTCCCAAGCTTCATAGAGAGATTCACCTTCCTTCTGTCTGAAGGTTTGGACTTTCACTCTAAGCTTACTCATCTTTTGAGGTGGAAAGAATTTGGTCAAGAAAGCAGTGACCAACTTATCCCAAGAGTTCAGGATTTCTCTAGGTTGTGAGTCTAACCATGTCATAGCTCTGTCTCTTACAACAAAAGGGAAAAGCATAAGTCTGTAGACCATGGGATCAACCCCATTGGTCTTAACAGTATCACAGATCTGCAAGAATTTAGCTAAGAACTGATGAGGATCTTCCGATGAAAGTCCAAAAAACTTGTAGTTCTGCTGTATTAGAGAAACTAATTGAGGCTTAAGCTCAAAGTTGTTTGCTCCAATGGCAGGAATTGAGATACTTCTTCCATAGAAGTTGGACGTTGGTGCAGTATAGTCACCAAGCATCTTTCTTACATCTCTGGCATTGTTGTTGGGTTTGGCTGCCATGTCTGCTTCTTTTTCAAAATTTTATGTAAGGTCCTCTCTGGAGTGTTGTGCTTTGGCTTCTCTTAGCTTCCTCTTCAGAGTCCTTTTAGGTTCAGGATCAGCTTCAACAAGAATGTCCTTATCCTTATTCCTGCTCATATGAAAAAGAAGAGAACAAAGAGGGTAGGATCTGGAATCCTCTATGTCACAGTATAGAGATTCTTTTATGTGAGTATAAGAATAGAAGAAGAGAAGAATCAGAAGAGATAGGGGATTAGTAATTTCGAATAGAGAGAACAGAGAGGGGTTCGAATTATGAGTAGAAGAGAAGTGTTAGCAATTAAATAAAATAAATAGAAGGAGATGAGAGAGAGAATATTCGAATTTTAAAAAGAGGGGGAAAAATATTTTTATTTTATTTAATTAATTAAGTTAGTTTCAAAAATTTGAAAAAGAAATAGAAGAAAATTAAAAACTAAAACAATTAGTTAATTAAAAATATTTTTAAAAAAATGGTTAGTGATTTTCAAAAATTAGAAGTGGAAAAGTAGTTATGTGGTTTTGAAAAAGATAAAAAATAGTAAACTTTTTAAAATTAAAACAAACAAGTCAAGTGGTTAGTTTGAAAAGATTTGAAAATAATTTTGAAAAGATAAGAAGTTAGAAAAAGATTTTGAAATTAAAATTTTAAAAAGATATGATTGAAATTTATTTTGAAAAAGGGTTGAGAGAGAATTTAAAAAGATTTGATTTTTAAAGTTAAAGTTGATAACTTGACTAACAAGAAACTATAAGATGTGATTCTAGAATTTAAAGATTGAACCTTTCTTAACAAGAAAGTAATAAACTTGAAAATTTTGAATCAAAATATGAATTGTTAGCAAGGATTTTCGAAAATATGAAATAAAATTAAGAAATAGATTTTTGAAAAATTAGTTTGAAATTTTTCAAAAACATTAAAAAATTGAAAGATGAACGTTTAAACTATGTTTGATGCAAAAAGTTATGAATTAAAACATGAAAAATTGAAAAAATTTGAATTGGAAACAAAATTACCTCCCTTGTGTCATCGTGGCGTTAAACGCCCAGAATGTTATCCATTCTGGCATTTAACGCCCACTTGACTGCTTCTTTGGGCGTTTAACGTCCAGCCAGATACCCTGCCTAGCGTTAAACGCCAGGAATCCTTCTTTACTGGGTGTTTTTCTGAACGCCCAGAATGCTGCCATTTTTGGCGTTAAACGCCTAGAATGCTGCCCATTCTGGCATTTAACGCCCAGAATTATACCTTTACTGGCGTTAAACGCCCAGAATGATAGCCATTCTGGCGTTTAACGCCCAAAATGCCTCTTTACTGGCGTTTTAACGTGAGTGAGCTCTTTTTCTCTGTGATTCTTCTGCTTTATGTTCTGATCTTTCATTTCTCTGTATTATTTACTGAAAAGATATATAATTTTTTTATATTTGAAATTTTGACTTGACTAACAAGAAATAACTAAATTTTAAAAATTTTTGACCAAGTCAACTCAAAATTTCGAAAATTATGAGAAGAAAAAGGAAAATATATTTTTTGACTTTTGAATTTTGAATGAGGAGAGAGAAAAACAACAAAATGAAACAAAACATAAAATTTTAAGATCAAAACAAATAATGCATGCAAGAACACTTTGAATGTCAAGATGAATACCAATAACACTTTGAAGATCATGATAAACATCAAGAACATATTTTTGAAAATTTTTAAGAAAAGAAAGACATCCAAGACACCAAACTTAGAAATTTTGAATGTTTAGACACTATGGATTCGAAAATGCATATGAAAAAGAACATAAAACACAAAACAAGAAAATCATAAGATTAAACATAGAAAATCATCAAGAACAACTTGAAGATCAAGAAAGAACACATGATGAATTTTCGAAAATCTAAGAAAGATTAAAGACATGCAGTATTTTTCGAAACAATATTTTTTGGTTTATGATTTTATAATTTTTTTGTATTTTTCGAAAATAAAATAAAAGGCTTAAACATAAAATAAAATTACGCAATCTAAGCAACAAGATGAACTGTCAGTTGTCCAAACTCGAACAATCCCCGACAATGGCGTCAAAAACTTGGTGCACGAAATTGCAATCACACTTTTGCAACTCCGCATAACTAACCAGCAAGTGCACTGGGTCGTCCAAGTAATAAAACCTTACGCGAGTAAGGGTTGATCCCACTGATAAACCCCATTTGTAGGGTTTAACTTGTGTTAAATTTAGGAGATTTTATCACCTTTTACCCACATTTATCCAATGAAATAGCATGGTTTTATAACTTCTCCTTTAATTGTGCTTAAGAGTGAAAACATGCTTTTTTAGGTCTTAAAATAGCTAAATTTAATTTACCTTTGATTCCATTAGATGCCTTGATATGTTTGTTAAGTGATTTCAGATTTAGGAGGCAAATATTGGATCAAGGGAATGAAGAAAAAGCATGTAAAGTTGGAGAACTCATGAAGAAATGATGAAACCAAAAAGCTGTCAAGCCTGACCTCTTCGCACTTAATTGACCATAACCTGAGCTAAAGAGGTCCAAATGATGCGGTTTTAGTTGGGTTGGAAAGCAAACATCCGGGACTTCGAAATGATATATGATTTGCTATAGTTGCTACACGTATGGTGATGCGAACGCACACTGTACGTGCATACGTCGTTGCTGCCATATGATCCACTTAAAGCAATACGTGGCCAGCGAATTCTAAAGCCTTGTGGGCCAATCTAACTCATTTCTAATGCTATTTAAGCCAAGGATTGAAGAGGGATGAACAAGTTAGTTACCATTAGTTTAGTTTAGTTTTAGAAGTAGTTAGAAGTAGTTTCTAGAGAGAGAAGCTCTCACTTCTCTCTAGGATTAGGATTAGGATTAGGTTTAGTTCTTAGATCTAGATTTAGATTCATCTTCTTCTACTTCTATCTTCTCAATTCCTTGTAGTTACATTCATTCTTCTTCTATTCTTTTGTTGTAATCTCTTTTATGTTGTTCTTGTGTTTTGTTGTAGATCTACTTTTGTTTCTTCTACTTTCTTTCAATTCAATCAAGGTAATTCATAATAAATGTGTTTCTTTTAATTGTTGTTGTTAATTTCTTTCAATAATTGTTGTTAGATTTCCTTCTTGTTGTCAATTTACTATGCTTTTCTTTTATGCCTTCCAAGTGTTTGATGAAATGCTTAGTTGGATTTTAGTGTAGGTTTTGTTCCTCTTGGCTAGGTAGAGTAATTAGTGACTCTTGAGTTATCTAATTCCTTTGTTGATTGATAATTAGAAGTTGCTAATTGATTTGAATGCCTCTAAAGCTAGTCTTTCCTTTAGGAGTTTATTAGGACTTGAGGAATCAAATTGATTCATCCGCTTGACTTTCCTCCATGGTTAGAGGTTAACTAAGTGGGAGTAATGGACAATTTCTCATCACAATTGAGAAGGATAACTAGGATAGGACTTCTAGTATTCATATCTTGCCAAGAGCTTTGTTAGGTTTTAGTTTATTTCCTTTGCCATTTATATTTCTGGTCTAAAATCTCAAAAAACCCCAAAATAACTCACAACCAACAAGACACTTTATTGTAATTCCTAGGGAGAACGACCCGAGGTTCAATACTTCGGTTTATAAATTTTAGGGGTTTGTACTAGTGACAAACAACTTTTTGTATGAAAGGATTATTGATTGGTTTAGAAACTATACTTGCAACGAGAATTCATTTGTGAAATTCTATACCATCAAAAAATTCAATCATCAAAATGGCGCCGTTGCCGGGGAATTGCAATGGTGTTATGTTATTGGTTATTGTATATATGAGAATTGTGTGAATATCTTGCTTTTTGCTTTATTTGCTAGTTGTAGAATTTTGTTTCTCTTGTTCTCTATTATCTTTTGATTTTTGTTTTCTCTTTCCATTATGAATTCTCATTTTGGCTATGAGTGTGATTACAACTATGTTGTAGGAAGTGGAGATTACAATGAGAATGTCTATCAAAGATGGAACACTCAAAGGTGGGAGGAGCCATATGCATATGATCAATCCTCTTGGCAACAACCTTGGTGCGCGAAATTGTGAACAATACTTTTTCACAACTCTCATAATCCCCGGTAATGGCTCCAAAAACGTGGTAGCTCAATACCATGGCATTACACAACTTCGCACAACTAACCAGCAAGTGCACTGGGTCGTCCAAGTAATAAACCTTACGCGAGTAAGGGTCGATCCCACGGAGATTGTTAGTATTGAAGCAAGCTATGGTCATCTTGTAAATCTTAGTCAGGCAAACTCAAATAGTAATGGTGATGAACGAAAATAACATAAAAGATAAAGATAGTGATACTTATGTAATTCATTGGTAGGAACTTCAGATAAGCGCATGAAGATGCCTTCCCTTCCGTCTCTCTGCTTTCCTACTGTCTTCATCCAATCCTTCTTACTCCTTTCCATGGCAAGCTTAAGCAAGGGTTTCACCATTGTCAGTGGCTACCTCCCATCCTCTCAGTGAAAGCGATTGCATATGCTCTGTCACAGCACGCGGAATTCAGCTGTCGGTTCTCGGTCAGGCCGGAATAGAATCCATCGATTCTTTTGCGCCTGTCACTAACGCCCCGCCCGCTAGGAGTTTGAAGCACGTCACAGTCATTCA
>NC_029777.3:59810023-59810443 GCF_000817695.3 Arachis duranensis
CCACTTGGTGTGTGCTTGGGCTGAGCATTGAAGCATTTTCGTCTAGAGACTCTTCTTGGAGTTAAACGCCAGCTTTGGTGCCATTTTGGGCGTTTAACTCCCATCCTTGTGCCAGTTCCGGCGTTTAACGCTGGGAATTCTGAGGGTGACTTTAAACGCCGGTTTGGGCCATCAAATCTTGGGCAAAGTATGGACTATCATATATTGTTGGAAAGCCCAGGATGTCTACTTTCATACGCCGTTGAGAGCGCGCCAATTGGGCTTCTGTAGCTCCAGAGAATCTACTTCGAGTGCAGGGAGGTCAGAATCCAACAGCATCTGCAGTCCTTTTTGGTCTCAGAATCAAATTTTTGCTCAGGTCCCTCAATTTCAGCCAGAAAATACCTGAAATCACAGAAAAACACACAAACTCATAGTAAA
>NC_029777.3:59810670-59811362 GCF_000817695.3 Arachis duranensis
AAGATAAAAAGAAGAGAATATGCAATGAATTCCAAAAACATCTGTGAAGATCAGTATTAATTAGATGAGCGGGGCTCTTAACTTTTTGCCTCTGAATAGTTTTGGCATCTCACTCTATCCTTTGAAATTCAGAATGATTGGCTTCTTTAGGAACTCAGAGTCCAGATAGTGTTAATGATTCTCTTAGTAAAGTATGATGATTCTTGAACATAGCTATTTATTGAGTCTTGGCTGTGGCCCAAAACACTCTGTCTTCCAGTATTACCACCGGATACATACATGCCACAGACACATAATTGGGTGAACCTTTTCAGATTGTGACTCAGCTTTGCTAAAGTACCCAATTAGAGGTGTCCAGGGTTCTTAAGCACACTCTTTTTGCCTTGGATCACAACTTTATTTTTTTCTTTTTCTTTTTCTTTTTTTTTTGAATAGAAATGCTTTTTCTTGCTTCAAGAATCATTTTAATGATTTTTCAGATCCTCAGTAACATGTCTCCTTTTTCATCATTCTTTCAAGATCCAACATTCATAAACCACAAATTCAAGACACATATGCACTGTTTAAGCATACATTCAGAGAACAAAAATATTGCCACCACATCAAAATAATTAAACTGTTATAAAATTCAAAATTCATGCAATTCTTCCTTTTCAATTAAGCACATTTTTATTCAAGAAAGGTGATGGATT
>NC_029777.3:59814744-59815265 GCF_000817695.3 Arachis duranensis
GTCTTCTTCAGATGAAGAGATCCTCCAGCAGAGCTATCCAAAGACATCTTGGTTAGTTCAGAGAGACCATCATAGAAAATACCTATGATGCTCCATTCAGAAAGCATATCAGAAGGACACTTTCTGATTAATTGTTTGTATCTTTCCCAAGCTTCATAGAGGGATTCTCCTTCCTTCAGTCTGAAGGTTTGGACTTCCACTCTAAGCTTACTCAATTTTTGAGGTGGAAAGAACTTTGCCAAGAAGGCATTGACTAGCTTTTCCCAAGAGTCCAGGCTTTCTTTAGGTTGAGAGTCCAACCATGTTCTAACTTTGTCTCTTACAGCAAAAGGGAATAGCATAAGTCTGTAGACCTCAGGGTCAACCCCATTAGTCTTGATAGTGTCACAGATTTGCAGGAACTCAGCTAAAAACTGATGAGGATCTTCCAGTGGAAGTCCATGGAACTTGCAATTCTGTTGCATTAGAGAAACTAATTGAGGCTTAAGCTCAAAGTTGTTTGCTCCAATGGCAGGGATAGA
>NC_029777.3:59815978-59816668 GCF_000817695.3 Arachis duranensis
AAATTTTGCATTAAGGGATAGTGTTAGTCCATAAATAGAAGGATGTGAGAAGGAGGGAAGTAATTTTCGAAAATTAAGTGAAAAATTTTGAAAACATTTTTGAGAAACATTACTTAATTTTCGAAAATGAAAATGGAAAAGAAATCAAGTAATTTTTGAAAAAGATTTGAAATTAGAAATCAAAAGGATTTGATTGAAAACTATTTTGAAAAAGATGTGGTTAAGAAGATATGATTGATTAAAAAAAATGTGATTGAGAAGATATGATTTGAAAAACATTTTAAAAAAGATTTGGTTTGAAAATTAGAAACTTGACTAACAAGAAAAGATATGATTCAAACATTAAACCTTTCTCAACAGAAAAGGTAACATACTTGAAATGTTGAATCAAATCATTAATTGATAGTAAGTATCTTAAAAAAATGGAAAGAAATTGGTTTTGAAGAAGATTTGATTGGAAAATTGATTTGAAAAAGATTTGATTTTGAAAAGATTTTGAAAACTTAAAAAAAAATTTGATTTGAAAACAAAATCTTCCCTTCTAGCCATCCTGGCGTTAAACGCCCAGAATGGTATCCATTCTGGCGTTTAACGCCCAAAATGCTACCCTTTTGGGCGTTAAACGCCCAACCAGGTACCCTGGCTGGCGTTTAAACGCCAGTCTGTCCTTCTTCACTGGGCGTTTTGAAC
>NC_029777.3:59816853-59817259 GCF_000817695.3 Arachis duranensis
AAATATTTTTGGATTTTTAATAATAAGGAAAAATCAAAATGCAACAAGAATCAAATAACAATGCATGCAAGACACCAAACTCAGCAGTTTGTATATTACTGACAATAATAAAATATGAATGCACATGATAAACAACAAAATACTCAAGTCAATAGAATTTAAATATCAAAACAAGGAAATCATCAAGAACAACTTGAAGATTAATGAAGACACATGCATGAATTCGAAAAATGCAAGAAGAACAAAAACATGCAATTGACACCAAACTTAAAATGATACACTAGACTTAGACAAGAAATATTTTTGGTTTTTATGATTTTTAAATTTTTTTTTTTTGGATTTTTCGAAAATTAAGTGAAAAAGAAAATAAAGGTATCAAAATTCTAAATGAGAATTCCAGGAATCA
>NC_029777.3:59817359-59817776 GCF_000817695.3 Arachis duranensis
TGAGGTATTTAATGTTTTCCCACTTCTTAATTGAACTGCTTGGCATTCTTCTGTTATTTGTTTTGACAGTTACTTTTCTGTCTGCTTTAATTGTACTTCCATGTTCCTGTTAGCCATTCTTGTTTCCTGTAATATTTCCTTGAATTCGGCTAGCTGCTGAGTTAGAAAGTCTAATTGCTGATTAAATTCATTAGCCTGATCCACCGGACTGAGTTCTGCAGTTACTGTTTTGGCTTCTTCTTTCATGGAAGATTCACTGTTTATATACAGATGCTGATTTCTGGCAACTGTATCAATAAGCTCTTGAGCTTCTTCAATTGTTTTTCTCATATGTATAGATCCACCAGCCGAGTGATCTAGAGAAATCTGAGCTTTTTCTGTAAGCCCATAGTAGAAGATGTCTAATTGCACCCATTC
>NC_029777.3:59821571-59825261 GCF_000817695.3 Arachis duranensis
AGGTCTAGGCATGGCCGAATGGCCAGCCTCCCAATGATCTAAGATAGCATAAAAATGAATATAGCTACCAAAGTCTCCTAATACAATAGTAAAAGGTCCTACTTATAGATAACTAGTAGCCTAAGGTGTACAGAAATGAGTAAATGACATAAAAATCCACTTCTGGGCCCACTTGGTGTGTGCTTGGGCTGAGCATTGAAGCATTTTCTTGCAGAGACTCTTCTTGGAGTTAAACGCCAGCTTTCATGCCAGTTTGGGCGTTTAACTCCCATTTGGGTGCCAGTTCCAGCGTTTAACGCTGGGATTTCTTGAGGTGACTTTGAACGCCGGTTTGGGCCATCAAATCTTGGGCAAAGTATGGACTATCATATATTGCTGGAAAGCCCAGGATGTCTACTTTCCAACGCCGTTGAGAGCGCGCCAATTGGGCTTCTGTAGCTCCAGAAAATCCACTTCGAGTGCAGGGAGGTCAGAATCCAACAGCATCTGCAGTCCTTTTTGGTCTCAGAATCAGATTTTTGCTCAGGTCCCTCAATTTCAGCCAGAAAATACCTGAAATCACAGAAAAACACACAGACTCATAGTAAAGTCCAGAAAAGTGAATTTTAACTAAAAACTAACTAGATCATAACAAAAACATACTAAAAACAATGCCAAAAAGTATACAAATTATCCGCTCATCAAACCTCCACCAATACACTATGAAGAAGAGCCATTCTATGATGCATATCAATCTAATGGCTATGGTGAATCTCCTTGGAACTTTCAAGAACTACCACAAAATGCCCATGATCCATACCCTCAACATAACCCTCAACCATACTCACAAGCCCCTTCTTACCAATCACCTTCATATGACCCTAATCCATATCCATCCTACCAACAACTATATGAGCTATATGAACCACACATAGAGCCACCACCACTCCAACATCAACATTTTCAAGAGCCACCCCCTCCATATTATTACCAAGATGAACCACCTCCAATATATAAAAATTTCCAACCATAAGATGAATACTACTTTCCACTACAACCTCCCATGGAAGAATACTCATATCCTTCAATCCAAGAGCCCTATGATCCTACTCATGATATCCAAGAGGAACAAGAGTCAAGGGATCATCTCAAGGAAGAATTGGATCAATTTCAAGCAACCATGGAGCATGTTGTGCAACAAGTGGAAAAAGTGGAGAATGTTGAATCACCACACCCTAATTATGATGAACTACCTTCCTATCATGAACCCTTCCCCCAATATGATGAACCCTCCCATCCACCCCAACCTCTAACAGATGAAACCCTCAGTGTTCTTCTACAAGGACAAGAGGAGATGACAAGGGATGTGCAACAATTCATGACCGCCTTGGATGAGGTGGTAAACCGGCTAGCATCCCAACTTTTGGACACTCAAGGAACCCCCATGGCTACATGTGGAGAATCTAAAGAAGAGCATAGCATGAAGGAGAGATTGGAAACTCTGGTGGAAAAGGAGAAATGCTACTTTGTGTTAGAACAATTGGAGGAACCTATGACTATTGAAGAAAAGGAGGAAGTGGTTGAAGACTTAGGAGATGCGGAACCTCCATGGGAACCTAAACTTGAGGAAAACCCCTCCAAGAAGATTGAAGTTGATGTTGAGGAGGAATGTGCACAACCTCCAAGGCATATCCCATATGAAGACTTGGAAGGAGTAGAGCAAGAATTGAGCTCCCTTAGAGATGAAGATCAAGCATCAAATCCTAATGGTGGTGAATCCTTTGAACTTGAAGAACCTTCTCCCGATGAAGAAGAGAGCGATGTGAAGGTAGATTTCTCTCAAACTCCCATTTATGATTTAAGTGATGGAGAAGAGTTAGATGAAATTGATGAACAAAGGATTTAATTTGAAAAATCTTGTGAAGAGGTGGAAGCCCTTAGAAAAAGAAGAACGGAAGTTGAATATGCTTTGTCAAGATCCTTGGAAGCTTCTCTGCGTAGGTTGTCATCTATTCCTTCACTTGAGTGGGTAAAACTCATTTCTATTAGCTTTATTACCCCACTTGAGTATGGTTTGCTTGAAACGAATGGTCAACTTAGGATGATTTGTTGGATAAAGCATAAGAGAAGAATGTTTAGTGGATGGCGTTGTATATCAAGGCTCCTTTTGGTTGATACCTCAAGGCTTAGATGCAAGGGTTGGGCTAGTGCTCAATTGAATGGGTCTAAAAGGAGAGTTTGGTATCACCTTGAGAATTCATCTTGCTTACCACCCGGGTGGATTAATAATGATGATCAACTTCAAGAAGGGTGTGAAAATAAAGTGTGGGATCTCGGACTAGAAAAAGAGGACCAACTTTGGGAGCCCCAAGCTTGTGAAGAACTTCATCAACACTTGGCTCAACCCATAGGAAATCTTGGGGCACAATGGAGAACCAAGCATTGGTGGGAGTTCCAAGATGAATACAAGCACAAGCCACCTTGATGAAGAGCTCCCCATAAGTCCAACTTAAGGACAATAAACAAAAGTGCTAGGTGGGAGACACCCCACCATGGTAACATCTTTTCATTTTCTCTTTTGTAAATAGTATAGAATTTAGTTGATTTCATATTTTGTTTAGTTAGTTGAGTATAGTTGATAGTTAGTATGTTAAATAAGGTTTTAAGGTGTTTTGGTAGCTGTTTGGAAGTTTGGAATGCTTGGATTGGTGCAAAAACATAGAAAATTTTTGAAAACAGAGCACCATCCACGCGTGCGCGCAATACACGCGTACGCGTGCATCAAGCGTTTTGGACCATCCATGCGCACGCCCCATGCACGCGTACGCGTGGTGATGAGCGGATAATTTATACGCTTTTTGGTATTATTTTTAGTATGTTTTTGGTATGATCTAGTTAGTTTTTAGTATATTTTTATTAGTTTTTAGTTAAAATTCACTTTTCTGGGCTTTACTATGAGTTTATGTGTTTTTCTGTGATTTCAGGTATTTTCTGGCTGAAATTGAGGGACCTGAACAAAAATCTGATTCAGAGACTAAAAAGGACTGCAGATGCTGTTGGATTCTGACCTCCCTGCACTCGAAGTCGATTTTCTGGAGCTACAGAAGCTCAATTCGCGCGCTCTCAACGGCGTTGGAAAGTAGACATCCTGGGCTTTTCAGCAATATATGATAGTCCATACTTTGCCCAAGTTTTGATGGTCCAAACCGGCGTTCAAAGTCACCCTTAGAATTTCCAGCGTTAAACGCCGGAACTGGCACGAAAGTAGGAGTTAAACGCCCAAACTGGCATAAAAGCTGGCGTTTAACTCCAAGAAGAGTCTCTACACGAAAATTGTTCAATGCTCAGCCCAAGCACACACCAAGTGGGCCCGGAAGTGGATTTTTATGTCATTTACTCATCTTTGTAAACCCTAGGCTACTAGTTCTCTATAAATAGAACCTTTTACTATTGTATTTTCATCTATGGAATCTTTTGATCTTTGGAATCTTTTGATCTTTAGATCTTTTGATCACGTTTGGGGGTTGGCCATTCGGCCATGCCTAGACCTTGTTCTTATGTATTTTCAACGGTGGAGTTTCTACACACCATAGATTAAGGTGTGGAGCTCTACTCTACCTCGAGTATTAATGCAATTACTATTGTTCTTCTATTCAATTCCGCTTGTTCTTGTTCCAAGATATCACTTGTTCTTCAACTTGATGAATGTGA
>NC_029777.3:59825610-59827504 GCF_000817695.3 Arachis duranensis
TCATTGGACCGAGGTTTCAACTTATCATCACAAGAGCTTGTTGATTTCTATCAATCTTGCTTTTGGAGCAGTGATCTGCTAAGGCTTGGCTAGCCATTGGCCATGTCTAGTGTTTTGGACCGAAGCTTTCTTTGAAAGCTTGGCTGGCTGTGAAGCCATGTCTAATTCCTGGACCGGAGTCTTAGACTAAACATTGCATGATTCCTGGAATTCTCATTAAGAATTTTGATACCTTTATTTTCTTTTTTTACTTAGTTTTCGAAAATCACACAAAAAAATTACAAAATCATAAAATCCAAAAATTTCTTGTTTGAGTCTAGTGTCTCATTTTAAGTTTGGTGTCAATTGCATGCATTCATTCATGTGCCTTAAGGATCTTCAAGTAATTCTTGATGATTTTCTTGCTCTGATCTTTGAATTCTCTTGACTTAAGTGTTTATGTGTCTCATATGCATTCTCATTAGTGTCAGTAGTATACAAACTGCTAAGTTTGGTGTCTTGCATGCATTGTTATTTGATTTTAGTTGCATTTTGATTATTTCTCTTTATAAAAAAAATCCAAAAATATTTTTAATTTGTGTCATTTCAAGTCAATAATACAGAGAATTGAAGATTAAGAACATATAGCAGAGGAACTACACAGAAAAAGCTGGGCGTTCAAAACGCCCAGTGAAGAAGGGCAGACTGGCGTTTAAACGCCAGCCAGGGTGCCTGGTTGGGCGTTTAACGCCCAAAAGGGTAGAGTTTTGGGCGTTAAACGCCAGAATGTGCACCATTCTGGGCGTTTAACGCCAGGATGGTACAAGAGGGAAGATTCTGTTTTTAATTTAGATTTTTTTCAGGTTTTCAAAGTTTTTCAAAATCAAATCTTTTTCAAATCAAATCTTTTCAATCATATGTTTTCAAAATCAATTTCTTTCCATTTTCAAAGATACTTGCTATCAATTAATGATTTGATTCAACATTTCAAGTATGTTGCCTTTTCTGTTGAGAAAGGTTTAATGATTGAATCATATCTTTTCTTGATAGCCAAGTCATTAATTTTCAAAATCAAATCTTTTTAAAAATGTTTTTCAAATCATATCTTCTCATTCACATCTTTTTTTTTTAAAACAAATCATATCTTCTTAACCACATTTTTTTTTCAAATAAGTTTTCAATCAAATCTTTTTGATTTCTAATTTCAAATTCTTTTTCAAAAATCACTTGATTTCTTTCCCACTTTTATTTTCGAAAATCAATTAAGGTTTTTCAAAATGTTTTCAAAATCTTTTACTTAATTTTCGAAAATTACTTCCATTCTTCTCATATCCTTCTATTTATGGACTAACACTATTCCTTAATGCAAAATTTGAACTCCATCTTCTTTGATAAGTTCAAATTTTCTACTTCTGCCTTCTATTTTTCTTTTCCTCTGACACCTCAAGGAATCTCTATACTGTGACATAGAGGATTCCACATTTTCTTGTTCTCTTCTCTTTCTTATGAGCAGGAGCAAGGACAAAAGCATTCTTGTTGAGGCTGATCCTGAACCTAAAAGGACCTTGAAGCGAAAGCTAAGAGAAGCCAAGGCACAACTCTCTGTAGAGGACCTAACAGAAATCTTCAAAGAAGAAGAACACATGGCAGCCGAAAACAACAACAATGCCAACAATGCAAGGAAGGTGCTGGGTGACTTTACTGCACCTACTCCCGACTTCTATGGGAGAAGCATCTCTATCCCTACCATTGGAGCAAACAACTTTGAGCTTAAGCCTCAATTAGTTTCTCTAATGCAACAGAATTGCAAGTTCCATGGACATCCATTGGAAGATCCTCATCAGTTCTTAGCTGAATTCTTGCAAATCTGTGACACTGTCAAGACTAATGGGGTTGACCCTGAGGTCTACAGACT
>NC_029777.3:59827600-59829045 GCF_000817695.3 Arachis duranensis
CCTAAAGAAAGCCTGAACTCTTGGGAAAAGCTAGTCTATGCCTTTTTGGCAAAGTTCTTTCCACCTCAAAAATTGCGTAAGCTTAGAGTGGAAGTCCAAACCTTCAGACAGAAGGAAGGAGAATCTCTCTATGAATCTTGGGAAAGATACAAATAATTAATCAGAAAGTGTCCTTCTGATATGCTTTCTGAATGGAGCATCACAGGTATTTTCTATGATGGTCTCTCTGAACTATCCAAGATGTCTTTGGATAGCTCTGCTGGAGGATCTCTTCATCTGAAGAAGACACCTACTGAAGCTCAAGAACTAATTGAAATGGTTGCAAATAACCAATTCATGTACACTTCTGAAAGGAATCCTGTGAACAATAATTCATGTACACTTCTGAAAGAAATCCTGTGAACAATGGGACAAATCAGAAGAAAGGAGTTCTTGAGATTGATACTCTGAATGCCATATTGGCTCAGAACAAAATATTGACTCAGCAAGTCAATATGATTTCTCAAAGTCTGTCTGGAATGCAAAATGCACCAAGCAGTACTAAGGAGGCTTCATATGAGGAAGAAGCTTATGATCCTGAGAACCCTTCAATGGAAGAGGTGAATTACATGGGAGACCCCTATGGAAACACCTATAATCCTTCATGGAGAAATCATCCAAATCTTTCATGGAAGGATCAACAGAGACCTCAACAAGGTTTCAATAATAATAATGGTGGGAGAAACAGGTTTAGCAATGGCAAGCCTTTTCCATCATCTTCTCAGCAACAGGCAGAGAGTTCTAAGTGATGTGTGGAAAACGATCCAACACAAAACTCACCGGCAAGTGTACCGGGTCGCATCAAGTAATAATAACTCACATGAGTGAGGTCGATCCCACAGGGATTGAAGGATTGAGCAATTTTAGTTTAGTGGTTGATTTAGTCAAGCGAATTAAGTTTTGGTTGAGTGGGTTGTATTTAACAGAATATAAATTGATTGGAATGTAAAGGGAGAGAGGGAAATTGTAGTAAATTAAAGAGCAGGAAAGTAAACTTGCTGAATCTTAAAGAACAAGAAAGTAAATGACTGAAACTTAAAGTGCAAGAAATGTAAATTGCAGTAACTTAAATGGCAAGAAATATAAATTGCTTGAATAGAAAAGGGGAATTAAGGATTGGGAATTCAGAATTCCAGCAAGAGAAAGTAGATTGCAACAATTAATAAAGTAGAAGATGAATCAGAAGCAATAAGCATTCAAACATAAAGGAAGTAAAATGCAGCAGAGGTTCACAGAAGAACCAAAAGTAAATTGTGGTCTCAGGTCTCTAGAGACTAGGTAGCAGAGCCTAGATCTTAATTACCTTCCTAGATCCAAGCTCTCAAAAGCAATTAACAAGAAATTGAAGAAGAAGCAGGTAAAGGGAATGTAAATGTGTTCAATTATGCAGAAAAGAAATTAAAGAG
>NC_029777.3:59830198-59831228 GCF_000817695.3 Arachis duranensis
TAAGAAAAGAGCACATATCCTTATTAGGCATATAGCAGAACTTGATTTATGGAGTCTTTATGCAGACAATGATAACTCAATTACTGTTGCTGTTACATAATATACATCTTTCCTCAAAGGCTTGCTAAACTTGTTGTTAGAAGACTCACTTTTTAATTACTCACTTGCTAACTTCTCTTGGCTTATAATGCTTAACAAGCTTATTATTCTTTTGGAGGTTTGGTGTCAAATGTTGCAGTAGTAGCCTTTGGCTTTATTTTTTTTTTCTTTTACTCAACATCTTTCCACCACAGACACATGGCTCACTATTTCTTCCTAGGATCATTGATGCCCAGCATCTCTTTGGATAACTAAATGTTCTATATCCAAGTTGCTCTTTATTGTGGACTTTCAATTGGCCATTGATGAGCGGATAATTTGTACGCTTTTTGGCATTGTTTTTAGTATGTTTTTAGTATGATCTAGTTAGTTTTTAGTATATTTTTATTAGTTTTTAGTTAAAATTCACTTTTCTGAACTTTACTATGAGTTTGTGTGTTTTTCTGTGATTTCAGGTATTTTTTGGCTGAAATTGAGGGACCTGAGCAAAAATCTGATTCAGAGACTAAAAAGGACTGCAGATGCTGTTGGATTCTGACCTCCCTGCACTCGAAGTGGATTTTCTGGAGCTACAGAAGCCCAATTGGCGCGCTCTCAACGGCGTTGGAAAGTATACATCCTGGGCTTTCCAGCAATATATAATAGTCCATACTTTGCCAAATATTTGATGGCCCAAACCGGCGTTCAAAGTCACCCTCAGAATTCCCAGCGTTAAACGCCGGAACAGGCACAAGAATGGGAGTTAAACGCCCAAACTGGCACCAAAGCTGGCGTTTAACTCCAAGAGAAGTCTCTACACGAAAATGCTTCAATGCTCAGCCCAAGCACACACCAAGTGGGCCCGGAAGAGGATTTTTATGTCATTTACTCATCTCTGTACACCCTAGGCTACTAGTTCTCTACAAATAGGACCTTTTACTATTGTATTTTC
>NC_029777.3:59832122-59832473 GCF_000817695.3 Arachis duranensis
TGATTTGTGAAAAGTATTGATCACAATTTCGCATACCAAGTTTTTGGCGCCATTGCCAGGGATTGTTGAGTTTGGACAACTGACGGTTCATCTTGTTGCTTAGATTAGGTATTTTTTTTCGGAATTCTTGAAGATGAATTCTAGAGTTTCATGATGATTTGTTGAAGTCTGGCTGGCTGTGAAGCCATGTCTAATTTCATTGGACCGAGGTTTCAACTTATCATCACAAAAGCTTGTCGATTTCTATCAATCTTGCTATTGGAGCAGTGATCTGCTAAGGCTTGGCTGGCCATTGGCCATGTCTAGTGTTTTGGACCGAAGCTTTCTTTGAAAGCTTGGCTGGCTGTGAAG
>NC_029777.3:59832594-59833892 GCF_000817695.3 Arachis duranensis
TTTTCCACTTAATTTTCGAAAAAGCACAAAAAAAATTACAAAATCATAAAATCCAAAAATTTCTTGTTTAAGTCTAGTGTCTCATATTAAGTTTGGTGTCAATGGCATGTTTCTGTTCTTCTTGCATTCATGCATGTGTCTTAGTAATCTTCAGGTTGTTCTTGATGGTTTCTTACTCTGATCTTTGAATTCTCTTGACTTGAGTGTTTATGTGTCTCATATGCATTCTCATTAGTGTCAGTAGTATACAACTGCTAAGTTTGGTGTCTTGCATGCATTATTATTTGATTTTAGTTGCATTTTGATTATTCCTCATTATTAAAAATTCAAAAATATTTTTAATTTGTGTCTTTTCAAGTCAATAATACAGAGAATTGAAGATTCAGAATATACAGCAGAGGAATTACACAGAAAAAGCTGGGCGTTCAAAACGCCCAGTGAAGAAGGACAGACTGGCGTTTAAACGCCAGCCAGGGTACCTGGTTGGGCGTTTAACGCCCAAAAGGGTAGCATTTTGGGCGTTAAACGCCAGAATGTGCTGGCACAAGAGGGAAGATTTTCTTTTTTAATTCAAATTTTTTCAAGTTTTCAACCATTCTGGGCGTTTAACGCCAGGATGGCACAAGAGGGAAATTTTGTTTTCAATGCAAATTTTTTTCAAGTTTTCAAAATCTTTTCAAAATCAAATCTTTTTCAAATTAATCTTTTCAATCAAACCTTTTTCAAATTCAATTTCTTTCTATTTTCAAAGATACTTGCTATCAATTAATGATTTGATTCAACATTTCAAGTATATTGCCTTTTCTGTTGAGAAAGGTTTAATGTTTGAATCATATCTTTTCTTGATAGCCAAGTCATTAATATTCAAAATCAAATTTTTTTTTAAAAAATGTTTTTCAAATCATATATTTTCAATCACATCTTTTTAAAACCAATCATATCTTCTTAACCACATCTTTTTCAAAATAACTTTCAATCAAACCTTTTTGATATCTAATTTCAAATTCTTTTTCAAAAATCACTTGATTTCTTTCCCACTTTTATTTTCGAAAATCAATTAGTGTTTTTCAAAATGTTTTCAAAATCTTTTACTTGATTTTCGAAAATTACTTTCCCCTCTTCTCACATCCTTCTATTTATGGACTAACACTATTCCTTAATGCAAAATTCGAACTCCATCTTCTTTGATAAGTTCGAATTTTCTACTTCTGCCTTCTATTTTCCTTTTCCTCTGACACCTCAAGGAATCTCTATACTGTGACATAGAGGATTCCACATTTTCTTGTTCTCTTCTCTTT
>NC_029777.3:59834713-59835843 GCF_000817695.3 Arachis duranensis
AAGGATCAACAGAGACCTCAACAAGGTTTCAACAATAATAATGGTGGAAGAAACAGGTTTAGCAATGGCAAGCCCTTTCCATCATCTTCTCAGCAACAGATAGAGAGTTCTAAGCAGAATGCCTCTGACTTAGCAACCATGGTCTCTGATCTGATCAAAACCACTCAAAGTTTCATGACTGAAACAAGGTCCTCCATTAGAAATTTGAAGGGACAAGTGGGGCGGCTGAGCAAGAAAATTACTGAACTCCCTCCTAGTACTCTTCCAAGCAATACAGAAGAAAATCCAAAAGGAGAGTGCAAAGCCATCAACATGGCCGAATTTGGAGAGGAAGGAGAGGCAGTGAACGCCACTGAGGAAAACCTTAATGGACGTCCACTGGCCTCCAATGAGTTCCCCAATGAGGAATCATGAGAATCTAAGGCTCAAAATGAGACCATAGAGATTCCATTGGATTTACTTCTGCCATTCATGAGCTCTGATGAGTATTCTTCCTCTGAAGAGGATGAGTATGTCACTGAAGAGCAAGTTGCTAAATACCTTGGAGCAATCATGAAGCTAAATGACAAGTTATTTGGAAATGAGACTTGGGAGGATGAACCCCCTTTGCTCACCAAAGAACTGGATGACTTGTCTAGGCAGAAATTACCTTAAAAGAGACAGGATCCTGGGAAGTTTTCAATACCTTGTACCATAGGCACCATGACCTTCAAAAAGGCCTTGTGTGACTTAGGGTCAAGTGTAAACCTCATGCCTCTCTATGTAATGGAGAAGCTAGGGATCTTTGAGGTGCAAGCTGCAAAAATCTCACTAGAGATGGCAGACAACTCAAGAAAACAAGCTTATGGACTTGTAGAGGATGTTCTGGTAAAAGTTGAAGACCATTACATCTCTGATGATTTTATAGTCCTAGAGACTGAGAAGTGCATGGATGAATCCATCATCCTTGGCAGACCCTTCCTAGCCATAGCAAAGGCTGTGATTGATGTTGATAGAGGAGAATTGACCATTCAAGTGAATGAAGAATCCTTGATGTTTAAGGCTCAAGGATATCCCTCTGTCACCATGGAGAGGAAGCATGAAGAGCTTCTCTCAAAACAGAGCCAAACAAAGCCCCCACAGTCAAACTC
>NC_029777.3:59836130-59836658 GCF_000817695.3 Arachis duranensis
GCAAAATCAATTGAAAAAGCAAAAACAGAATGAAAAACAGAAAGAAAAACAGCACACCCTGGAGGAGAGCATGCTGGCGTTTAAACGCCAGTGAGGCTAGCTGTTGGGCGTTTAACGCCCAGTCTGGCACCATTCTGGGCGTTTAACGCCAGAAGGGGCACCAGACTGGCGTTAAACGCCAGAAAAGGGCAAGAAGTTGGCGTTAAACGCCAGAAATGGGCACCAGCCCGGCGTTTAACGCCAGAATTGGCCAGAAACGCATTTTTGCATGCCATTTGGTGCAGGGATGACTTTTCCTTGACACCTCAGGATCTGTAGACCCCACAGGATCCCCACCTACCCTACCACTCTCTCTCTTCTTCACCCATTCACCAATCACCTCAACACCTCTTCCCCAAAAAAACCCTTCACCTATCAAATCCCATCTTTCTCTTCACCACTCACATTCATCCTTCATAAAACCTCACCTACCTCACCATTCAAATTCAAACCACTTTCCCACCCAACCCACCCATACATAGCCGAACA
>NC_029777.3:59837359-59837643 GCF_000817695.3 Arachis duranensis
TGCTCAATCATTCCCACTAGCAACCGGTCCGAAGTTACCATAGACCGGGCTATCATGATTCATAGCATCATGATTGGAGAAGAAATAGAAGTTCATGAGATTATATCTCAAGAACTTTATAAGGTGGCGGACAAGTCCTCAACTTTGGCAAGGTTAGCCTTCCCTCATCTCATTTGTCACCTCTGTTATTCGGTTGGAGTTGACATAGAGGGAGACATCCCTATTGATGAGGACAAGCCCATCACTAAGAAGAGGATGGAGCACACAAGAGACCCCACTCATCA
>NC_029777.3:59837843-59838430 GCF_000817695.3 Arachis duranensis
AGAGGAGCAACAATGACAAGGAAGAGACATTGAGGAGCTCAAGCACTCCATAGGATCTTCAAGAGGAAGAAAGAGCCGCCATCACTAAGGTGGACCCATTCTTTAATTTCCTTGTTGTTTATTTTCCTGTTTTTCAAATTTTAGTGCTTATGTTTGTCTATGTTTGTGTCTTGTGATCATTAGTGTCTTAGTGTCTATGCCTTAAAGTTATGAATGTCCTATGAATCCATCACCTTTCTTGAATGAAAAATGTTCTTAATTGAAAAAGAAAAGAATTGCATGAATTTTGAATTTTATAACAGTTTAATTATCTTGATGTGGTGGAAATACTTTTGTTTTCTGAATGTATGCTTAAACAGTGCATATGTCTTTTGAATTTGTGGTTCATGAATGTTGGCTCTTGAAAGAATAACGAAAAAGAAGACATGTTACTAAGGATCTGAAAAATCATAAAAATGATTCTTGAAGCAAGAAAAAAGCAGTGAATACAAAAAAAAATTTCAAAAAAAAAGAAAAAGAAAGAAAAAGAAAGAAATAAAGTTGTGATCCAAGGCAAAAAGAGTGTGCTTAAGAACCTTGGACACCTC